>NC_133994.1:4805000-5122809 GCF_047716275.1 Strix uralensis | reverse complement strand
ATTTTTTTAAAACCATTTTATTTTTCGATCATTGCTGTAATGTTGTTAACACATATATGAAAGTGCAAAATATAGGGCATTTTTCTTTACTCCACGAGCTTTTTAGCTGATATCTGTGGGTTGTTTGTTGTTTTGTTTTCATGTCTCCAAAAATAAATGAGGAACCCAAAGGCATCTCTGTTCAACCAGCGTGTATGCTAGAGAGTGGATATAATCATGAGCTGTTTTGGGATATTAACATATTAGTTGTCTTCCCTGCATTGCAGCAAGAACTAACGCAGCTCAGACTCATTAGGTTTCTTGAGCTTGAAATGACGAAATTAAGGCTTTCTCACGTATTTTTAATACAAGCAAAATGCCTCCCAGAAAGTTATATGCACAGAAGCATCTCCTGCATAAAAACCATATTTCCTGTTTCCCACTTACATTTCTAACTGGTAGGCTAGCACTTGGCTTTCTTAAGTCGCTGTTCTGGCAAATCTGTAAATGGAAGCTGTGCAGCTAGTAAGCATGATAGTGAATTATACTAAGACCTTGGTGATTACAGCTCTGTTGTTCCTATAGCAACAGGAGTGTCGTGCTGGTTCTTGAAGAAAGCTGGTCCCTTGGGGAGGGCAAAGCTGAGATGCAAACACATGCCTTGGCTAGGTTAGATGCATTCTCTGGATGGTAGAGCATTAAAAATGAACCCAGGCTGCTTGTGGAGTTAGGAGGGGGACCATGCTCATGAAATACCAGATAGTGGTGCAGAACTGAAGTGTAGTTTTATTCTTTTGAACACAGTGCTTGCTTTAATGTGCTCCTCCTCTCAGCAGTGCATGTTGTATTTTTAGAATGCCAGACTAGAATACTAATACTGGGAATTTCAGAGAAAAGTTAATGTTTAGAAGATAGTTGCTGGAAGGTGATTGAAGAAATGTGTGTCTTACAAGGATCTTGAGGGAAGAAAAGATATTTTTTTTGATTTGGCAGCCTTCAGAAATTCATGACAGGCTTAACCTTCTGATCTCTAAAGGCATTTTGGGTTTGTTTAATTTTTCAGGTGACTAGAACCAAATCAGGTGTATGTATCTATTCATCATTGAAAGAACACTTGGAAATAGCAGCTGTTAGATGCATCAGGTAGCATCTTCCTTTGTGTTAAGGTAGGGTGGTTTTAATCCAGCTTGTACCCTACTGTCTTGGTGTCACTGTAGCTGAGTACTTGCTGTGGAAAGCATTAGCTTTAGTCATCTTGGTGAAATTTTCTGAAACTTAGGTGAACCGATGAGCAGTTGCATGTGCTGAGCTCAATGGCTATGTACAGTCTTTACTGCTGGGCGGTAAAGTCGTTTGACCTTCAGATCATCTTGGCTTGCTAAGACTCAAGTTCAAGTGGTATAAATTCAGCAATCCAAAAAAACTGCAATTAGAACATAGTTGCAGCAGGATTTTTTTGGAAGTTAGTGGGGTAAGACTGTCACTATTGCTTTTTAAGGTAGAACATAGGCCTACCAGTCAATTATTGTTAATTTCTAGGAAGCATGAGGGTGGGAAAGTGTAAGGCAGAAGAAGTGGGAGAAGTATTTGCATGTCTGAAAGTTTGTGGCAATTGATGCTTTTCTCATGAAAGAAGATGGGAAGTATGTTGTTGTATGTAAGTCTCTATTTCAGTGTAGAAATGTGTGCCCAGAAAAGGGACAGCTGTGGAGAGCAAAGTTGTATGTATAGAATGCAGAAGGTCAGGTATAAGTGTGCCTTTTTCATTGTTCTATACATTAATTACTGGAAGTGCAAAGCTCAGTGAAGGATGTGCTAAAAGTAAACATGGCTCACCGTCCTATTGTCTTAGTTGCAGGCTCTTGGCAATGTGCAGCTTAACTTTATAACCTGTGCTCTCCTTTTTCAATTTTTTTTACTTGATTAGAAAGAAAACATCCGTTGTGGGAGCCAAGTGGGACTGCAGTAGAAGCTCTATTCACTAGTACTTTAATCCCTGCTTTCCTTTCACCACACAGAAACCCCTGCTCTATTCTCTGGAAATGTTTGTGTTTGTACATGAGCACAGGCGGCTGTAGAATTGCTTAATGAGCAGACTTGTTAGATGGGTTTCATTTAGCTCTGGATAGTTTGGGTTGTAGGATTGGACTTGAACAAAACCTGCTTTTGTGCTGAGAAATGTGGATGACCTTTTTCTGGACAAATGTCACCCAGTTATTTTTTGCCACAGGACGTCTTCAGAAATAATCATGCTCTGTAAGGGACTCTGGAAGATCGAAAGCACTGATGAGAGTATCCCTTTCATTTGCATACAGTGCTCTTACCCATACTTGAGTTCAGCAGAGAAGTTTTCCATTCTGTTTTCAGATCATTGAAATGCTCAGCCAAAACCAGTAGGGCTTACTGCCCTTCAAGAGGTTGTGGCATTGTTAGAACTAGCTGCCCGGCTTACGGACGTGAAGGCATCTTCCCTTTTTGCAAGTCCCCTGAACAAACTGGTTCCGGATCTGGGAAATACTCGTGCTTGTGAAGAATGGAGAAGTGCTGAATCACAAACTGTCTCTTTTGTTAGTGAACATAAAATAAGGGCACGAGATGCAGCACCCAGAGGGCAGTGATACATGTGTTGAAAGTGACTGGGCTGACATTGGGAACCATCGCGTTTGGGGTGAGTGGATGGTCCTGTTCATGCTAACATCAGATTTGATAGCCTGCAAGGACTTTCTGTGTGTCTGCCATTGTTTGGACGAAGGATGTCTTCCTCTCTGTAATAATGTACCACCTCACTAAGGATAAAATTGGCTCTTTAATGTGGGAATAAAAGAAATCAGCATAGGGTTGAGTCCTTACTTCAAGATGTTGTTCTGTTGGGTGTTGTGCCCTCACGTTACCCACCCACTCACTTGCCTACCTGGAAGGTATTACCTTTGATAGATCAAAACGTCTTGCTAAAGGTAGTTGCCTACGGCTCTTGCAAATGCTGAGTTGTGTGTAATTCCTTCAAATGAAAACATTGGTGGTCCTACCAAATAACAAAAGTAACTGAGGAGGGAGCAGGAAATAAAACTGTTCAGAATTGCGTATAAAATTCATTCTTTGCTCATCGTGTTTAAAAAAGTACCATGAGACTTAGAAATATCTCACTTCTAATCTTTATCCTTTTTTTTTTTTTCTTCCTTTCTCAAATGAATAGCTAAAGCCCTTTTGCCACCTCTGGTCTTCACTGCTGTCCTGTTCATTCCTGTATATCGTTTTGCTGCTCCCTGGTGTTTTGGCAGAGTTCTGTAACTTTGTATTGCCATCAGATTTCATTAGTATAAGACTACTTTTCTGTTCCAGGATCATTCATGAAAGTATTAAGTAAAATTGGTGCAAAGGCCAACCATTGAGAAGTGCAGTTGTAATCTCCTTTTCAGCCCAATTATTATCCTTTCAAACAGAACTCATAATCTTCCCCTAACGAATTGTTTACCCACTTTGGTTCTTTTACTGATTGCCTGTTTTAATTTAAAAAGTACCATATGGGAAACTATGTATTACAAAGTGCCAAAGAACATCAGAGAGGGAGCATGCTTTTTGATGATGTTATGATAAAAAAACCCCATGCACCTTATTCACAAATTCAGATAACTTTTAAAACTGTACTTAGCGTAATTACATTGGTGGTAAAACAAGGGTGCTGCACACTGACTGTGCAGTGAGCTTGGGCTGTGACAGACCAAAATCTTGAATTCTAGACCCATTCTCCATCCACTGTTCTGCTTCTTCCCTTAGGATGCACATAATAATAATTCAGTAATACTATAGGTATTCAAGCATTTTCCACACTTTTACTCTGTATTCTTTGTTGTACTCTTGCTTTTTCCTCCAAACAGAACGCTGTTTCAAAATTTGGCTTTTACTCTTTTCCTGTTATATTGCCAAGCTGTGTTTCTTGTACTTCCTTCTCTTTTCCTGTTCAAAGTCCAGGCAAATGGCAAGTTATCAGAAGTTCAGATTGACAGTGGCACTGCTATTGAAGCTGTGCCAGGTGGGCCTAGAAAATTAGAACAGGAGCTGTCTGAGTGTGAACCTGCTCTTCAGCGATAGCTATTTTGATTGTGAAAGCCAAAACGAAGTGCAGAATTCCCGGCATCCTTTGTGCCAAAAGCTATTTCTGCTCATCGTGTGTTTTAAAGGGCTGTGTGCTCGGCGGGGTAGGCTGCGCACAGGAACCGTGCCGAAAGCTGGGATTGTTCGGGATGGGCAGAAATATCGGCATCAGCAGAAATATGTGTTTCTGGGGTTGCATGGTTATCTGGAATGAAGTTTCCTTTTCTGCTTGAAACTTGTAAGGGTGCTTGTAAGGATTTTTTTCTTTTTTTCATATTTAGGCTGTAGAAAGGGGAGACCCCAGGAAAACAATCAACATCTGTTAAGTAATCCAGCTCATCTCTTGTGCTAATGTGATGTCATCTGTGATTTTGCGGTTGCTAAGCTACTCCAGCTGCTCTGCGCTTGCATAGCAAAGCCTCCTCGACTTTAAAGGGGGAATGCATGTAAAACACAGTGGCACAGGTTGTGCTTCATGTGCACTTGCTTTCTTAATGCTTCTAAGTGTCATTACTGCCTCCTCTTTTTAGCATAGAAATGCTTTTCAGAATCCTTGCAAATAAAATCCTTTTTGTAGAGGCTAGTAGTAGTTCTTAAGCATTTTTAAAAAAAAAAATCAACATGGCAACTGGATCCTTGTGCTAGATATCATTTATATTTTGATCAAGGAAAAAACAATTTGTGGGGGAGATGAAAAGGGAGATGACTGCAGGGCTTCTGAGTGTTGACAAGAGGGTGCATCACAGCAGTTTTTGATGTAGTTCTCTAAGATAGGGGTCCTACGTATCAAAAACAAACTACTGCTTCGTCCTTCATATTTTCTCCTTTGAGTATGTATAACAAATAAATTGTGAAGTGTATAAAAATAAATGTAGTTGCATTTCGTAAGCATTGATTTAGTTTTTAAGGATATTAGTAAAGGGAATTTACAACCTTCTTTTCTCCCCCGTTTTTTGGCCGGTTTTCCTTCTATATCGCAGCTAAAGAGCAGATTAGATAACTAAGAAATGGAATTCATATAACAGATAAGGAATTTTTATTAGTCCTCTTACCTTGTGTGCAGGTGTATAGGCAGAAGTTGCTTGGGGCACAAAGCTGAAATCTGCTTCTTGATATGCTTCAAGTAAAAAAACTGTGGAGGATTTTTACATACTGGTGCTCCTTCCAAGTTGAATTTGAACTTTCCAAACCCCAATAAGAGAATTCTGTACAGCTGAGCCGTTACCTGAATGGGACAGGCAGTCAGTGTTGCTTCTGGCACTTCCTACTTTGTTGTCTAATCCTTTAATAGAAGCTCTGAAGAAAAACTTAAACCAAATTATCCCAAGCAGACCAAATTAATCAATGAAGGCCAAAATGGTCATTGTGAATTATCTGTTGCACTTTTTAAGCACTTAAGATCATTTGAATGAAGGAAATAAATTTTATAAATTAGACAGTGACTGAGGGGATTCATCGTATTTTCTAATCAGTTAGATAAATGCTGTTAGAGGATCTACAGATGAAAGAAAACATTTCCTTTTATCTGACTTTCTTGGGGATCTAATTTTTTACCAGAAATTAAAAATATTGCGCTCAACCCTTCAGGGTTGTTTTCCAGTTCTTGTCTAGACTAGAGATATTGATTTAACCTACTGCTTTGACACTACTGTATGATGTATTTTTATTTCCATATTGTCCTGAAGACATTTCTCTTTAAGTGCCTGTTAGGCCATGCTCTACAGTTAGGAAGTCCAGAGAGTAGATTTTTTTTTCTGAAGATCTCAAAGTACCTTTTTGAAGAATGAAAGCTGAGCATGGAATGAATGCTCTTTACAAGCCTTTATCAGACATGATTCTCAATCCATTCAGGTCTTTCTACTATAAATGCCCACTTGAAAGACCACACAAGTTTGCAAAGACTTGGAGATGGTTATAGGAAGGTAATAACATCTTTCTGTGCTTAGGGGACATGAGTTTTGCTGTAATTATACACAGTTGATGGCCTCTATTGAAAAAAAATAAATCCAATAACTGAGAAAGTCCACACACTGAATTCTTCTGGAAGATATTTCTTCAGGCTAGGAATAAAAGCGTTACTTAGCAAAGCTGTATCTGTTCCCTGGGCAAATGGAAGCCTTCAGTTTGAAAGAAAATACTGCACTTCCACTAGAGAATGGAGCGTTTTCAAGACATGTTCGTTTATAAAGGGTGTTTAAGTGATTTTTCAGTGGGGGGAGGTGGGAACCTTTCAGCTGGCCTGTTAATTTTTATTCTTAAAAGCAAAGAGTAATGAATATCTAGATGTAAAGATGAAGTAAAGAATATCTAAATGTCATTTAAAAAGGACAGTGTGATGCATAGGGCAGTACAAGTTTTATTGAACAGCTGAGTTCCTCATACTTCAGAGAAGTTCAGTAAGTCTCTCATGCAGTGCCAGACTTTACAGGGGAAAAAAAAGATTATGTGCCTGTGGTGACAATCCTATGAATTTATTTTTTTAAGTCTTGCTTCTTAGAAATATGGGAAGGCAAGGAACTCTTGGTTTTCTTTGAAAACAAACTGATTGCCTTAGATTTGCAAAGGAATGTTTTAAATCTACTGTTGAAATGTTTAGACCACTTCAGGTTCCAGTCCCAGAAAAATAAGAAAACACGGCTTTGTCTTCTTTCTATACGTTTTCCTTTCCTACTGATTTTATGGATGTGTAGAATGACAGTTTGGGTATTGCATCTACCCACTGTTCTTTAAAGAAAGTAATTATGGCACACATTTTCCTATATCCATTGTTATTACAGGTGCTGAGGATGTCGTGATGGCGTTTTCCAGATCAGAGACAGAAGACAGAAGACAGTAACTACAGGATACCTGAACAACACAGAACTGGAGAGGACAGTGAGATTCCTGAAGATAGAGGAGGATGGCTGAGCATTAATAAGTTTCTTTGCCCACCCTAATTGTTCCTTGGTATTCCTTCTCCTTTGTAATTTTGTTTCCCTTTGCCCAACCCTCAGAATGCCTCTCACAGCCATCTATTCCTATAAGTTTTTGCTACTCAGCTGGGCTGTGTTGATTAAGGACAAACCTAAAGGTGTATTTTTGATTGGCTCAAAGGGACAGGCTGTGATTGGCTAAAGGAAGACAATTTTTCAAACTTGACCAATGAAAACCTTTTATCTTGCATTTTATTTTATATTTTAAAGTCTCTTGACACCCATCTTCTAAAGAAGCTTTTCATGGTGTGGTGCTTATTTAGGTCAAACTTGTGAATTTGAAGAGGGTTTGATTTGGCTGCGTAGAACTGGAAGCAACTTGTGATTGGTTGACAATGCAAACGCTTTCTCTTCAGTTGGCTTGCAGGTGTTTTGCTGACTTCAACATTTTCATTGCAGACAGCTGATGTTTTGGTGCATTGGTTATTTCTTTATACTTACTGACTTGGGGGGGAAAAAGACAAAATGTGCTTTGCAATATTTATTACATCTACACACATATAAATGCTTGCTTTTTTGGGTTTGGTTTGGTTTTTTGATTGGCTTTGAAATCATGGTTTTGATTTCCTCTTGGCTGCAGTGTTTCTGATGCAATCGGGTTTTCCATACTCATCTGCTCTGTGGCCTCAAGCTCTTTTGGGAGCACGTGTCGAAAGCATATTTAGTTCAATAAGTCTACCTGTTCAAGCTGGAACACGGAGATGGCCAGCCGTCCTGTGCTGCTCTGGGCTGTACCATGAACTCCTGGTAGACCTGGCTGTTCAGGTGGCTTCTCTCTTTGCTTCTGACAGAGGAGCTGTAGATATTTTGCAGGAATTGCAAGAATGAGATCTGTGGCTGTGACATGAATTTGCCAAATTTGTATAGAGAATATGTGAACGTGTTTAAAATAGAGTTCCACTTTAACCCTTTAACTGCTGCACAAGACTAGCTCTCACATAAGGAAAAATTAATGATCATTAACTTAAATCCAACTTGCACTGGGCTTTAATAAACTAAGTTTCTAGTCACTTGAAAAATTGTATGTGGTTTGGCTCCTTGCAACTGTTCGGTGATACAGAAATTACCTGGATCCTGAGATAATACCATTTTCTTTAGGCACGTTCCAAGAGGCAGTAGCGCTGCATTAAGCTGCCCAGTAGTGAGTGTACAGGTGACACTCTCAGGTTTACTCTCTTAGCAGTTGCAGGGCCTTAAAACACACACACGCGCATTTACAAACTGAAAAACCTGCAGTGGAATTCCTGAAGTGCACTGACTGTTCAGGAATCTGCACATAAAATTTCTAGCACTGCTGCCTAAAACCTAGCACTTCTTTTTTTTTTTTTTGTCATATGTGCAGGTCATTTTTACAATACTTCTAGATTTTCCTGTGGGTTGCACTGACTTGAAGATGTTTCGAAATCTATTAAAGCAGAACTCATTCACCTGTTCCTGGTTCCTTTCATATGGTTGTTAATTATTTGAAGTTACAATTCCAGAATCTGACTGTGACAATGTGACCATTTTCATGGCAAGAAATTATGATGACAGGATGCTGTTATGGTCTCAAAATGGGGAAAAAGCTTGAGAGAAACCATGGAATGTATGCAAAAGGAAGAACGGACTTGTGCGCACAAGGAGGGAAATTATCTTGAGCAAATAAATACTCTGTAATGAAAACAACTGTGCATCTATTTATGAAAAAGATCCTTTTGATTCAGCTGCATCTTTGTAAAGTTCAGTGTGGAAGTGAATCTTTTACCCCTGTTTGGGGCCAGCTAAGAAATATCTTTATTAAAATAAACCAGGAATGAGCCCAAAAGATTCTTTAAATTTTGACCTGGTTGCCTAAGAGACACTTTAATTTTAATTTTGGTGCAAAGGGGGGCAGCCCTTAAAGGGTTAATTTAAGAGGATACGTGTGTTTCTGGCTGCTGGCTGGAATGAATGGGCTGGATTGTGGTGGCCTGTCATTGTCAAGCTAACATGCATCCTCCGTGTGTATCTATGGCATTTCTGAGCTGTTAAATCTTTTCAAGGAGAAAAGTGAAGTGTTTATGTGGTTTAATCTTTTCACTAAAAATGTAACTGTTGGGGGGGGGGGGGAATACAGTTTTTAATAGCTACTCTTGTTTCTTACTGATTTATTATACTGCTAAACCACCAAATGGAAAATACTTTCTTTACCTTTGTGGAAGATTTCCATGTAGACTCCAAACTTGGAGTGTTGAGTAATATGTTGAGAAGGATGTATTGAGAAAAGGCCATGTGTTGTGTAACAACATGATTTGGGAGTCAGGAACTGGAGGAGTAGTTGTTTCTTGAGAATATTTGTGTTTGCTTTGTTTACCTGTGTGCTCTCCCCCTCCCCACTGGTGACTTCTTAACTTTAAACCAGGGCTGGAAGATTTATAATAAAGAATTCATATGTAGATCAGGGAGAAAGTAGTGGAACAGAGGGCTTTCCAATATTCCCCTTGAATTATATTGCTAAGTATTTATCTTCTTGCTATGAAAACTGAATCGCTATTACCACTGTGGAGCCTGGATAAATTGGGAGGTAGAGAAACCTGCACAGAGTACATCAGCATGGCTGACTTGTTTATTGTACATACAAATTTCTCTACCTTTGCGCTTTTGCCTTCTCAAGCAAACCATTACTAATAAAAATAAGAAATCAAATGTTTTAGAGGTCAGAGGTGAGTATAGATCTCAACCGAAATCCATTTGTAAACAGGAAAGGCTGTTCAACTACCAACCAAATAGTGCTTAAGGCATTCAGTAAGGGAGTGTAAAAGCCTTAGAGGCATCTTCCAAAAAAGCATACATCCTTTGGGTGGTCTTTTGGGGACACGTGTTCCTTTAGATACTCAAAATGTGCTGTTGTACTTCTCTTACCAAGCTTATCACCTACCTCTTCGAACACACAGTGTTTTCCAGAGCTTGAGGAAAAGATGCAGAGCTGAATCAGATACTCCTCTCATCTATCTCCAGATGGGTTGCAATTGCTGTAATTGTTGGTAGGTCATGGTGTCTGTGTGCTTTGCCCACTGTAAATGAAAATGAGACTCCACCATTCACATAGCCCTTTAGATTGATTCTCCCGGGTCCTAAGATAAACCCTGGGGTAACAGAACATGTGAGCTGGTGGCACAGCAACACTTTGGAAGGAGCTATTGCCTGAAAAGAGCTGGACCATAATAAAATAAAATAAGCTCTTCAGATATTTTTTGTTCCTATTTCTAGCTAAGTAACTCTAAGTTGTCTCCTTCTCTTGACTGTTCGGTGGCCTGTGTGAAAGTTTCTAATCCTTTACCATTAAATCTGTTTCAGTTTCATGAGGTCTATATTTCTAATTCACCAGCAGCCTAAATAGTTCCGGTGAAGGCTAAAGATTAAATGGCCCAAGAAGTTTGAAGACCTCTGTCACCTATAGAAGAGATCATCCTAAATAAGACTTCAGGGTCATAGGTGGGATAAATTTCTACAGCTATTGAGAATCTGTTACAAGATCAGAGCAGTGCCATGTCTAGAGTTATCAGTGGTTTATAATGGAAGAGAAAAAACAAATAAAGGCCAAAAGTTGAAAGCTCTGAGTCAAATATATATCATGTGTGTTAAAAACGATTTTATTAAAAGACATACTGAGTGCCTGGGCAATGAGGGGAATGTATGATTTGGATTACTTTTAAGATCAGTCTCTTGCCTCCTAAAGGACTGTGTGGGAGAGCTGATAGCAAAAAGGTCATGGGACACGGACCCGCAGAAACCAACAGTGCAGTAAGAACAATTTCTGGAGGTTTAAGATACCTTCAGTTGTATCCAGTCTCTACGAAAGAAAGAGTCTTTAGTGAGTAAGCATCTCTTCCTCACTGTTACTCATCAGTTACAAAGGTGTTCTAAAGCTTAGTTGTTAATAAAGAGCTTTTAAGAAGCTTTGTTAAAACTTCAGAGTAGTTTAGGTGTAAGAGTAACAGGAGCACTGCTGCACAGTTGTGTTGCACAGTTGCTGCCTTGGTGGGACATTTCCTGGATGCAGGTGATTTTTAAATCAACTGACAGCAACATGGTATACATCTAGTCTCGGCATCAACCTATTCAACTCTCAAATGAAACTGGACCTACTTGTCACTCAGCGCTGCAGTGTGTGTTGTATGCAGGGCAAATCCTTCCCTGTTCACAGCATCAACATGAAATAAAATTTATTTTTTAATTTTTCAGGTGAAATGTTTTAATTTGTTTTATTTCCCCTTCTGCCACAGAGTAGTGTTAAGGATCTGGTCAGTTAGGCCTGGATGAATTACTGCAATAAACAGGCAATATGAATGCTCTCACACAAAACTAGCTTTTAAAGGTGTTAAAATGTGTCAAATTTTGGTAATTGTAAGCCTGGTATAGTGCTGATGGATAGACTTTTTTTTTTTCCTCGCAGCCTCAGGTGTAGCATGATCACTTTGCCATAGTGCTTGCATCCTGCAGATTTTGTATCCTGTGTATCTGTGACTTCTTCAGAGCGGCAGCGAATGGTCACTGGACTGCTGTGGTTCTTCCAGATCTGCCTATATGACACTTTATACTACAGTTTCCCTTTAAACCTCCTCATTACTGATGCTTTTCATAGTTTTACAAATATAAAAGTACTGTATAACCAGGAGGAGTGGTGTTATTCCATACCAGAGTAAGAGAGGAGCTTGGATCTATTCCCTGTCAGACTGTAGTAGGTTCCCATACAAAGGCAGAAAAGAAATCACCTACTGTCTTCTGAGCTCTGCTTTCATTTTCTTTGCAGCTGATTTGCCCTAAGCAGAATTCCAGCAGTAGGTTGTAAACAACCTGGCTGGTTTCCTTTGTAGCCTGAAGCACTTCAATTTTGGGGATTGTTTATTTTGGGAAAGAGAAAAATTTTTTTTGAAGCTTTATAACCTGGCCTGCTTACAAGCTGCCTCATGTATCAACATGTAATAGTTATATGCACAGAGCTTTTTGCTGTCTTGACATTTTCCAGGTTAACTCTCCTTGCTACTAAATGCTGATCTGTGACCAGAGGCCTGTGAAACTCAGAAGAGAAACTTTCAGCCGTTGTTTACCAATTGCAATACTAACTCCAACCCAGATGTGGACTGATGCATCTATAGTTTTCTTTAGTTTTTCACCTTAGGTGATTATTGCTGCCCTTTTCTGATGCAGCTGCAAATACAGTGATCGCTGCAGATTCAGGAGATGATCCCATCCGTACCCTTGATGGGAGCAGCTGGAGACACTTACTCAATGTGTGGCAAACAGGCTCCCCCCATGTGTTGTGTGTGTCATTGCTACATGGCACCTGAGCTCTTTGGACCCCCCCAGAGGAAAAGGCCCTTTACTTACTCTGTGAGTAACACAGATGGTTTTTTTCCAAGGTTGTAAAATACTTCTGATTAACCTTGTTACTTTAAGTTGGTTGAGCTGAAGCCTAAGGTTACATCTATGTTCTGAGTTGAGACTCTTTTAACATTAGGGACCCATTTAGCTAGGGAGCTATTTAATAGTGTTCTTGGCTTAACTGTTACGGTTTTAGCCCCAAGTGGAGTTAGTTCCCTGTGTTTACTTGCACTGCACACCACTCTTGTATAGCTAATTTCAAATTTCAGAAGATAAATCATAATTAAGTTACTCAAGTGTGCAGAGTTTGCAGTTTACACTGTAGTCCACATGTTGTCACATAAAATACCTTCCTGTTTTGCAGTGAAGTGAAAGTAATTTTACTGTTCTTCTCAGATATGGCCATAACTTGATACTCTCCTGACGCTTGCAATATTCCAGCTGATAGAAGAAACAAGGGTGATTGTTCTGAAAATATCTTTCCCCAAATGAGTGGAATTTTGTGAGGTGAGCATGGATACTATTAAGTTCATATCAAGGCTTGATGTAGAGATATACCAGAATAAGAATGTGGCTCCAAAACCTTGCTCCCTGTGGGGTTTTGTTTTAAGCTGCCATGAGAGCTCAAAGGTTGCTTTTGTTTCCTGCCCTTAGTGTGTTCCTTCAGAGAAGCTAAAAGCATAATTGTGGTCCAAGACTGTAGAGCGACTTGTGACTGGAACTGAAACAGCTTACTCATGTCTAGTTTGCAAACAGGAGCCCTGTGTTCAACTACAGTAGCAAGGGAGTATGGCACTGGAACTAGTCATCTTTATAGTGTAGGGTAAGACTATGATAGTGTCCCTGCTTTGTCACTGATGGTTTTGGGATTTGGTTTTAATTTTTTTTAACTGCGAAGGGATGGAAAGTTTCTGTGATTTCAGAAGAGAGCAGCTTTGGGTGTTATTTATTACGTCCATACGTTTGTCCCATGAAGCAGGAGAGTGCATGAAGTTTCTTGATGATGGACCGACACAGAAGCTTGTGTTGCTGCTGACTATGCACGGTAGTCCATCTTCAGCTTTACTTGTGATCTCCTAATCAGAGGGCACAGCGTAAATTGCACTGAACGTGAGTGGAATGGACAGTGGTAGCCAAGCGTTTCCCTTCAGTCTTTTGTCATAGATCTCAAGTGCCTAGAGCAGACAGACATTAGCTGTGTGCTGCCGGATCAATGTCTGCAGTTAATGCCTGAAGTGTGTGCCTGATGCCTGTCACAGCTAGGCATGGAGTTTTCTCGTGCAAGTGGAACAGTTCACAACAAAGTCTGTACTCTATGGTTTATTTTTTAATGGTGAGATTCTGCTAAATCTCTGGGGGGTGTGTGGAGGAAGATAGGGGCAGGTCAGGAATGGATGAATTTCTGTAGGTGGAAGCATAAGAGGAGGATTCTGCCTCACTGTTGTATTCTCATAAGCTTCTTTGAGCCTGGAGAAAGATGGTAATTAAACTAGACAGAATCTTAAGCTTTTGACTTGCCTCACCAGCAGCACCAGACTTCACAGTCTCCCTCTAAAAGGAACTGTGCTGCATGCTGGTTCGGAAGCATGCTTAGCTGCTTGTACCATATGGGCGGGCAGTAGAGCCTTTTGTTTTAGTTCAGCCTTGACCTTGAGGTCACTGTCTTCTGGAACTAAATGGGACATTTGGATTTATCCTGACTAGTGTAGCTACATGATCATTTTTATTTGACTTTTTTTTTCCTCTTCTCTTTAAATGTAGTGAGGTCTAGATGTCAGAGCATTGAAGCAGTACAGGGAATTAAATGAAATCTTTTTACTTTCAGCACCTTTGTCAAAAGGAGGAGGCAACACTTTGGTAAGTGTTTAGATGAACTACACAGCAGTAACAAACAAGAAAGGCTTTCTCAGGGTTTTGCAGGCACCAAAACCGGCAGAGCTCAGATATGTACCTGCTCTAGTAAGCATGGTAAGGCTGCTGTGTATGTGAAGATTCGCAGCTCATTCTTCTATAGAGAACATTCTTTTCTGTGTCCTTAGGGATTTAAATAGAGAACTTCTCAGAAAAAGCACCTTGGCTTAAGTACTGGTGAGATGGATCACAGAGAATGAGGTCTTTGACATAGTCAGATACTAGACCTGGTAGTGCTTCCGAATTAAAGTCAACACCTTGAGTTCAGCTCAGACAGAAGGAACATTAAATTCAACTGTGTCAGGTTGCTGTAGATCAAAGCCACAAAAATACCTCTGAAGCACACGTACTATTAGATAGAGATCACTCGGGGATCATAAGCAACATTGAATCTGCAGGATTGGGTAGCGACTTAAGCTGAGCTTCAGCCACAATTAGATTGGTTCTCTAATTCTAAAATGACACATACTGACATCTTTGCAGGAGAGGCCATGCTGCTTTTGTGATCTGATGGATACTGTGTTCTGCCACCTGGGTAGAAAGAAGAGGTCATGTGTGTTGTTTCTTTAGTCTCCCATCTTGACAGAGAGTTGGTTCCTGTCTGGACCTGAATAAATGTGAAGGTTGTTAGCACTACTCTTGCTTAGAGCTACTAAAAGAGAGGGGGAGCAGTAAGGGGGGGGGAAGAGAAGGATTAAAGGGGAAAACCCAGTTAGGTTATAAATGTGTTTTCTTCTGTGCTGGAGGTTAAATAATATTTTATGCATGTGGCAGAGATACTGTGATGAAGGAGCTGTCAGGCAGAATGAGAGCTGGGCAGCAAAGGGAGCAGAGATGCTTGAGGGAGAAGGGTATGAAGATGTTCTAATGCTGAACTCTCTTGTGCATATCTAGTGTATGATGTGTGGCGATGTGTGCCTTTCACTGAAAAAAAAAAAAAATGGCTGTTCCACAGATATTTAAGGGTTTTTTTCCCCTTCATTGCTCAGGTCTTTTCTATCTGAGATGTCTCGCTGGTTACTAGTGACATTGCTTTAGAAAATGGTCAAAAACTAATCTGCTGTTGCAGATAAGCATTTTAGATCACTTAAAGAATCACTGTCAAAGGTATTGGGAAAATTGATTTTTAATGTGAATTTGTAAAAGAGTGATGTAACAAAGTTCGATGGCAAGGTTCACTCTATTTACTACATGGAAGAAATATACAAAGGAAAATCAAGTTAGGATCGATTTAAAATGATTTATACAAAGACTGAAGATATAAAAAGGTAAGGGAGACCCTCCTGTTGAGTCATGAGGTTCAGCTTGGACTCCCTTGCTTTGTAAACCCCTTCTCAGAAATGAGTCTAGGTGCAGCTAGATCCTAGTCCCAGCCTTGGTCAACAGTTTATGTCTAATGGAATGGATGCAAAGGGTAAGGAAAATGTCTTGAGTGATTATGCCAATTTATCAGGGAATGAGTGATTATGGATCATACATAATTTTTAAGTAGCAGCAATTTAAGATTTATTAACGCTGTTATGGTAAACTGCAAGACTAGGTTGAATGATTTTTAGCAATACTTAATTATCGTCTGATTATAAAGGTGATTTAATAACGTTTACTATCATCTACACTATAAAGTTTCCCAAATCAAATACACACGCACACATTCACACACACACAGAGATAGTTAGGTTAACTATGATAGTATATTATTGGTACCAAATGATTGTTGAAACATCATGAAATCTAATTGTTGTGAATTACGTCTCCTTCATCAGCATTTGTCAGCAGGTGATCTGAAACCCTTTTCCTTTGTTGGCATCTACCAGCAGACGATCTTGGAAGTCTGCGAAATCTATTCTTCAAAATCCCCATGAAATCTGCTCTGAGAGGTGTCCCAACTCAGAGGGCGATACTAGGTCACAGCCTGCTGCGATCCCGGAGAGCTCAAAGGGTCTCACTTAGGATCGCTATTTATAGGATCGTGAGACAGTTGATTTTGGTCAGTAATTTTTCATTTTGGCCACAATTCTTGCTGGGTAATTCTGGTACCTTCCAGAGCGGGCTACAATCCAGGCCGCAGGAGTTATAGATACAGTTCCCAGGCAGCAGGAGTTTGGGGACGGTCAGGGAGCGCCTCATCGTCCCAGCTCGCTGCACTTGTATAAAGGACAAGGAAGTGCCAGGTCGTCCCAGCTCACTGCACTGGTAGCCAAGACAATAGCACGATGTTGGCTGGCTCCTGACAGTGTAACATGGGCCAGGGGGTCTGCACCACCACATCTACGCCGCTACTGCAGGATCTAGGACTAGGACTGTAGAATGGCATATGATAATCTTGTACATAAATCATGGCTTTAACAAATGAGAAAGATGTCACATTGTTCTATTTATCCTGTTTACTCTGTTGCAGAAAGACTAGCTCCTGTGCATCTTGCTCAGTTTTTTGAGGAGGACTCAGTCATTGCAGAGCTTCTGAAATTTTAGCTGTCATCACATATGTCCTGTTCAAATCAGCAAAAACTGGGCACTCAGACTAATTTTTAGATCAGGTCAATGAATACTTGACCTATCCTGAGCTGTATTTTACGTAATATTACACAGACATCAGTCATTCCCAGAGGCTCTTCCTCGCTCTGCACGAAGCTGCCTGTGTAAGCTGAGCTGCAGACAGGATGATACGCCTGTCTCATCTCATAAGCTTTTTACTGGCACTCAATGGACAATGTATCTTTGAAGCAGCAGTAAACATGGAGAAACGGGTGCTGTTAGAACGCAGTGCAAAGCGCTGTACTTCAGCCATGGAACACAACGTGGGATTTACAGCCCCCCCGGCCCCGCTTCCTTTGCAGAAGACGGTGTGTGATTCCACTTACTCAGCCAGTCCATCTTTTGACAGACAGAGAAGATTAGTGGATAGACCAGAAGGAGAAAAGGTAAGAAGTCTTACATCAGAGGCTCATCATCCATACCAAAAATGAGAAAACTTGAAATGTTAAAAGGTACAGGCAGAATGGAAATTCATGGCTGCTGAATGTTCATCTAGGTAGTAACATGGTCCTCGAGATCATGTTGGGTCCAGCTGAAGCTGATCCCAGGGAAGAAGTGGGCATATAACCTTTACAAAAGAACTCGCTAAAAATGTTTTGTTTTCTTTCACTGAACAGAAGAAAACATGAAGTCAAAAATCTAATGGACGTATTAAAGCAGCACATGTGGGATGGGGTACTTCTTTAAATCACTCGGATTCACTTAAGTATATTAGGTTGTTTGGGGGTGGGGGGGACATCCTTACCCTCCTGCTGAGTACAGACCATGGCGATGTTGGTTCTGCTGGGTACATGTGCCTTAGCTCTGAGTGTATATTTGTTTCGGCTTTAAGACAACACAGCTCTTTGCTGGCTCCCTTTTAAGGTTAATATGTTCTTAACACCTATTCAGCCTGCACAAAAGCCACTGAACAGAATTCTGCTGTTTTCCTGCTGGTGGTAGGTCAGTGGCTGAGTCAGTGATAGAAACAAACCTCTGTTTATCTTCAGTACGTTCCCAGAACAGTATTCCATTTCTTTAACACAACCTTCCCACTCCAGGACAGTTTGCTGTCAGCGTTTAACCTCCTTTCTATTGCAGAGTAGCAATGGGAAGCATTATCTAGCTTTAAAAACAGAAGACAGACGTGTCCTTGTAGGGAAACTGTCTGCCTTGGAGCTCCCCACGGGGAGGCAATCGGTCCCTGCTGTTGGCAAGGAGCTCTCACCCACTCGGCATCATTAATCAGGGCTGACTGTTCCTCTTAATCCCCTGATCCCTTCCATACGGTCGAGAACACAAGCATCACATTTGCGTGTTATGCTCTTCTTCGCTGAAAATAGGGCCGGCTCCGTGGCTTGCAGCAGGCAGCGATTAGATGGGTGGGTGATCAAAACATGATTAGCAAATCTGCAATTAGAGTGAAGGCCAGGAGGGCAGTGGCTTACTTCAAGGAAGGGTCACAACTGGTATCTGTCAGAATAGAAATACATACGTGAAATGACAAAGGATTTAGCAGTGCTCTTGTCTGATGAGACTGTAACTTAAATAGCCAAGGCACTCTAGGAGGAAGCTAGGAGCACTGGAATTTCAGAGAAAGAAAAAACAAAAACAAACCATAAAAGGGGGCTTTCCTCCTGGGCCAGATAATTTTGAAAGGGACGTTTTAAAGCACCAGAGGTCACTTATGTAGCTAAAACACAGATATTGGGCCATCTTCATAAATTCTAAATTTTGTCCCAGGCACTTTTTGTGACTGATATACAGAACTTCATAATTTTCCTCAGCAGCTAGACAGTAAAGGTATTGACCATGCCTTGCAGAGGTTTGTGAAGCTTTTAATATATCAATGTGTGAAATACTTTGAGACTGTGTGGAAAATGTCTGGCAAAGCTGCAGACTGTTATTGCCAGATGTGAATTTGAGCAGGCCAAGAGTGGAGAGGAGTTCATGTCAGATACTACAAGTAGAGGAAGAACAACAATTTGTTTGAAGCCAACTGCAAGACAAACAATGGCAAGTTTTTAGCTTTTGTTGTCTTTAAAAAAACCTGTGTGATGTGGAAAATACGGCAACTAGAACTCTGCCTCAGAAGAACTCTTTAGTAAAATTGATCCCATTTTTCCAGATCTAAATAATAGTGTTCACGTCAGCTTCTGGGGAAACTCTGGGCAATGTGGGGTGAAGAAGAAAAATGAGTTCTGACCCTCTGTCTTTTGAGCCATCTGGTTTTTGAGTCTCTCAGTTCCTGCAGGATAGTTTTCTTTCATTTATCTGTGAACAGCCTACAATTAACCCAAACAGGCTCCTTTCTGATGTCTTTCATAAACTAGTTTTTATGCTGACCTTTCTTCTAGTGTCCCTCATAAGAATGTCAATAGAATGAGTTTGGACAATGGGAAGACCGATGCTGATTCTGTCCCATAGTGGTGTTGTGCCTGCTTGTCTTTGTTATTATTAGATTTGGTTTGCTAAGAGCACTCAAAGGAAAAGAGGAGATGCAAGTTTTCTTTTCCCATGTGAATATGGCAGCATAGTAGCATAACTTCAGCTTCCTAGTGTGGTTACAAGGACTGGAAAGGAGTAGGACTGAAGAAAGAATCAAATACTGGTTTTCTAGCATTCCACTGTTGCCAGTTGTCCATGCCCTACATAGGTTCTAAAGCTACTTCAAGCACAAGTCTGAAGACTAAATGTTGTGGTTTAACCGCAGCTGACAACTAAGCCGAAACCAGCACACTAAACGTTTGATGCAGATAAGTGATTGTTCTAAGAAGTGTTGCACATTTGAGGAAAAGAATTCTGTGTTTAGGCAGGAAAGACAAAAGCAGCTTTGCAGTCTGTATTTTTCTAATTTTTTTAATACAGTTTAACAATGAGGCCATGAATACCAGAAAAAATGGTTAAACATGATACTTTCTTCTAGGCTGTAGTGGTAAGAGTTTACAATCTTTACTGAAAATGCATTCTCAAAAAAATACAGGTAGATCTGGACATTGAACAATCAAATAGGGATCATGATAACATGTATGTGCTCTTGTGTAATATTCTTAGTTCTAACTATTTCTTACTGCATAGTGTATTTAAAATAGTATCAGACTTTGTGCTTCTCAAGATCCACTTGGAAATTGGGACTGGTTGTTTATATATAGCCATTTAATAGCTGCCTTTTAAATGAAAATAATAATGCTCTGAATTTCTAGAGAGGCTTTCATCCTAGGACCTTAAAGTACTTTACAAAGAGTTAATGAAGTCTTACTACCTCCTTGTGGAACAGGCAAGTCGCATTAAATTGAGTGGGTAAATGAGGCATAGAGAGATTGAGGGACTTGTCTGTGGGTAGAATGTCAGTGGTGTCATCAGGAAGAGAACGTAGCAGTCCTGTCTCAAAATCTTACCTTTGCAAATACTTAGGACAAGAGCTCAGTGCTCTCTGGATAGGGTCAGTAAATTGGGTTGTAAGATCAGTTTTGGGGGGTGGTTGTGGTTTTTCGAATGTATAGGAAATAATTTAAAAAACTGTCTTCAGAGAGCACTTAGATAATTTTGGTCTACTAGTCAACCATTCAAAATAAAAAATATTCCAGATGGTGTTTTCAGGAAAGGCAGAGCAAGCTTTTTCCACACTAATATTTGCCTGCTGAGGTTTTATTTCTCTTCTTCCCCAAGGGACTTGGAGGCACTGCAGTACAATGGTGGGGGGGGGTGGGTGGGAAATCCCCAGTAATGGAGGCAGGCATGGTTAAAGGCAATTTGCCATCATAAACAAGCCTCGGGTTTCCTTACTGGTAAAACTTGTACCAGTAAGTAATGAATGTCCACTGCTGTCTCTGGGAAGGAGCGAGTGACATTCATTTTGTTGGGTGACACCCCTGTTTCCTGCACACACAACTGGATTGCAGCCAGACCCACGGGAGATCTGGACACAAGGGATTTGGGGGGCACAGTGCTGAACAACCTTCCAACAAGTTTCTACCCTGTTGCAGGAAGACATATGTTGCTCCTTTTCCTCCTTTCCCAAACAATCACTTACAGAAGGAAACGGTTGGATATCTGTCTTTCTGCAGTGGGGCTTTTTTAGCCATAGCACCATAGGAGACCTAGTTGGAGATTCAGTTTAGAGAAAACTACAGAGAAAAACAGTACCTTGTTTTCAGAGGAACAATAATTTGTCTTGGAGGGAAAAAAAAAGCAATCTTTGAGGTGTCTGTGGAATACATCTATACTTACTTAATTCAGTCAGATCTACCCACCTTACTCTCTTACAGTAGTAAGAGTGCTTTTTTTGTTTTCTTCCTTAATATTTCTTTGGAATATCTGGTAAGTGTTCATTTGTGGATGATCTGTGTAATTGTAAACCATCTTGGTTGACCCTCTGTAACTTTTTTTTGCTAAATGTCATTGTAATTTGGTTTCCTTTTAGAAGTCTTTGAGATAGACTGCAGCCCAACAGGAGAGCATCTGCTTTTGTTTTTGCTGAAGAACACTGCTGGAACTTCTCTGTATAACCTCACTTAAAAACCCATTGCTTGATTTTTATTAATATGTAATAATTTGGCTCCTTTTACCTACAGAAAATTATTTATCTAAATAAAATGCAAGAATATTGTCTAACGAAAGGGGAAAATAAAGAGTATAATTGTGTTAATTATCAGAATACCAGACGTGTAATTAATATGCCACAGGAACAAAGAGCAAATGTACTAATAGCACATAATTGGACTTAAACTACACCCTTGGTAGAAGTCTCTGCAATGGAACTGTTGTGTTTGTGCTCCTTTTCAAATTAGCAATAAGGAATAAATTAACATCCATTTTCTTGCCCATACAAAGACAGAATCATATTGTGGGGCAGGGTAATGAATTCAGAGAATGCCTTTACATTCCCATATGGCTCTTAGGGAGGGGAATACTCATGCACATGGCTCTTCTCTTCTTCCTTGCAGGAAGGCAGGCAGAGAGAAGAGAAAAAAACTCATTGTATGACCAGATGTTTGCTGAATACCATGATCCTAAAGAATACAAAAAATCTGTAAACTGAGTAATTTAAACATTGTCACCAGTACCTGATGCAAATATTTGAGTTTGTTTATCCATCCATCCTTTTATACATGGTATGTTACTCTAGTATGAGACACAGATAAGGAAATAGGGTAGGGGCTAGTCACTGACCCAAAGGGATGTCTGTGATGGAACTGGAAAGAAAACCCATGATTCTTTACTGGTTTTTTTTCTGTTCTTATTTCCTGCCTCCCCCCCTCCCCACAGCATAAATGACTAGTTCAGTTTTCTATATAAATTAGGGAGATAAAGCAGTTGTTAATGTGGGCATGGCCTACTACACTGCTCTTCAGAACAGGTTAGTACAGTACATGAAGAAACAGCGTAGAACCAGAGTTCTTGGGTTTTGTGGACACACATTGTAGAAAGGCTCATCCAGAGCGCCTGACTGTACTCTCTCCCTCTTTGTCTTGAGTGGTGTCTTACTGACCTTTACAAATACTTTATTTAATGCTCTTTAGAGGCCACAGTGGTTTTAGGGACTTAGGAGACCTCAGTACCCCTTCAGGTAAGGAAATAAATTTTTAAGAAATGGTTCCAGTTTCACAGAATCATTCAGGTTGGGGATCATCGAGTCCAACCATCAGCCCTACTCTACAAAGTTCTCCCCTACACCACATCCCCCATTTCATTCAGACTCCACTTCTATTTATATAACGCAGCTCAAAATAGCCATTGTGGTATTAGATGCAAAGATTTACATTAATAAAGACTAAATTTTTTGAGGTCCTTAGGTCAAGTAGTGCTTTTTAGCAAAGCACTGGCAAGCCAGGCTGTTCAAGGTATTTCAAGGTATTACAGTATTTCTTAATTCAAGGTATTTCAAGGTATTACAGTATTTCTTAATTCAAGGTATTTCAAGGTATTGCAGTACTACTTCATTTAACCTACTCTTTGTGCCCTGCTTTCCTAAATATGCAAATGCAAAGCCTAGAAATTTTGTCGTATTCAATTGTAATGCACCTGTCATCACAATATCTAGACACCTGCCTTTCTACTTCACAGAAGTATTGTGAGAGTGCATTAATTAACGCTTGTAAAATGCTTAGAGATCCTAGGATGGAAGGTGCTAATGAGTTGTAAAATATTATAATGATGTTGCAGAATATTCAGTCTCTCTTTGTAAGGAAAGACTTGCATCTTGCCTTCATTGCTTTCATTTTTCTAGATTCATATTTTGCAATAGAAGGTAAGTCTAAACAGCAAAAAAAAAAAAAAGGATTAAACAAGGTAAAAAGATTGCTAAAGCTGCTAGTTTTCTTATGAGGAACTGAGTTGTTTTCATGTACTTCTTTGCTTATTGAATTTTCTTTTTGTCTCTCTGATGAACCCATACTTCAATGGCTTGTTGAGAATTCTCTGAACGTTCAGAAATGTCAGGGGAGAAGATTTTCTTCTTCAGATTGCCAAGGCCTTCATTTGCATCCCCTAAATCAATTCTCTCACATGATCAAAGCAGTTCTGGAAATTTTCAAGTGTGGGGAAAACCAGTTCTCTAATTCTTTCTCCTCTAATATATACAGTCAGATTCCAAAGCATTTAAAAAAAAAAAATCTTCATCCACTGAATCTAAAAATGCATTAATTTTATGCCTCTATGTTCACAGGGTTGCAACTGTGTATACTAGGGACAGCAAGGCTAGAAAAGCTGTAACAGATCATCTATGTATGTTTTCTCTTCCAGCTGGTAGGGGCATTGCTTTAGCATTTTGTTGTGGAGTTTTCTTCTGAATGACCTGAAAGATGCCACTTCTGCCTGTTGCCCTACAAGAGTACTCTGTGGTTTCACAGATCTCGTTGTGAAGAATTAATTTTTTATATTCACCTTGAATTGTCTTTTTCTTATTGTTCATTCTTCCTGCATGACTTAGATTGATAAAGCCATATCAGAACCAAAAAAAAATTACTGGAATTCAGATTCCCCAGTTTGGGATTCTCCTATTGCTTTCTGTGGTGAGAACGGAAGGAACTCGAGTGGAGCTGTAATAGGGCTTCTCAGAAACTGGTCTGTTGCCTTCATCTAATATTTTGCTTGGCTGTGCATGCAACTCTCTCATGGGCTTAATTACTTTACTGCATAGTCTCTATGGCAATTGGTCCCCTTTCAGAAGTGGTTTCAGGGCAGCTGTGATAAACCAAATGCTTAGTAGAGGAGATGAATCTAGCTTCTGAGTTCTAACTTCCCATTAAAAGCAATCATAATCTGCAAACAAACCAGTATGCAGACATCAATTGTACTGAGATGAAAAAAACCCCACAGCCAGTTCTAGCCTTTTTATTTAAAGACTGGACCATTTTCTCAACCTAATTCTAGGCTATTTGAAGTTTGGACCCTGTCCCCATACCTCCCCCTTGGAACAAGGGTCCAAGTCTAATATCTGGAAGTAACGGTGCATGTTCCCTGTGTATTCAAAACCATTTATGATCCTGAGCTCTAACAATCAGATCCAGATCTGCTGTTGACTTAACTGAGCATGTCTCGCTTCTCTCTGTATTTATGGTACGCACTGGCTTCCTTTACGTAGCAAGCAAAGGCATTCATTTTTACCTATCACCTTATCTTTTCATTTCTGGCTGCTCAGCTCCATTCTGACAAGTGCAATAAATGTGTCCTCCTGGGTCCTTGCAAGCTGGGCATTAGTCACACTGTGCATTTCAAGGACATCAGTCCGATAGTTTTTCAGCTGTAACGGAAAACATGTTCTGCCAGGAGCCATTTGTTCCAGTTTTGTTGCTTACTAATAAAATAAAAATCAATGGGTTTTTTGAGCTTGAGAAGCAGGTCAGAGAGTAGGAGGGAGATAGGTGGTAAAAATGAAGGTGCTGAAGTTAGTTCTCCGAGTTTCTCTGAAATAATGGCATGTGGCATTTCAGATAAAGCAAGAATCTCTGTCAGCTTGTGAAATACAGGTACCTCTGGCAAACAGTCTAGTTCTTGTTTAACAGCAAATAGGACTGGTGCATAGCAGGTCTCACCCTGGGCAATTTAAATCAAATTTAGTTTTGTGAAACCAAAGGTATTTGAGAGGATGTTGTATTTGCCATACTTCTAGAGTAAGTGCCAATGGAACATCGGTGGTGATATGGATCAGAATTTCATCCTGCTGTCTCCACCACAGGTGGAGTACCCATGTTATCTGTATCCTCGACCACTAAACTGCCAGTTCAAACCAGTTAGTCATCTAACTAAACAAAATGGTTGTACTGATCTTAAAATACAGACTAAAGACTTATTTGCTTTACTGAATCAGTGCCTTAGTCACAACTGACTTGGAGGAGTTTTGCTTAGAGAATGAAATGCAATCAATGCCTTTTTGCTTGGAAATTTCCCAGTTTCATCATGACTGATTAAGCTGGTTAATTAATCTGAGCTGGTAGTGTCATTGTGCAATAAATAAGGTTTACCTGGACATAGCATTTCTTCTCTTAAAAAAGTCTCTCCTTTCTAATTCTACAGAATCAGAATCATTTAAACAAGTCCTGATAGTAACACTGACGTCTCCTCCTTACTGTGGTCGATGGTATTGTGCTTTCCCCCACTATAATGCATGATATAGCCCAAGTGGACTGCAGAGCAAATTTTGCTCTTTAAACTGTCTTTTCTGCCACACCTAATGACCCTAGGTTGTTCTCCAGTTTAAAGGTAATAATTTATTTTACAGAAAACATTTGAGACTATGTGCATGTATCTTCATGCCAGCTGGCCACTGACTTACAAAGCCCTCTTCAGATACGTTTATGTTGATATTCAAGTTCTGTACATAGTTATATTCCTAATCGAAATCCAATATTGGGGCAAAGAGACTTGTGTTATATCATGTATTCATCAATGGGCAATCATCTCTTAACTGATGATATCTTGCCGTGCAAATCTACTAGTGGGGTGGTTCTTCCTCATGCATTAAGTTAGTAAGACTAGTTTGAGAGTCATACTGAGCTGGACAGTCCTTCTACTCTCCATACAAAAGAAGAATACATAATGTAGCACACTGTCAGCTGAAGCTGCGTTGGCAGAATGTAAAGACTCAGCTATCTGGCAACAGATGGGCTACAGGCTTCTTCTGACATGATCTGCCATCCAACATATGTTAGACAGGCTGAGAAATCAAGGGGTTTTAGACTGAGGCTTTAGCTTTATTTAAAAAAAGATGTCTTAGCTCTCGATAGAGCGGGTGGCCTACAGCATACAGTCAGTGAAATAAATGTGGACTAACCTGGTTGGTTGGTTAAGGAATAGCTCCATAGCACAGGATAGTAATTGGGGTATTGTTTGTTGTATTGGACCACAGTGTATTTCTCTTCAAATTCCTCTTTGGCTCTGCACACACTCACATTAGCAAATATGCTGAAGATACAGCAAGTAAAGATGGCTGGCTTTAAGGATGGAAGAAGCTTTGGGGGAGCAGGACAGCTTGCCTTTGGATATCCAAAAGCACTGGCTTGCTGCAGACCAGCTTGTGTCAACTTGCTGAGACCTTGGTGCCTGACGGAGGACAGGGAGTAAGCTGGTTCCTCACCTTTCGTTGGCTGGTCCCCCCCCCTTGGGTTTGGGGTAAACAGGTAGTCTGGGAAGGTAACAGGATTGGGCTTGCCTTGGGAGCGAGGGGGAGGTTTTTCCAGAACAGATCAATCTTGGTATTTAAATTGCATAGTGTTTTAAAATAAAGAAATACCACTTCTCTAGGATCTTGAACATTCTGGACTTTATTTTTATTTCACTGTGGGAGTGAAATGGCTAATAGGTACAAAGCATGAGTAGTCATATCTAATTATAAAATAAGTTGGTTGCATTTTAGTTGTCAAAACTCTGATCATGGCAAGCTATTTTTTTTTTCTGTTGAAGCATTTTCTAATTGAAATTTTTGACCAAACAACAAATAATTTTTCTATTACAGGACAGGTTCTGTGCAACTTAATTATTCCTACGAAACTTGTTTTAGTTAGTACTTGTGAATTTTTCCAGACAGAACTCAGAGCCTTGATAGAAGTCAGTAAAACTACACTAAAAAAGGTTTCTCACTTTGCAGGGGCTTTGTCTAAGCTGTGAGCAGTGCTGTTCCTCCATTTGGGCAGGGTTAATGCTGCGTCACGGGACAGCCTTCCTCTGCAGCGTGTGTACCTGGGGCTGAGCACCAAGGGAGGCCCCTTGGTCCACCAGTATTAACTCAGAGAGGCATGACGCTGCTCTGAGCTGTGTTTATTCATCGCCCTCTACAACTCCCTGAAAGGAGGTTGCAGAAAGCTGGGGATGAGCCTCTTTAACCAATAAGCAAGAGGTAATGGCCTCAAGTTGCGCCAGGGAAGGTTTAGACCGGATATTAGGAATCATTTCTTTACAGAACGGGTTGTTAGGCGTTGGAATGGGCTGCCCAGGGAGGTGGTGGAGTCCCCATCCCTGGAGGTGTTCAAGAGGCGGGTTGACCCAGCGCTGAGGGATCTGGTGTAGTTGAGATCTGTCAGTGCTGGGTTAACGGTTGGACTGGATGATCTTCAAGGTCCCTTCCAACCGAGACGATTCTATGTTTCAAGCAGACCCATTTCTGCAGGATTGCAGTTTTAGAGCTCTGAACACAGAGCAAGAAAACCTGTATCGGTTTCCAGGTCCTTGTCGCAGGTAGGTGGTGGCAGTTTGTCCCTCCTGGGATGGATGACCAAGGTTTGTGCATCCTCGAGCTTTACTGCGCCGGGCTGGCTGCTGGGGGCCTCGCGGTTGGCGCTTTTTTTTCCTGCGTTTTTGCTGAAATGATCTGTGAACGTTAAGGTGAAAGCATTTAAATAGCTTTTGAGGGGTTTTAACTCGTGCTATAATCTTGGCGTTTTAATCAGCATTTGCTTAAATCAGCTGTGGGGCATCAGCTGAACCCCGCTGGCAGCTGCAGAACGCAGGTAGGCTCGGCTGCGGCAAAGACACCAAAAACCCCCAAAACCCCCCCAGACCTCGGCCCGGGCCCGGCGCGGTACCGCGGTACCGCAGTGCCCGGCGGCTCCCGGCGGCGCAGCCCCGCGGCTGTGGGGCGGTGGGAGGGCGGGCGGCGCTGACGGGAGGCGGCTGCCCCGCCCCGCCGCGCAGATGGGCTCTCCCGCATCCCCCGCGCCCTTGGTTCGCTCCCTCCCCCGCCTGGTAACCGGCGCGGGGGGACCGGCCGCGCTCGCCGCCGCCATTTTAGGTGCCGCTGGCGGGGCGCCGCGCTGCCGGGCGGGGGAGGGAGGGGAGGAGGAGAGAAAAGGCGAGCGGAGCGGGGCAGCGCAGCGCTTCTCCCTCCTCCTCCTCCTCCTCTTCCTCCTCCTCCTCCTCCTCCTCCTCGGGGCCGAGCCGAGTCCTTCGCCCGGCGCAGAGCAGAGCCCGGACCACCGGGGGCGCCACAGCCGCCCCGCCAGCCGGGGCTGCGCGCTGCCCTGCACCGCTCCGCGCTGCCATGCCGCCGCGCCGCCCGGGCATGCCGCCGGCCCCCGCCGCCTGCCTGCTGCTGGCCGCGCTGCTCTGTGGAGGAGCAGCGGCCGCTCGAGGTAAACAGAGCCGGGGCGGGCGGGGGAGGCTGCCCGGCACCGGGGGGGGGGGAAGGGGAGGGCGGCAGCTCCGGCCCCGCGCCCCCCCCCCCCGCCCGCCTCCGCCGCCTTGCGCGCCCGCTCCCCCTGTGGGGCTGCGCGGCAGGCGGCCGGAGCTGCTGGGCCGGGGGACGGTGACCTTGGCTCCCTTCGTCCTTCGGGGATGGGGGAGCGCGGAGGACATCTCGGCGGTGCGGTCGGGGAGGAGGGCGCTGGCCGGGGGCTCGCTGGGGGCCGGGGTGACCCCACCGTGGCCGTTGCACCTGCGGCGCCGCGGGGAGGGAAGGAGGAGGGGGGGGGGGGGCGGCGGCGACGACTCGCCCTCGGCGCTCACCTGCGCCGGGCTGCTCCCCCCACAGCTCCCCCGAAGGTCAGTCCCCGTCCCGGCGGGCCTCAGCGGTGCGGCCGCGGGGGCCCGGCCCAGCTGCGGCGGCGGGGGGATGCGCGGCGGCGGGGGGATGCGCAGCGGCGGCCCGCCCGTTACATAACCGCTCCCTCAGGCGCCGGCCCCGGGCTGCGGCCGCCGGGCCGCGGTGCCCGGGGCGGGCTGAGGGCGCTCACTTGTTGCGGGGGAGGGTTCGGCTGGCGAAATGCAGCGAGAGCCGCCGCCTGCCCTGGCCGGAGCGGTCCTGGGGGCTCGGAAAAGGCGTCTGCGTGCTGCGGGGAGAGCCGTGCCCGGTCTGGGCTCCGGGGAGAGCCTCGATGGCCGGTGGGCTGGGAAAGGGAAATAAAACCCCTCGGCGAGCCCCCGGGGAGCCGAGCCTGCGGGCTGCCGCCGAGGATGCTCGTGGGTCCTTGGCGAGCACGGATAGCTTTGCCCAACCTGAAGCGATACGGCATTTTTAAACACTGGCCTTGTGGCTATTGATCGATCTTGTGGAGTAAAAGTATACGCATTGCAGGTCTCCTCCTGAGCAGATTTCCGTAAGAGGCTTGCAAACGCTCCCTCACCTGAAGGTTACCCCTTGAATTGAGAGTGCCGTTTCTGCAAGATTTAGCTGATCGTATGATGGGATTTGAGATCTTGCATTTAATTTGAATGTAGATTAGAAGCGTGGCTTTAAAATGGCTCGCAAATACATTGAAGGGAAGTTCTTGATCTTAAACAAAACCAAGTCATTAAGGACGCATCTTGCTGCAATTTCCCTCCATAGGATCAGGAAGCTGCTGCTGTGGCAGGTCCTCTGCCAGCTGTTTAGACAGCGGCCATAATTTACCTGTGCAAGATCTGAGTACAACCTATTCACCAGTATTCCAGGAACCGTTAAATTGAATGCTTACCGCACCAGTACAGAAGCACAGTTTCATTGAGTGGCTAGGCTTTTCCATCACTTGAAATGACGAACAAAACTTAAGATCAAAAACCATTTTCAAAGAAAGCTAATGTGTACTTGGAAACGAATAGCAAATTTAGATAGCACTGCCCAGGACAGCTCTGTTAGCTCTTCTGCAGTTTGTTAGAGGCTATCTGTGTTTTCAGTCTAATGTACAGGAGCTGCTGGACTACAGGCCCTGATCTGTTAAACTTCATCACACGTAACTGAGTTAACAGTACAAGGTCTGGTTTGGCTTAGTATGTGCAGTTGCCTTAGTCCTCACGACATCTTGGCTACTCTAGGTAGGCCTGTTAATAATGTCACATGGAGATGCATGTAATGACAAGTAAGCTTTGGAGAACACCTGGAAAGCTGCTATGGCAACTTGCATTCATTTTCCTGTTGTTAGGAGAAACGTTTGTTTGGAAGCATTTATGGTAAACTTTCAGTTTTGTGCTGTACTGTCAGTTCTATTTTTTTCATCTGTGACTTTAAAAGTCCTTGTTACTGAGGTCGCTCAGGTTTTATTCTAAGTGGTGAAAACTGAATTGTGCTGGGTTCAGTAATGTGCAGAAATGCACTCGAAAGGCTACGCCAAAGTGATGAGTTCCACTCTTCAGTCCTGTGTCTTCCTGTGGTTGGAACAGGGGAGTGACAAATGGTTTCTTTTTTGATGATGGAAAGAAATGGAAATAGCTTCTGGGGGATGTGATCTTACACACAAGTTAGGTGTGAGCTAGCTGACCTACCATCTTCCCTGTAGTTATTTTAAGGGGTGTAGAGAGTGGTTTCAGGTTCTGAAGAGACATATTCCTGTCCAGCTGATGGAGAACTCTTAATTTAACTGAATTTATCTTGTAATTGGTCATGTTGACCCGAATATTGCTAAGCTCGTTGGACTAATGTTGCAATGGAAGAGCAGTAGTTAGCAGTGCATTCAAATAGTGATTGTCCAAGTGAAGCAAATGAATATTTATCAAGAGAGCTGGCAGTGGAATGGAGTGACTTTTCAGTCGAGAAGGCAGTGCATCTAATGGCTGCTTCTTCCATAGTCACTGGCCAGGTAGAGCGATACACCTCTGTCGCCTTGGGCTTCTTCCAACTTATTGTCATTTAGGAAGGGTATTGATCGAAATAATACTATCTTGAGGAGGCTTTGCTGATCTGTGATTATTTCAGGAAGTTATGTGGTGCTATGAATGTCTTAAATCCAAACCACAAACCACTTTCTCACTACCACGGTCTTACTGCAGATGTTTCTTTGACACGGGAACAGCCTTTTATATAATATACAGCTGGTGGTTAGGTTCCTATCTTCTTTTTAGAGGCAAGGAAATTTAAGACTACCCTAAAGCATTATGACTACCCTAAAGCATTTGGCTGTTTATGGGGCAGGGTTTTTTTTTCTCTCTAAGGATTTAGGAAGAAGGGAAGAGAGAGAATTAACCAGTGCTAGACCTTTCTATGATGCATAATGCTTGGGAAAGCATAATATACAGCAATCTGTTCATGCAAACAATTTTAAATCTCTTTTTCTGTATAATATAAAATAATACACAGCTGTGGAAATATGAAATGGAGGAGAGATGTTCTGGGCAAGTATGGTTTACTTTGTGTGTTTGGAATACTGTCCTGCCAGTTGTCTTCTCCCATATTATTAGACTGCAGGTTCTGCTGTCTGTGCCAAGTTATCAGGAAAATTTATCAGCAGAAACTTTTCTAGACTTGTAAATGTATCATTGGTTTGAGGTCCTAATGTTTCTGCAGACTTGAAATCACCAGTTCTGGAGTACTGCAAAGAGGGGTTTTATTTAAGAAGGGCAGAAGCTAGGCTCATGGGCTTCCATTTCTCATGGAAGTTAGAAGGCATGAAGTTAAACCCACATCAGGCCACAGGGCAGCATAATGTGAACATCTCACCTCAAACAGATTAAATTAGAATTCTGGTATTCTGGGTAAAGCAGCATTTTCTGCCATGAAAATCTTAGGTATCTTAGTGGCTCATGGCTATGCAGCTACTCTGCCGAGGAGAAGAAACTTCTGTAGTCATCGACGTTTTCTGAACAAAAGCACTTTTATCATTTTTCTGAGCCTCACGGCTCGCTCTGTGTAGTTGTATTCAGAGAAGTCTCTCTGAAACTTTGTTTATGATATTAAGGGACATACATCTTGTAGCGTTATTGTCAAAGACAGAAGCGATACCTCAAAACATGGGAGAGTTTAGTAAGTCGGAAGCCTTGGTCTTAAATAAATCTTGTTTTGCACTCTTATTTGATTCATACCGATTGATTCATAGTGGCTTCAATAGGGACTAAACCTCCTTAGGAACCTTTAGAAAGGATTATTAGAAACCTCAGCGCCTTTGAAGAACTGTCTGTCTGTCCTTTGTTTATGGTATTAGGTCTTATCTCACTTGCTTTGTATTCAGGCTGAAAACAAGTTGCTGCTACCGCTCCCAGTTGGTTTCCCTGTTTTTAAATGGAGTCAACAAGTAGAGCCAGAAGTGCCGGCTATACCGAGATGATGTTTGCTTTATTTGTAAATAAGATTCACTTTCAAGGAGTGATGTTTATAAATATGACAACAGTTAGAAAGTAAGGGATTTCCACTCTCACGCTATAATTAGCAACATTTAAGAGAACATTTATTAAATGCATGTTTACAGTTAGAGGCTTATGTTTTCTATTTCAGTGTTCTGTTTAGTTTAAAACATTTTAAATTTCACTTCAAAAATTAAGGCTTTGTTGCCTTAATCCTATTTAGACTGTTTTGTGGTGGGATATTTTTATTTTGTTTGTTTGTTTTGTTTTCCCTGCCAGGCTTTTATCCAAATTGAAATTTGGTCAGTGTATCCTCTGTCTAAGGTCTTTGGTGCTCTGAACATTTCTTCTGCTGCAGTTGTGGATAATAAAAATTGCAACTAGTTTCTAATGAGTCATTTGCATGTACCTTAGTTTCAGGCTTATAGCAAAACTTCCATGTATCTTTGTACAAATAAAATCAGATTTAGGCAACTGGTTCAGTGTAGAACAGGAAACTGTAAGTGGTGATAAACCAGAGATTTTTTCGCTAGGCAAATATAACTTAATAAAACCTGTTGAATTCCTACAGCCATTAGTTTGAATATGGTGTTTGGAGAATTAGTGTTAATTGTACAGGCTCAAACTGTAGGCACCTGACCACTTACAAACATTACCTTGTGCTCCCAATGTATGACAGCTGAGATTCCAGAGCACAAATTACAAGTGCTGCTTATCCATGGCAAAAGAATCCAAGATAAAGATCTGAGTTTGTGGGATGAATTTTAACCACCTGATTCTCCGTCAACTGGCAACCATAGAGGTTAATGTTAGTGGATGCCCATGCCCTTACCTAATCCCTCTCCTAGTGTAGATTCATCCCCCTAGATTTTGTAACTGCCTACAGTTTTCATGTCCCAGTGATGGACATCCCAGTAGTTTGTCTTGGGAACTCATACTATAGATAAGAAAAGTTTCATGCTATCGAAAAACTCAGTATTTGAGCAAAAGTTGTGTTCAGTTTTATCCCATTGTTTGTACCTGGTTATAAGACAATGATTTTTGTTAAATTCTAGGTATGAGAAGACTCAATTAAATAAACAAATCTTTTCATTACCACTGATACATTTCAAGTTGTTTATATACAGAGTTAATCCTCGCCCTTTTCTAATAGAGGTGAACTGCAGGCTGGTGACTCTAGGGCAGGAACAGAACACACATTATAATCAGGCCATGCTACACCCTTTCTTATTAAACTTTACTTTCAGGGTGGAGAAGGCGTGTTTTATTGTGTAGGTCTTTACTCCTTGGCTGAGCTATATTTTTCTGTGGTTATGCACTATACAAACTTGTTCTTTTAATGATACTGCTTGAAATTTCATCAGAACAGTACTAAATTATGAATATCCAAGGTAAGACAGGCTTTAGAGTTTTTATTGTTGTCATGGAAAGACATGCTTGTATTCTCTTACATCAAGAAGAAGACGAATAAAAGATGTACAGTAGTCAAAATTTTTGTCAGACGTTCAGGACAGGAGTAAAGGACTGTTTACTCAGGTCATTGCGTGCAGTTCATTTGAATTGAGAGAATATAATTCTCTTTTTGTGCATTCTCGGGATTTTTCATGAAGTCTCAAAGGTGGATTTTAAAAATTAATATTTTATGTTTACTGTCACTAGATTGAACATCTAGCTTTCAAACTCTAGTGCTTATTATTGAGTTAATTCAATGTGTTTTACCAGTTAATTCTTAAGAATTTGTTTTGACATCAGTAACCTTGACCTAGTTCTAAAGATACGTAGTGTAGCTAAAGAACACTATATAGTAGAAGTAGTTATCCAGAAGAAAAAAATATTCTCAGCTACAGATTTTTCTGGTTGAGGTGTTTCTAAATCTTCCATTATATAGGTGCCAGATCCCATTTAAATCAAATGAACTTCTGACCACTTGTAAGAAGATAACTGAAGTCCTCAGAAAGGGCTTTGATAAGTGCATTTAATTTGAATATGTTTGCATTCAAATGCTAGACCTGAATTAATTCTGATTGTTTTAAGATTATAGCTTTTGATTACATTTTCCAAACTAGCCCTAAACCCCATTGCCCTGCCTACATATTCATTTACATTCATTAATTCTTTTAAACAGCAGGAAAAAGTTGCTGCTAGTTGATCTGATGGATTGCATTCTGCAGCATCAGCCGTTGCTTTGGTGAAGCATCTGTTCTTTAAGGGACATTCCTTTTCTGCAGAAGTTGGTAGTAGTGCTGGTCAGTGGTAGTAAAAGCTGGTCTGTTTGGTTCCATGGCCAAGTGAGCACGTTTGCCTAGAGCAAAAGGTATTTTAAAAACCAGTGTTCAGCGCACGTGTCACATCAGGCACCAGTTCCCTTTTCTCCTGTAGCTTAGCGGCAATTACCCGTAGATAAACCAGGTTAGACATGTGGCTTGTGCTCACCTTGCAGGTACATGTTCAGGCATTGCTTGGCAGCAGCTCTAACACGAGCTTTACAATTCAGTTTGCTACCTGGAAAAAGAGGTATGCTTAGCTGTCTTCTAAATTTTTTTTGGCCGCTAAAAACTAAGTAGAAGGCAGCTGGCTGTTGTGTCAGAGTAGCTTCCCCCACTTGACTAGATTAAATGCTAGTTGGGATTTACGACAGATTCCAGTTGAGGCGCTTACAAATAGTGTGAATATTGTATTTCAAGGAAACCAGTGTAGTTTATCCCAGTTAAATGGCAAGAGATTAACAGCTCAGGGCACTTCGTTAGTGTCAAGCTTGGAATAGGCTGACTGTTTGGGTTTGAAATTAACAGTCTGGCTTTGAAAAACTTTCTCTTTAGATTTCAGGAGTTTTGTGACAATTAAAGAGGGAAGAAACGTGAAAGAATAGTTTTCAGTCCAACATTTAACACTGTTTAAGCCAGCTGAGATCAGAATAACACTCGGTGCAATTTCACAGTTGGTTCAACGGAAGCAGTGATGTATGGCTCATAAGCTGTGCCTCAAATTTCAAATGCTAGCTTGAGAATTTCTTACAGTATGTGGTTATGCTGGAGTCAGTAGATCACAAATATGGATAACAGGCCTTTCCTGGATATTCAGCAGTAAGTTTGGTGTTTTAAAATCCAGTGATGTTTAGCCGTCATAAACACAAAGGGATTTAAGCTTTATGTTTTAAAATCTGGTGATGTTTTAGCCTTCCTAAACACAAAGGGGTTTAAGCTTTATGATTTTATTGTCTACAGCACAATAAAAGGACATGACTTTGCTTTTAACTGGGCCTGTTGTTTGAAGGTTCACTAGACAATGCAGATGCTCAGCATACTCATAATTCTGTTCATATGTGGTTGCAGTACTTCAAGCTTTTGTAGAACTCCCTACCCTACAGTAGCAGGATTTACTGTAGGTTGCTAAATTAGGAGAAGGTTTCTCAGTGCTTAAAAAAAAAAGTAAATTTGTAATCTACATTCAGAAATGAAGATGGAGTTTTTTCTGGTGGAGATCTGTTCTAGTATTCTATACTAGGTCCTTGCAAAGACTAAGACAAATGGATGGAAAAAAACTCTGCATGTCCAGTTGAGGTGTAACTGCCCCAGATGCACTGGCAGAAAAATACATAACTGCGTCCTCCTTGTGCTCCTAACAGCCATAGCTGTGTTAGTGGCATGCTTTTCTTTAGACCAGATTTGAATTGAGAGACGTGTTTCAATTGGAGACTTACACTTCAAGCAGTTATTGGCGCCTTCCCTCTGAGGGAGGAATGATGTGTTAGTCCCTTTGAGCCTGATGAAGTTTGTTTTCAAACGCCAAGTTCCTTGGAGGGTGCTGCAGCAGTGTACTTCTCTGGGTAAATAGAACAATGTGGCTGACATTTAGCTGGCTATTTGGTATGCTGAATATTGAAAGCATGCCCGTGTGAGTGTATTGAGGCAATAAAGATACTGTTGCCATATTGAGTAAAACCACACGGCGGTAATTAAACACTGTTTGCATTAAAATAGTTTGTTGTGAGTTCTCTCTTGCTGCATTATTATGTATGAAGATACTATATCCTCTAGCAGTTAGTTGCAACTAACCAATAAAAGATTGCAGATGAAAGCATATTGGGAGAGTATTATGGTTTCCTGTATGAGTTCTGTACCTCTAGGTTTAATCATTTGTTTAAGTGTCCTTTTATCACCGTTTTTTAAAGTACCCTGGGTAAGCATATGACAGACATCATCAATCCGTTTTAGTTTGTTGGAGAGGCAGGATTCAGACGTCTAGGTTGGCCTTACTTCTTTCCCTCTTCTGACAATCTGCTTAAATAATTCCTTAGAAGGGTGTAATAGCAGGACTCAGCTGTGTGATAGTGTTCTAGCTGTAGTATATAATTTGCTGTGATTGCACGGGCATTTATTTCAGAAGTTGTACGTACTTGATCTCACGAAGACCAAAATCTAGGTGATGTCACTTATTGAGTGCTGTTTGGTATGTTTGTTACACCCTCTAGCAAAGCATTTCTTATATTTGACTGTACATCATTTGCTGAAGATGACTGGGGTTTGTACGGGAAGGAGCAGTTTCCAGGCCCTCTAGATGAGTGTTTTCCATAGGTTCGAAGCAGCTAGATATTTACAACCTTCCAGAATTAGACTTGGGCAAATAGTATTAAGAAGGAAGAGTATGTGGTAGTCTTAAGAGGTTTTTTGAAGTATAGAGTCACAGAATGGTTTGGTTGGAAGGGATCTTAAAGATCATCTAGTTCCATCCCCCTGCCATGAGTGAGGACACCTTCCGCTAGCCCAGGTTGCCCAAAGCCCTGTCCAACCTGGCCTTGAGCCCTTCCAGGGAGGGGCAGCCACAGCTTTTCTTGGCAACCTGTGCCAGTGTCTCACCACTCTCAGAGGAAAGTTCTTTCTTCTATCTAATCTAAACTCTAAATCTACACTCTTTCAGTTTAACACCACTACCCCTCATCCTATCCCTGTACTCCCTGATCAAGAGTCCCTCCCCACCTTTCCTGTAGCTCCTTTAAGTACTGGAAGGCTGCTCTGCGGTCTCCCTGGAGCCTTCTCTTCTTTGGGCTGAACACCCCCAACTTTCTCAGCCTGTCCTCACAGGGGAGGTGCTCCAGCCCCCCCCCCCCCCGATCATCTTCGTGGCCTCCTTTGGCCTGGCTCGAGCAGGTCCATGTCGTTCTGATGTTGGTGCCCCCAGAGCTGGACCCAGCGCTGCAGGGGGGTCTCACGAGAGCGGAGCAGAGGGGGAGAATCCCCTCCCTCGCCCTGCTGCCCACAGTGCTCTGGATGCAGCCCAGCACACGGGTGGCTTTCTGGGCTGTGAGCGCACATTGCTGGTTCACAGTCAGTTTTCCATCCACTAATACCCCAAAGTCCTTCTCCGCAGGGCTGCTCTTGACCTACATGCAGGACCTTGCAGTTGGCCTTGTTGAACTTTGAGGTTTGCATCGGCCCACCTTTCCAGGCTGTCCAAGTCCCTCTGGATGGCACATCCCTTCCCTCCAGCGTGCCAACCGCACCACACAGCTTGGTGTTGTCAGCAAACTTGCTGAGGGTGCACTTGATCCCGCTGTCAATGTCACCAACAAAGATGTGGAACAGCACTGGTCCCAGCACTGACCCCTGAGGAACGCCACTCATCACTGCTCTCCACATGGACATTGAGCTGTTGACCGCAACTCTTTGAGTGTGCCCATCCAGCCAATTCCTTATCCACCGAGTGGTCCATCCGTCAAATTCTTGTCTCTCCAATTTAGAGACAAGGATGTCATGTGGGACGGTGTCAAATGCTTTGCACAAGTCCAGGTAGATGATGTCACTTGCTCTCCCTTATCCACCAATGCTGTAACCCCATCAGAGAAGGCCACCAAATTTGTCAGGTGTGATTTGCCCTTAGTGAAGCCACGTTGGCTGTCAGCAGTCACCTTCTTATTTTCCATGTGCCCTGGCATAGTTTCCAGGAGGATCTGCTCCATGATCTTGTTGGGCACAGAGGTGAGACTGACTGGCCTGTAGTTCCCTGGGTCTTCTTTTTTCCCCTTTTTAAAAACAGGGGATATGTTTCCTCCTTTTTCAGGCAGCAGGAACTTCACTGGCCTGCCCTGACTGCTCAGATATGACGGATAGTGGCTTAGCCCCTTCATCCACCAGTTCCCTCAGGATATGTGGATGCATCTCATCGGGTTCCATGGACTTGTGCACCTTCAGGTTCCTTAGGTGGTCTCAAACCTGATCTTCTCCTACAGTGGGTGGTACTTTGTTCTCCCAGTCCCCACCATTGCCTTCTGTGACTTGGGTGGGATATACATTACATAAGTAGCAGATATACATTGCCCAAAAGAATTGAGGTGAAACTGATGCATGTAGAACCTCAGCATGAAGAGAGCTAGACTAAGAGAAACAATATATTCAAGTGTCAAGAAGAATTAGTTGTTACATCATATATACTGGTTCTGTGGACTATGAGCTGTATTTATCTTTGGAGAGCATAACTTAAAGATAAATATTTAATAGTCAGGGCTCTCTCACATTGGCTTGTCACATAGTAGATGATAACCTAGTAGGTAACATATGATTTTGTCTTGCATCTTTCGTGATGTACTAGAAAAAACTATTTTTGCAAGGTGTCAAGGAAAGATACTGCATTTCTTTGCAGCAGAGGAACAAGACTAGTCATCTTAAACATGCTGAAGTGATGGGTTTACAGATTTTTCTGTGCAGAGTTGAAGGATGCTTTTATGGGTGCTCTTCTAGTGGAGTTTCCCAGCCTCTTAAAGCAACTACTAAAGTGATGCAAAAAGTAGTCAGTATTTTACTCAGATTTCAAGGCATTCTATTAGATGACAGAAAAGGCCTGAGGTTTTGGTCGCTTCTTCCAGTAGTGTTTGAAATCTGCATTAGGCATGTGTTGGATTAAAGACTACAAAGTACGAGTCCTCCAAACCCTGAAGGGCCTGGAACACTTGGGTTGCATCTCTGCAGCCGAGATGTGGGATGGCAAAGCTGGTGTTTTGCTCTTTTCGACTGCCTCTCCTCTCCCTCCCTTTCCTGCATTTTGCATAGTTCCCCAGCTTCAGCAGTCAAGTCCTCCTTTACCTGGGATGCCATGTCAATGACAGATAAAACTGATACAGAAGGTTCTAGATGTAGATCTTATGCTGGGGCGGAACAGACAGCAATGTCTGTCACTCCCTGTTTATTTCCTCAGCAAGTGTGCGCCTTGTGTGGAGATTAGTTAAGTTTGATCTCTTTCTGCCTGTTCTCTTAATGGTAATAAAAAACCCTGTACAAGACAAAGTGCTGAAACTGGAAAAAACCTTCACATTCTGAAGAATAGTCCACCAGCTGGATCCCAGGTTTCCAAGTCGGGGAGAAATAGAGTGTAAGCAAACCCCTGTGTTTCATGTTGGCCAGTCTTTTTTCAACTGGTGCTGAATATAGGTTTTTCTAGTGTCACGCTTGGCACTGATGGCAACGGCTCCCCATCTCTGTTGGAAGGTTTCTGAATTGCACTTCAGGGGCATCTTAAATCCCAGCATAGTTAAGAGACTAATGTAGATTCTCTGAGTTACTTTTGGCAAGCCTACAGGGACACTGAACTCTTCTGAACAGATTAGCCAAGATTTTGTCTCAAATTTTTTAATTTAGTAAACTGCTGGTTCTAATATAGAAAAATGAAGGAGGAAGATATTTAAATTAGTATTATAAAGCATTTTTTTAAAGAAGTCAGTTTCAAAAGTTTTGACTTTGTTCTTTGTTTTCCTTTCAGTTAACAAACATAAGCCATGGATTGAAACAACCTATCACGGTATAGTTACAGAAAATGACAACACGGTACTGTTGGACCCTCCCTTAATAGCCCTGGACAAAGATGCACCTCTGCGTTTTGCAGGTAAAGAATTCATCTGCATTTCTTTTTTAACAAGTGGAAATGCTATTTGATGACCAATGCTGTGTGTCACTTAGTGTGTTTTCCCTAACAGTAGCGTAATGTTTCGAAGCTTTCAGACCCTAGGAAGAAATGTTTGTTCATGGGCCGGAGTTTGATTTCATATTTACAGCTGTAAATATACAGCTGTATCCAAATACCCAGACCAGAGAGTGCTCTGTATTGCAGATATTCCATGCTGCTTTCAATTTCATATATATATGTAATTTTTCTGTTTTGTTGGGGTTTTGTGGTTGGTGGGTTTTCTTGTTTTGTTTTGGTTTTTTTTTGGCATAGTGTCTAACCTTTTCCTCAGTCCTCTGGATTCCACATTTCACAGCATTCAGTCTGGGAGTTCTGAAACAATTATTTTCTTATCATTCTGAAGAGAGCTTTTGGTTTTCTTAGTTATTTTGATTTGTGTCTTAATAGATTGAAAGCAGTAATTACTAGAATTAAGACTGCATTTCTTCTGTGCAGTATTTGGACTGAGAATTCCTGTACAAATCTCGACTTTCTGTGATGAGCTTGCTTAGGAGTTTTGGGCAGTTTTAAAAAATGGAGGGCCTCTTCTACCTGAAGGAAAGGCTTTTTCTCCTCTAACGAAGAATATAGAGAATGCTACGCAAGCCATTTGCAAAATGTAGGCGAACTCCTCACTTTCAGCATAGGACAAACAGATGACAGTTTTCTTACAAACTTCTGCAGTAGGTTTTTTTCTGGAAACTACTGTTTAAGAATACTGTATTCATTAATTGGATGCATGAAAAGTACTTTTTTGGTTAGACAAAATATTAGAAAACTGTGTTTGAAGAATACCATCGGGCATCTGCAGGTATTTAAATTAGTTGTAGTGGATAACACTAGCTTAAATTAGGTACTTGCAGAAGCTTACTTCGTTAAATAAAATTTTAGAGTTAAGAATCCTAGTAAAATACCTAAAGGATGTGACATTAGCCATTTTTGGGAACATTGCTTAGCCTGGCTTCAAGGAGGAAGTGGTAGAAAAAAGAGAGTGATTAAATGAACAGCCATTTGAAGTGTTCAGCATGCTAACTGCATTGTGTGCTGCAGTATTATGGCAACTCGGTCACAATTTCCTAAAGTGGTACTTAAAAGTAACAGTTTTGTTGCATTCTCATAAGGCTGTAATTATCTTCAAGGCTGCCTTATAAATTCAGGAAGTTCAGAGATAATGGTAAACCTCTGAAATTCAAACTTTCTCATGCAGTGGATACACATGGCAGAGGCTCTTAAGTGATCTTAACTGGAAATAAAACTGCTGTCTATGAACAAAAAAACTTTTCATTTCCAAATGAAGAAGCTTTTGTTGGGATACACAAAATTGGTTAAGTAAAAAGAGGTATAGGAAGGCTGACTTGCATATTTGGTGATTAGGAGAATATGAATCATCTCTTGCAGTTCTTAAGACCTTTAAATGTAGGCGCTGGTAGTTTGACAGCGTTGAGCAGCTTTTGAAAATGGCAATTTTATACCTCTTAGTGGATGGTAAAGTTTTCTTGAGTGCTGGATATCATGAAGCTTTAAGAAAGTACTGGCAGAATATCTTCAAATATGTTGTCGAATTTGCAGAGGAAAATCCAATGTCAAAGCACCTCTTCTCCATTGTGTTGATCTGAATTGTATAAACCTACTTTAATTGAGTGAACATTTTTGCCAACTGGAAGTTGGTTTTATTAAACGTTTGTATAAACATTATATACTGTTATATACATCAAAACCTAACAATTCTTAAGCTGCAGCAGCAGAACAATGGATTTAAAATAGTTATGTTAAAATCTTGAGTGCAGCATTCTAACGTTGTAAAGAAATTCTCCTTGATGTGACTGTTGAATTTGAATTGCGTAAATTTGAATGACTGTGCTATGGGAATCTATAAAAGTATTTGTCTACCGTTAAATGGAACAATACTTGAGTCTGTCTTTGAGGAGACCCAATGTGGGAGACGTGTTGAATCAGCGTTATCAATTCTAGTTGGTGGTGCTGTAGTCATGTCCTAGGACGGAGAATAGCATTGTTGTTGTCCAGCAGCATCGATGTGGGTGTTTAAGTGTGAGAAGCCCATTAGATCAGTGACATGTTTTCACAGCAAAACAAAGCGTTTTCAGGATACAAGGGCTGTTTCAGCCCTAACTGGTATATTCCTACTTATAAATCAAATTTATTCGTGCTTCAAAAGTTGGATATTTTAATTAACTGTGCCCCCTAGCTGAGCTGTGAAACTTTTGAACTGTCTGCAGGTTTAAAATATTTTAAATAGAGCTTTTTGCTTTATTTTCATTTTGAGCATGTTGAAACATCTTAAAACTAGTTCATTTAAATGCTTTGTAGTACATGAACTGTGGGGCAAGTAGAAGTAACGTTTTATTGCTTTGCTCGCTCCGTGCTGTGGGTAGGATCTTAAAATTCAGGTGTGCAAAAATAAGTCAGGTTGTATAGACATTTGTTTCTAGGGTAATTTATATGGTTTTACATCTGAGATGACATGCTTTTGAAAATAGAGTTTGAACATAGTCGTGCTGGGTTGCCTCGCCATACTGCCCGATGTGTAGAGACCCTATGGAATCAGGCTTTTGTACGACGATTCTAACAGATCCGCTTGAGAAGACAATGACCATTCTCCTTCCACAGTGAAACTTTTCTGTGTTACAAGCCGAGTCATGCTGGAATTTGATCAAAAATTACTTTGCTGAAAAAAACGGAATAAAGGACAGCTACATTTTCTATTGTGCGTTAGAGTAATTCATGTCCAAAATCAGTTTAATGTCTGAGGCTCTCAGTATAGATTTCCCCTTTACTAAGCAAAAAGGAACTGAATTTTTATTGCATTTGAAACAAACAATATTTTATCTGAACGCCTTCACATCGATGAATGTGTTTTGTTATGAGACTATAATGCAGGGTCTTGCTAGCAAGGTGTTTGAAATGTTTCCCTTGTGGAAAGAAATGTTTCCTTCTTTTTCTGATGTGTCTGTAAAAGGGTTTTAATCCCTCTTCCCCCACCCTGCCCCTAGAGAAAACCACTTCTCAGCCACAATACTTTATTTTCCCCTTACTAATCTGGGATGCAAGAAGTATTTTTGTGGGGGTTAGGAATTTTTTTGACTTAAATCATGAATATGCATAGAGCTTTGAAAATGATCTTGCAGAATCTCCACGCTTTAAAAAAAAAGGCCCAAAATTCACGAAGCCTTCCTGTCAGCCTCTCCCCGGAGGTGTGTGGGGTTCACGTGTTCCAGTGGGCGAGTGCTGATGCCACGTTTCCGTGCTGCACCGCCAACCCGTGTTTGTTTAGGGCAGGGAGCTGTGCTGACGTCCTGTCTGCCGCAGGCCTGTGTGTACTGCGGCGCTCAGCTGGATGAGGGTTAGAAAGAAATGATATGTAGAGAAGATGAATGATGCTGTGTAATCAAACAGATGAAGGTTTTGATCTTGTCGCATCCCATGAGTGATTCAATTGTACAGCCAGTTGGCAAACCTAAGAGGAAATTTTGTTGCAATAGTATTTCGGCCATTTTTGCATTAAATTAAGGCATGCATGAAGTGACGTTTTGTACCTATCGTGCACAAAAATACAAGCTGAAATGGAGTTATCACTAACTGAAATTGAAAATTGCTTTTTAACACTTTTGTATGGTGTGAAGGAATACTTGTTTAGGAGACGTTCTACACATCTTGAAATGGGAGGCTTTCCATGATCCCCATGTAGACTGCTGCTTGGTTAGAGCTGGGAGAATAGACTTCCTCTCCTTCTGTGCAGGGGAAATGTAGAGGGATAGCTGACTCCAGAGTTGGAAGAATGTCTAGTCAAATACTGTATGTGCAGTTTAAATACCTTATGCACCCTTTTTATAACTATATAATTGTTTTATATCATTACATCAAGACAGCACAGAAAGAAATAAAACAGTAAAAATAAACAAATTCTGCCAAATCTTCACTGTCACTTGATTGCGCTACACTAGAAAGGAGAAATACAGAATGCCTTTAGGATACAAGATTACTGTATGTTTTCTGGCTAACATAAGTTCCACAAACCTGTAAAATGAAATGTTTTCCAACTGTGATTACAGCTGAGTGAAACACAGTAAAGTTCTATCCTACTTACAGTTTATTTAGCTGAGCAGTTTCCGATATATCAAATATAAACTAATTTACAGATTGATCATCATTCTGTTTTAAGATTAGGAGAGAGAGAAATTTATTTCAGGAATGTATCTCCACTTCAGAATGGAATGAGAAGAAGCATTAATAAGCACATATGACATAGTGTGAAACATTAGGGAGAGTGGTATGGGACTAAGGTTACTTAATGGCAATGAAAAAAATTCACTGCCAAAAATTCTATAATCACAGAAGATCATTCCCTATACTATATAAAGATAGGTATTTCATAACTGAGATGAAAATCTATGCATGGGCATATTAATCTGTAAATTGTCTTATTTGTCTTGAAACAGCTCTCTAACAGCCTGTAATATATTTTTGAGAAAGGAGGGGGAGCTTTAATTTTTGAAATATTTTGTACTTTAGAGAATTACTCCTTTTTGCTCCTTTTCATTGCAGAGGCACTTTGAAGAAGGGAGTTTAAAAAGCCTGTTAGGTTGGGAGCTCTGCGTTTGCTTATTTAGAGTGCTTATAAGTAACCCCATAGTTTTTATGCACTATAACTTTTTCAGTCACAAGAACCTTGTCTGTGTAGTAATAAAAGGGCTTTTTGTTAATCTCACTAGTGTGAAGTGGAAAACACGATTGTGTCAGTTATTGTTCCGAGAAACCTGTGGTGGGAATTAAGCTATAGTACACCTGGAACAGGAGCTTTACACCTTTAAAAGCATCTGGAGACACACGGATATTTACCAGAGAGCTTATTTATGTCTTATGCCCAGGAGCCAAAAAAATAATGCCTGAACTTCCTAGCAGCCAAATTAGTGTTGGTGCCAGAGTTAAAGGTCACTTCAGATGATAAAGAACTGACCAGCTGTTAGACAGCCTCCCCTTCTCCCAAATCGGTAGTTGCCGCCTTAATACACTTCTCCCTCCTCTCTCCATTGTCAGGCTTTCTGCTTTAATGTTCCCTTCCATGTATTTTTTTTTTTTTCCTGTAATCTTAACGTTTCACACACAATGCTTGACTCTCAAGGTTAGAGTTACTGGAAGGGAGCAGGGACGTAGCTGTACAGGGGTAAGAGATGTGGAATATTTAAAAGCTTGCAGTTGGATTGTCACTTCTGGCTAATCGGTGGTGTCAGCCGTGAATTTAAGCAGTGTAAAATTTTCTTGAATGATCCTATTGCCAAAACACATCAAAATCCGGGATTATATTTATATCCTGTGTAAGAATAGACTGAAGTAACTTATGTGGGTGCCATGAGAGGCAGCATACTTGGTGCATTAAAATAAAGAGCTGATAATAAATCTGGGGATTACCTGAAGTGAGTTTTAGGGAGAACCTAATGTGAGCTATATCAGAAACTGGCTCCTTTTAAAATGAAGGACTGCAAATCATGGTACATTATAAGATATTTTTCCTTAATTACGTTACTGCTTCAATATTAAACTGTAAATTTGCCTTTTTAAGAAAAATACTTCTCTGTAACCATAGTGCCTCATCTCTCTTTAAGGCCACTCTAGAATGGAGGTTTGAAAAACTGGATTACTGTAAATTGTTTGAAATGTATGAGAATTAACAGGAGAGCTGCTAGAAATGATTTGAAGTGTACAGTTCTGCTTTGTTATACTGGAATTCAAGTCAAAGATGATGGTAATCTGGAAGAAATAATTGATCAATTGGATGATACGTAAAAAGTGGTAGTTTGGGGTTTTAACAAATGAAAATTTTCAGAGGAGTGAAGAACAGGGTTAACTGTCTTTTCATTAAAACTGTGAAACCATTCCAGGTGCCTATCACAGTCATCTAATGCCATTGTAAAACTCAGTTTTATCTGAGATCTCCTAAACATGGAAGATCCAAGGCACTGGAAGCCTGTACTTTTCTGGAGTGGCTGGGGGCAAGGCAGCCTGCTCTAGGGCATCCTCACTACTGGTAGATGAATCTATTTGAGTACCTGAATCTCTTCTGTCCAGCATTACAGTATTTAGTAGTGGAATAAAGTCATAGAAGCTGTTGGTTGCTTGTTTAACCTGGAAAAATGATACACTGCGAGGAAAATATATATGCCACCACCCCCCCCCCTTCTTACATTAAAGCTTTTATGTTCATTAGGATCACAATTTAATGTGTATATTTTAAAATCATGAATTATGGCAATACTGTCAAGTTGAGTTTGAGGCAGAATTTAAATTTTGCAAATGCTAGGTGTTATATAACCTAGACCATTAAAAATTTATGTGGAAACACAGAAATCCCATGACTATTTAAGTTTTTGGGTTTTTTTCCCCTGGAACTCAAAAGGAGAGTATGAAGTTTTTCAGTTTGTAGAAACATGGTGGTTTCAGTGTAATAGATAAAAGCTTGTTTAAATTATTTAACATGTCTTCTTTAAATAGAATAGTACACATAAATTCTGGTGAAAATTCTACTTTATGGATGGTTCTTCATCAACGTGGAATTTTGAAAATATCTTTTTGTTTATCAATTGGTATTAAGAAAAAAGAAAGAAAAGGAAGAAAAGAAAAAAGCCTTTTGATAAACTTATTAAATACTTGAAAATTCTGCAAATGACAACCTGGAGTTAAAAGATTAAACCATATTTAACATAACTAAAACTCTAAAATTGTAACAGTTACAGCAAATCGCCACTGGAATTTTAAAATACAAATTTTCCAAAGCTTTTCTGTGTAATGTGTACATCTTTGCCTTTTCCTTATTTGCTCCCTTTCAACCTTTCCTGTTACTGACTTGGGTTTATCTTTTCTCCCTTTAGAGAGTTTTGAGGTGACAGTCACCAAAGAAGGTGATAAAGGGTTCTTTCTATCCCTTTTATGAATATTAACCTACTAACTTTGGTTATGAAATGGGGAATCAGCACTTAAACAGAAGATCCTGTCATGCTCTTTTGTCCCATTTATTCTCCCAGTTTTTTTCTATTTTAAAATATATTGATAAAAACTGTTATGTAACCAAACCCTTGGTTAGAAATATCTGTAAATCAGACATCCATTTGAACCATTTGGGATTATTTTACGTTGTACGGACACTGAAGAAGTTGGTTTTGGGGAAATTAGCATTTTCTGGTATTTTCACTGCTAGCTTACTTTTTTGGGACATCTTGAGTTTTTTCATATGCTTTGTAAAGTAATGTTGAACTGCCAAAGCATTATAGCACCTTCCCTGCAGTACGCTTCCTTCAGCAAATAAGTTTCAGTAGTTTGAAATCAGAATCAGATTATTTTTTTTTAATACCTCTAGACATGTTTACAGTAGGAGTGCATTCTTGGTACTATGATACCACTGCAAGTATAATAACAAAACAGTGTTTTATCTTGGTGTAAGAAAATCACCTTCAAAATGTAACAAGTTATACAGGTAAAAACACAGTGTAGGTGATCAAAGTGTTTATTAAGTGGCTTTTGTTAGCACAGCCCAGTGTGCCAGGCTCACTCCGCATAATGTGCTGACAGATTGACCTAGCTGTGCCAGCAAGAGGTCTTGTAATGTAATCTTAGGCTTAGATGTGTTTTAAAATGATGTACTAGGGACTTCTCTTGCAAGTTTGTTAGAATGAAGAGTTTGAATAGAAAGGAAAGCCTACTAAATCGTTCCACGTGAGAGCTTCCTTGACTAACATATTTGGTCTGTGTTAGTAGATAGCTGTTGAAATGGATGCCTGAGAAGTTGGTATTTCTACCTTTCTCATTCAGTAGTTTATTTTGATTCCCTAATTTTAGCCAGGTACATTGCACAGGAAGACTTTGTTCTTTGATCTGTTGACGGAATTTCTGTAATTATGGTGCTGAACCTGTAAGGAAAGCTTTTTCATCCCTTGACTTGTAACTGTGCATTTTAACCTTTTGCTCTGGTCAAAATAAACAAGCTGCCCAGCTATTCCCAGTGGCTTGGCATAGAAGATATTACCAGTGGCCTTGGCTGTATGCTCTCATAAGACCTACTCTTACCCTAGAGCTATCTCAAGTACTCCTGTGAAATGCCTGTCTACATTTCTCTTTTTCTCTTTTGTATTCCTGCATGAATGGATGCAAAGTAAACAAGTTGCTTGGAAGGCAGACGTATGCTTCTTTTTACTAAAGTTCCCAGAAATCACCCATTTTAAAGCACAGTGCTCTTGCTTTGTCCACAGACCCTCACAAACCCTTGGCTGCAAAATATTTGGTCATTTATTTTAAAAACGTGTAATAATTTCGACCAGTTCTAACCTCTCTTAATTTGAATCTGTAGGTGAGATTTGTGGATTTAAAATTCATGGGCAAAATGTTCCCTTTGAAGCAGTGGTAGTGGATAAATCCACTGGTGAGGGAATAATACGCTCTAAAGAAAAGCTTGACTGTGAACTACAGAAGGACTACACATTCACCATACAGGCCTACGACTGTGGAAAGGGACCAGATGGAGCAAATGCAAAAAAGTCCCACAAGTAAGTAAATCTGTGGTGGGCTGAGAGGAAGTTTGGTTTCAAGCGGTCTCCTGCACAGGGTGATTTATGGTCTGTGTATTTAGAGTAAATGTAAACCAGGTATTAATACTGGAAGACTTTCATATAATGGTAATATAAATAGCAGCAAAATGGAAATGAACTGTTCTGACATCTCTTTAGCTGTATTCTAGATGATCCTGCTTTATCCCTTGATGCCTCTGCATTTACATTAGAAAATAGTGTAGGGCTAGAAGCAGGAAACCTGTTGATATAGGTAAAATCTGGCTTGAGTTGATAGAAGGAGTTTATGGGATACCAAGCCTGGACATTGTTTCAGAGTACAGTTTCTAAAACCAAAAAACTGATTCAAGATGTCAATCCATATTAAACTTGACAAAATGGAAAAGAATACATCTTGCTGTCATTTCCAGACAGCCTCACTAAAAAAAGCAAGATCAATAGCATAAGGTTTATATCTGTCTAGATTAAAGAATAGGAACAAAGCAATCTTTAGCTAATCTTTATCTAAAGAAGAAACCACAATGTAAAATGCTCTCTAGAAAATCCACTTGAGAATAACTATTTAACGCCCCGGTGCAAACATCTGCAGAGCATGTGGAAAATTAGTTTGTGTGAAGCAAAGAAGGGCATAAATGAGATGAGGAATAAACTAGCAGCAGTCATCTTGGTGACAAGTACAGCCTTGTTACTCTATAGCTGTATGCTTCAAATAGGCAGCAGAAAGTTATCTCCTTAAGGATTACACTTATGAAAAATAGGTATGCCCTTAAACGCTGTTTGATATTCAATTTGACTTTTGAAGAAAGATTTCAAAGAGAAAGATGGCAACAAACGTTTTGTTGAGTTGCCTGGAATTATATTCTTTGTTCAGTTTGATAGTGTTCAGTTCCTTCTCTGCACTGTAGAACTGACCTATATTTTTCTACTTGTGCTGATTAATTGAGATACAAACTTTATTCTGATGGCTCTCGTAAAAATTATGGATACCCAAATTCATGGCTATGTAATGAACCAGTGCAGATCTAGTGGCATGCTCTGCAGCTCTTCTTTTCCCACAGCAGAATGATGGGTTTCCAAGACCTGCATCTACAAACCACTGTTGAAATTTCCTTGGCCCAAGGATGTCTGTTATATTTTTTTTGTGGCTTTTAACCATCCTGGAGTTTAGCTCTTAAGGTCAGGAACATAAAGCGTGCTTGGTACAGAAGGCCATTTTTTGTGGCATTTATTTAGTACATAGGCTAAAATAAAACCATAAAGACTTTTTTTTTTTTTTTTTACCATAAGCATTAGAAAACTTTTGCTTTTATGGAAGGACTGTAGTGATTGAATTCTCTATTAGTTTACATTCCAGATACTTTCTGTTATTCACCTTTTCTCCTTGGTCATTGACAGAAACTACATTATTTTCCTATTTTGTATACACCAGCAATCAGTGACAAGCTTGAAAAGACAGAATTCAAGATCCAATCTGTTTAGGATTATGTAGCTAGCTGTATGATGTGTTAAAGTGTATCTTCCGCTTCTGTGATTCTTCCATTTAAATTGTCTGATCTCTCATTCCTACATCCAAGAAATAAGCCAGTTTTCACTGACTTATACAGCTCAGTACTTTATTAGCAAAAAAAAAGCTAATCAAATGCACTTGACTGAGCTCTTAGTCTCAGACCAGTCTTAACTGTCATTCTTGTTCACATGAAATAAAAATTGGCTGTTTCTATCAAATACTCTGACAGCAGGAAAGAACTCAAAGGATTGTACTGTTCTAACAGAAGTAAAAGCCTATTTTGTCAGAGCTGTATTTTGTTGTATTTCTGTAAAATGGCAGCAATTTAATAGTTGCAATACAAGGGTTTGAACTTGATTTGCAAATAAACAGCAATAGTAAGCAATAACCTAGAACTACACCAAATTATATAGCAACACACTGGAAAAACATCCACTGCTTTCCTAGTTAGGGTAGTTGAGATTGTTAGTTTTATTAGTCATTGGTCACTGTTTTCTGGGAGCTTAAATTCTGAAGGATAACTTAATCTGTAAAAGAGGGAGCTCTTTTGTCGGATTCCTTACATGAATAGGGGTTTTGCAGTATGTAGGGAACTGACCTTTCTGTTTTACTTCCAGAGCAACAGTACATATTCAGGTGAACGATGTTAACGAGTACGCCCCTGTGTTCAAAGAGAAGTCATACAAGGCAACAGTTATTGAAGGGAAGAGGTATGACAACATCCTGAAAGTGGAAGCGGTGGATGCAGATTGTTCACCTCAGTTCAGCCAGATTTGCAGTTATGAAATTGTAACTCCGGATGTACCTTTTGCTATTGACAAAGATGGTAAGCATACGACGGGAGATGGAGTGGGAATTACTATAATTTGCCACCCTAACAACAGGACTTCAGACTGGTCAGCGTAAAATGGCAGCAACCTTGTTTTAACCCTTTCCTACAATGTAGTTAAATGGAGGTGTTCACTTTTACCAGTTTGAATTGATAATGAAAAGTGAGATGTCTTTCAGTGCCAATACCATGTGCCATCTACTGATGTAAGGAGCAGATGGTGTGTTGCATGTGTGTTGTTTCTTGTAAAATGCTTTTCAAAATAAAGGAAATATGGTAGCTGTATTATGTTTTAAACCAGCTCTTTGCAGGCTTATTTTTTTTTCCCCTGTAGTTTTCTATTCTGTATGAGGGTAGCTTTTGCTAGTTAGCTTTCAAAAATTGGGATTCCATGTGTGTGCTTTTCACATTTGAGATGCTCATATGTGGCTCTGGAGATTACAGTGTCATGGTTATTGGTTTTGAAGTCTAGTGATTTGTTTAGGTAATTTCCTTTCCGCTGGTGATCTGTGGACCCTTCAAAATCTATACACTATTTCTGGGGGTTCGTTCAAGCTTGTTGAGCAAAGTGAAACAGGTTTTAGTGGGCTCTAGTTTGAGTTTTGGGGGGATCCACATTGCCAATGGATAATTTTCGTGGGTGTGCAAATTTTTAAAAAGCTAGAGAATCCTGGCATGTGCCAAACAATTTATGTATCAGTTTCATTTTATGAACAGTTTTATTTTGAGTAATATACTATACTATTAAGAGCCTGATAAGTATATACCTGCTGTTCTGTGTGTGTGTGCTCATCTCTGGATTTATGTAATTTTTAAGGATCTGGGCCTGATGTCTGGCATTGAAAACTCAAATAGTGAAGGGCTAATTCACTTGCAGGTGTGTCTGTTAAGGTCTTGGTACCTTTATGAAGTACACAGGTGGTACCTGGATGCAATTAAACCTGCACTGACCCTGAGAAATGAGTAGATATTGATGTCTGATTATTGCGCTTTTTTTTTTTGTCTCAGGTTATATAAAAAACACAGAAAAGTTAAACTATGGTAAAGAACATCAGTATAAACTGACAGTAACAGCTTATGACTGTGGGAAGAAGAGAGCTGCTGAGGATGTGTTGGTTAAAATTAGCATTAAGCCTACATGCAAGCCTGGCTGGCAAGGTTAGTTTGATCTCCTTCCTGTCTGCTTTTAGCACTTGCCAGTACCTTCAGTTAAACATGAGACATTTTTAATATTGTTTCTTTGGATAAATATACAGGTTGGAGCAAAAGAATAGAATATGAGCCTGGTACGGGTTCGTTAGCACTCTTCCCCGGTATGCGTTTGGAGACATGTGATGAGCCAATCACCTCAGTTCAAGCAACGGTTGAACTAGAAACCAACCATATTGGTAAAGGCTGTGATAGAGACACCTACTCTGAGAAATCCATTCACAGACTCTGTGGTAAGAATGCTTGTGTTAAAATAAAGTGCTTTCTCTTGCTTATTAGCTTTTCTTTGGATATTGTGTTAGACCTCAAATCAATGAGTAGATACGGTCTTCATTTGCATGTAGTTTCCTCCAGCTTTTTTCCTAGTGGGCGATAAAAAGCATGAAATTGGTTGAAGGTGACTTCTAAAATAATTATCAAATGCAGTAAAGAATCTTTTTTTCTGCCTCTCCCCTAGCTTATATAGACTAATAATTCCCCTCACATGAAATTCATGTTCAAGAGCTGAAAGAATGTTATATATGTGAAAAGGTATAGCCATTAAAACCTCTCTCTTTTTCTGAGGCATGATGGATGTGAACGATGCAATGTAAGAAATGCATGGTGAAGAAGTAGATGAGAAAACCAAGAAAGTGTGGTTTGGAAAAAACAGTTTACTTGCATCAGTTAAATTTATACTGTGCTTGCCCTAGGCATAAAGGGCACCTTGGCATCCACGTATGCCGCAGTTAAAGGTCTTGTGAAAAGTTTATGAATCCTTTGTAGGCAATATGGAAGAATTGAGATTGCAGGGCAAATTATCCCTGATGATTTATGTCTTCAGCTTCAGTTGAAGTTAGTTGAAAGTGTGAATATGGCGTAACCCTAGAGACCCAGGCAATTCCTAAGCTATTCCCTGATGAGGTCACTGTGACATTAATGATTTAGGCTTGAAGCGGGGAAAAACCAGAAAGCTGAGTACCTGCTGGGTATCATTGCCTCTGACTAGGATATTATTAGACAGTGATCTGAGAGGGGATGCTTATGCAGCCCTCTTCAACTGGGTGAATATTAGTCTTAAAACTAGTAAGTGTCAAGAGAAAGGCATCATGTTCATGGGCCTGAAGGACAAGTGGTATTAATGTAATGGTTCCTGAGATGGAGGCGAAATAAGGTTCTACAGCTGTAGAGATAGTAAGCAAAACAATTTGAATGAGATTAGTTGTCCATGCAGAAGTTAAATTTATGGAAGTCATTGTGATATTAGATATCTATTATTAGTGCCACATTATTTAAAAGGAGAATTGCTTGATGTGTGGTGGTAGTGCGTAATCCTGACAGTCGGTGCTGAGAAATTAATGGTCAGAAAAATAGTTTGGTTTGAAACCAGCGGTGATCTTTTTAGTTTCTACCTTTTTTTTTTCATTTGAGCATTTTTATTGTAGGTGCTGCTTCTGGCACAGCTGAGCTGCTTCCCCCTCCAAGTAGTGCTGCTAACTGGACAATAGGACTTCCTACTGATAATGGTCACGACAGCGACCAAGTCTTTGAATTTAATGGCACGCAAGCTGTGAAAATTCCAGATGGCGTTGTCACAGTCAATCTCAAAGAGCCCTTCATGATTTCAGTATGGATGAGGCATGGGCCTGGAACCAAAGAGAAAGAGACAATTCTGTGCAATTCAGACAAGACAGGTTTGTCAATACTTCAAATATAAATGGTCTCATTGTTGGGTTTTGTTCGGTTGTGTGTGATGGTTTTTCTCTAGGTTACGTTTCTCTTGGAAGTTAAATGGGTTGTAAAAGTCACTCTTTATTGTGCTTACCTATAGTCGTGACTTTAGATTATCTAGCTGCAGACTTGTTTGTCTAATTCTATTTCAATTTACATTATGCATTTCTTTTTGCTGTGGTAGATGACTTATTCTGGCAGTGCAGTCTCAATTTTGCATCTCCAAAGATAGCCTTATTCTTGATGCTGCCTAAAATCATTAAGAAACATATATCAGGTTTAGTGACAGCATTTGCTACTATATCTTTTTTTTTTTCCTAGGAGGAGGTAATTTCTCCAGTGATGAATTTTTTTTCACCCTGTGCATAATTTCAGTCTCTGTGAATGCTACTGACACAATTATTTTGAAGATGCTATTTAATGAGACTGAAATCTGATAACCCTGTTTCTGTAATTGCTGTCTAATGGGGGTAAAAGAATTCTTGTCGGTTTTAGCTGGAGCAGTAGATTTGTTCAGTGTATTGGAAAGGTAATTTATTTAAAATGCTTCTAGGTTTCTCCAAGGAAACTGCACTGAATATATTTTAAATTATATTTGAAAATAAGAAAGATTTAACAGTATTTGTAATATCGTAAAAGCATTTCTTTGAACAGGAGAAAAGTGACTGTCATTCAGAACCAGATACAAATACTCTCCACTTTTTCCTGCCTTCACGCATTCCTGTTAATCAAAACCCAAAACTTTGGATTCATGGAAGCAAGTGAACTGGAGAAAAAAGGCAAATTTAAATACAGTTTTTCCTGGTTTAAAGTACATGAGAAGCAGACCTTCAAAATGGGTTTTCCTTTTTTATTCCTTGGTTTGACCTAACCATATAATTTTTGTGACAGTTTCTGGTAGTATAAATATCATTTGCCTTCAGTTCAGTGGTATATTATGCAATATTGAAAGACTTGGATCTAGGTTTGTTGGAGGGAGGCGATTTTGAATATATTGCGCTGGAACAATAGAGTCAGATTTAATGCTGTCAGGCTGAAAGATTGACATGATTTTGGTATTTTTTCATTGCCTCCTTTCTTCACTCATCCATGCCATGGAAAGGATGGTGTAGCTAAAATGTTTCTTTTCCTTATTCTTACCTGTTTCTCTAGCATCTCACCTTTGTATTTATTTTAAATGATAAATCTTTTAGAGGTACGTTTATATAGTTTTCTCTTAGGAAAGGATGTCCACCTGCCACCATGTGTTCATGTTCCAAAACAGTAGTTAAATGAGGTAGAAGCTACTTATTTGTAACCAAAAAACTCTTCTGTTTGCAAATAGAGCTCTTTTTCTCCTGCTGACAGGTTTATCTCTGTGAGTCTTCAGTCTCATGCCTTCATTTAGATTGGATTTGGAGACAGACATGTCTGTTTATTGTACGGTGTATTATTACTCATGGGTTCTTCAAGAATGTTTGCTCTAACTATTACAGATGTCTTACAAATGCATTACAAATTACTACTATTACAAATGTTTTATGTTCCTTTTAACATGCCTGATTTACTTCTACATTTGTTTCTTCCTATCAGTTACTTGGGGACTTATGCATGAAATTATAGAACAGGTGAATTTTGTGGTGTTCTTAAGGTTTACAGAAAATAATAATGCTAATTCAAACTCTTGTGCAGATATGAACCGGCACCACTACACACTCTATGTACACAACTGCCGACTTGTTTTCCTCTTTCGCCAAGATCCTTCAGAGGGGAAAACATATAAACCTGCTGAATTTCACTGGAAACTAAATCAAGTAAGTTGGGAAGTTGGTAGGATGTTAGAATGCAGTGAAAACCATCGCAGACTAAACTCGCTGATAGTATAATTATTAATAAATACTTTTTGCAACTCCAGACTCCTGATGTCACGTTTTATACAACTCAACAATACTTATTTTATTTGTGATGGAGTGTCAGAGATAGATTCAGCTATACCTTTTCATCTTGAATATAAAATACTGCTTCAGTGGTTTTATTAAGCCCAGTAGGATGCTCATAAAATAAAGTACAAGTCATTGTCCTGAAAGGTAGGAAATATGGATTTAGCTGTGAAAATACAATGTCAGTCTTTTAGCTGTGATGTTGGTTGTCTTCACTAAACACACTATAAGGTAGCGTGCATGAGAAAACATGAAGTGTTCCAGTTTGTCTATAGCTTTAAAGTACTTCTGAGCACGCGACGTTTTTGCAGATCAGAGTGTTAATAGGATAACAGAAGAACTTAATCCTTTTTCACACTGAAATAAAATTTGTGACTTCTTACACATTGTGAGCAGTAGCTACAAATTAGTTTTCTTAATCAGATTTTACTCCACAGAAGTAGAGTTAATAGGCCTCTGAGGGATGCAGGTACTTTCCGCTTCCTATTTAGAGAGAGTTGTGTCAGTTTGTATTCTTTTGGTCATGTATTATTAATTATTGTAGATTTGAAAGTGAAGGCTGTAATTAGTAATCTTCACTTTGGTCCTACTAAGATCTGCAGAACTTATTTCTATGAATTGATTATGATCATGAAGAGCGAGACAGAAGGGACTAAATATTTGTGTGCTTTTCCAGCCCTCTGGATCTGAGCGATAAAATAACCCTGTATATCTGCAAATATATAAAGGTTCTTTTAGTTGCTTTAGGTTACTATTACAGGTGTGTTTTGCCAGTTACCTAAACAATGAGTTACCTTCTAACATACCTAACTATATCCTGTTTTCTGTGCATGGCGACGTATACTGTTTTAATGGTAAAATGCCCATGTATATCCTTATGGGAGGACTGTTACTAATGAGCTTTCACTGTAAAGAATTCTGACATGGAAGGCTTTTTTCTATTCAGAATGGTCATGTTTTCTCTAAACAGTCCCTCTCAGCAAATAAAGGTCCTTTGTCAAGTTATGTTGTATTCTTATCTTTGTCAAGTTATGTTGTATTTCAGAATGTGCTTGCATGTAGGTGCGTGTTTTTAAATTGAAATATGCTGTTATTAGATATTATAAAAATTAAAGGAATGGAAATACCTGCAGCTTCCTATATTGGCAATAGAAGAAAAGAAACTATTTATAAATATTTGACTTTTTTCAAATGCATGCCATGTGTGTGAAACAGAAAGTATGTCTGTACAGGTTTATAGGTTGTCGGTATGTTTGCATGTGTGTGTATGCAAAATGTGCATCAGATCAGTTACTCAACTGTAATTAAAAATAAAATTAAAGTAGAATTTTTAAAACTTTCTTTACTCAGGTGTGTGACAAAGAGTGGCATCATTATGTCCTCAATGTTGAATTTCCTGCAGTAACTCTTTATGTGGACGGTGTTTCATATGATCCTTTCCCGGTGACTGAGGATTACCCGCTTCATCCTTCAAAAATAGAAACGCAGTTAGTAGTTGGAGCATGTTGGCAAGGTAACTATTCACAATTGTTAATTCTTCTTTTTTAATGAAATCTTTGTGATTAGCGTAGAAGTACATAGCAGATCTCTTTAGTGTATGAAAGATAACTTGTTTTGTCTTCTGCAGATTATTTTTGCTCCTAGCTATTACCACATATTTTGTCCTTTAGTCCCTTTTTCCATGAGTGCTCTTTGCTCGTTGGCCACAGGTGCGTATGAAAGACGAAGCTGCTCACCAAGCAGCCTTCCACCAAAGTGAATTTTGTGGTAACCATGGGAATGTAGATAGCTAATTTTTAATAACAGTTGTGAGAATACATCATGTACTTCAGATTACTAAACAGAACACTTACATTTCAAGTAGGTTGAAAAGCATATTGTAGAAAAAGTGTTCTCATAAATGGAAGTGTGACCAGCAGATAATACAGCTAAGCAACACAGTGATGCTGTCTCTTGGATATTTTACCATTTCTGCTTATAAAAATAAACATAAAAGCATCTGCTTTATTATATGCAGACTATGGTTTATAACACGATATTCTGCAAGCTGTAAAATCCTGGTTCATGTGCTTTAATACTTGTGAAACCTACTCCTCAAAGCTTGAGGAAAAGAAGACTGCATCTGAACATGGAGGCTGATCACCAGAGATCTTTGTAACAAAGCTCTTGCTTCACAGTCCTGAACTGACCTGTTTGCTTGCTGATTAAATTACACCCTAGCTGGTATAAAGCCAATGGTTTTGGTCGGAAATAAAACAGTGTTAAATCGTTCGTGTTCTATTGTAGTTCAGAATATAGACTGTAGCTGCAGTCTGCAGTGATGCATAGAAGTAGCTCGTGAATGAATGACAAATGGAAAGCTTTGAGACGTTTTAATCAAATTAACAGTCTTCTGTCTTACAGCGTCTCTTTTCTCTTTGAATTTTAAGGCTTTGAAGTGTGAATGAAGGTTAAATTACCAAAATATCTTCTCCATCAAATTTTCTATTTCCTGACAAGGTCACTGTCTTTCAGTATTAATGTTATTTCAGTGCTACATTCATTCTGTTGTCCCTTCCTTTCAGTCAAATTATTTTTTCCATAAGTCATCTAGTTTGGTTTGGGACCTTCCAACTATCTCTTCTAGCTCAAAGGGAAGCTATAGTGGCTGGTTTGCAAGAAACCGGAGCTTGGAAACTCTGTTCCAGCTAAGTGTATGGATTGTGTAATGGCTTCCATATACGTTCTGCCTCCTAACAAAAGCATATACATTTAGTTTAAAAACTCCTGTGCTCTCATATTGGCACCATTATATAATTTTTAAATATTTTCTGACATTAATTTTATTTTTAATGACAGCAGACTGAAATACAGGAGCTTTAAAAGTCTGGAATACAAGAACTTGTGGTGCTGCCTTTTAAAAATTCCACCAAAAGCTTGATTTTTAGGGGACTAGAACACAGGAGGAAGAAGTACGCCAAAGGAGTGAAGTTAGTGCTTGAGGCCGTGCTCTTCAGGCCATCCTCTTTCTCTTATCAAGATTTTACAATAAATCAGGCTGCTCTGAGTTACATACACAGCTCACCTCTAAGGAGAGGGAGATTTTATGCTTTTGAAAAAGTTCTTTTAACATTTCTTTTAAAAGATTAAAAGCTGTTTTTCATTTTTGGTGCTTCCCTCCCAGACTCTTCCATCTGATAAATCCATCTCCTTGATACATATAATACTATTATGATGATCAATAAATCTGTGTTGGTAATGACTCCTTTTGATCAGCATTTAATACTTTTTGGTGATTTGCTGATATAGGCTGGATCTCACCTTAATTTTCTCTTTAGTAGTTGGGAGAGGAGAAAATAAATTGAGCCAGTTGATAGACCTGTATCTCATTACTAGTAGTGGTTTGTGTGAGAGCGGGTATCTGTGGTTAAATTGTTCTCCAGTGTGACTTTTTACTGCCGCTCGTGTATGGGGCTCTTTTTGGGTTGTCTTGTCATGAATGTTATGTTCTTGTAACAACACAGTAATGCTTCTTCCCTGCATTGCAGCTATTAGTGTTTCAAAGAACGCGTAATCCTTGAGAAGCTGGGTCAAGTGTAAGCAGACTTTTGGGGGGAAGTGCTGCTGTGTATTTTCTGTGATAAGAGAGTTTGCCAAATTGTAACTACTTGGTCCTTTCCCTGTTGTCCTATTCTTTGTCTTGCTTTTCTACAGAATATACAGGAAATGAAAATGACAATGAAACTGTGCCTGAGACCTCTGCAGGTTGCTGGAGTTTTTTCCCTACTGTTTTATTTCATTTTTATGCCAAGACATTGCTTCATCTCACACGCAGCATGAAATGCAGGCATTGCATTCGGGCCATTGACCTTCACATAATCCTCTCTTAGGCTTGTTTCTTCATTGTGCTTCTATTTCCAGAGCTTCATCAGCTGATTTTTTTTTTTTTTTTTTTTTTCCTTTTTTGGTTGCACCCAAATGCACATCCATGTACAAGTCTGCAACCACTGTGATTGCAGTGAAGTGGTGTAAAATAAGTTGCTGATGTAAAATATCAGCTATAATTTCTTTCATCCAGTTTTGTTAAAACATAAATGCACCTCATCCTATATAAATACGTGTATATATATGTATGTAGGGGGGTGTGTGTATCACAGAATTATTCAGTGGGTTAGGAAGGACCTCTGAAAGTCAGGTAGCTCTGCTTCCCACTCAAGGCAAGACCAATTTCGTATTTAGATCAGGTTGCTTGTATATAACTCAAAAGACCTCTAATCTAGAGTGGTTACTCACTTGATCAGAAATTGATGTAAACTTTTAATTACAATGAATAGGCATAAAAGCTTTGGCTACCAGGTACTTCAGGTTGGCTACAGGGTTTTATTTTCTTAGAAATTTTTAGTGGATTTTTGCGTCTTGAGTTGAGACACTAAAAATTAGTGTATATTTCTAAAAGTGTATTCAAGATATATACTCTTTCTGTAAAGTTTAAGAACTCCTGGAATGGTCTAGGTATAATTGGCAAGAGGTTTCTAGCTGTGCATCACATGTTAATTTGGCAAGTAGGTAACAGAATCCAGGAGCTAGAAGCTGGAGATGTATAAAATCTAAACTGGAAATTCCATAATTTGTGACAGGACTATTCACTACTGAAAATTTTATTGAGTTTGCCAGGGATCTTTTAGCACTCACAACCTTTAAAACAAGCTTAGACATCTTTCTAAAAATCTGGTAGCTTAGTAAGTGATGACCTTGAAATACAAATTTCTGGGTGGTGTTCTGTGACTCCCATTATTTAGCAAGATAGACTAGGTGATCATCGTGATGACATCTTTAAAAAATCGAAGCCATAAGGGGCTTATTGGGTTGCAGTTTATTGGACTTAACTCAGATATGTAAAAACAAGTTACGTGAGTTGAAACTGCTCGCTTGAGTCCATACAGAGAAGGCGGCACCTTTAGAGGGGAGCAATTAACTTTTAGCCACCTTTTTCTGAATGAGCTGAATCACTTTGACCTTTCTTTCTATCCTCTGAGTGTAAAGAGAGCCTGTAATGATTGGTTTAGATGTAGATAACTAACATCTAGAGGAAGGATGCTGTTGTCTTCTATCCTGATGGGCATCGCTAGTAGGAGGTGTTACCTCACCATGACAATTTAGATTTCATAGTTCATCTCATTGGTTCTGTCTTTAATTTCTGAAGAACACCACCTCGCTGTATGGGCAATTTCTTTTGAAATGTTTGTTACGGAAATATCAGCCTTAGTTTCACAGTTCAAGATGGCCACACCTGTTTTGTAGGCCATATGCATGGTGAACTGTTTAATTCTTTTTTTTATGCTTGAACATAGTCACAAGGTTTAACACCCAGAATGGATAAAAAACTAACCTGCATGTATACAATACGTTGTGGTACCAGAAGGCATATTTGTTGTTTTATAAAAGGAAAAAAAAAAAGCGAAAAGAATCAAAACATACAAAGGTTTTTCTTTCCTCCCTTTATTAAGGTGGTGAACTCCACATGGCGCAGTTTTTCCGAGGCAGTCTGGCAGGTTTGATGATTCGTTCTGGTAAACTAGAAAACAAGAAAGTGATAGATTGCTTATACACTTGCAAAGAGGGACTGGATTTGCACATGGCTGATGGCGTTGGCAAAGGCGTGAAGGTAAAGTTGCGTATGAATCAAGGGGAGCGTGTCTTTTGCTTTGCTGATAATAGTTACAAGTTTTGCTGGCAGAGTTAGTAGGGGTGTCCCAAATAAAACAAGCTAATCTATTGCAACATTTTGCATTAAAATTACGTGAGAAGTAGAGAATGTTTCTTGTATAGACGTGGTCTTAGCGGAGTTTAAGAATGAAAGGTACTGTGTTCTCTGTAAGTCCTGAAGAGAAATGCCATATTTGTATGTGTCTCTGTTTTACCAGCTATACTTGTTATCTAATAAAAGATAGAGATTCTTAACAAGCAGCTTAGTAAAATGAGACTAACTTGCATGCCTTTTTTTGGCAGCAAGGTTGTGTGGACAGAGCTAAATTTCTCCTTTATATTATCTGTGTCTCTTCCACGTTACTAGAATCTTCACATTGGAACTATGATATTCTTTTGTCTCAAAAGAATGGAACACTAAATATGTTCCACTGAATAAGGAAGTGAATAGGGAAGTTAGACTGTGTACTACAAGGCCAGTAAATAACAGCCGTATTGCTTTGACTACAAATGTAATTATCCTGGCATTTACCAGGCTAAGCAGTGCTGAACTTCCAGTTTTAATTACCAGATCATGTTACTGTTTGGGTAATCTCTTACATTTTTTTTCTGTTGTTTCAGATCCACATGAACCCAAATCAGTCAACACTGACCTTAGAAGGGGATGACATTGACAGAGTTGATAAGGCCATGCAACACATTTCCTACCTGAATTCCCGCCAGTTCCCAACACCTGGGATTCGGAGGCTTAAAATCACCAGTGTTGTCAAGTATGTCCTAGTGCTCAAATAATACAGCGATACTGAAGCCTGGAACGATGTTCATGTATCTCAGTTGTGATAAACAAAGGATAAAATGCTGTATGTAACCGTCACACGTTTGAATACAGCAAATGTTTTCTACACCAGCACTCTGTGTTCTTCCTGAGAAAGTAGCAAGGAGTGTGTAAGATAGGGAGGAACTTACTGCAAGGGTGTGCTGTGAGTATGTCTCCAGTATCACAGCCTTCATTAAAGGTGTTATCTGTGGCTGTTAGTCATAGCATAGAAAATGGGGCCAAATGTTAACAGTAAGTAAAAATTAATTGTAAGATTGCTCCCTTGGTGGGGAATTCTTACTTTCCAATACAGTTGATGAATTTATCTAAGACTCTTGGGCCCGAGACAGAGCTTTTTAAAAATTTATAGAGCAATTACTCTGCATAATTGTGCTTCCCTCTCAGATAGTCTCCTTGACTGTGTAAAACTGCTTCTGTATCTCATAGATGTTTCCACGAAGAGGCCTGCGTCTCCATTCCTTCTGTGGAGGGATATGTAATGGTCTTGCAACCCGAGGAACCGAAAATCAGCCTTAGTGGCATCAACCATTTTGCCCGCTCTGCTTCGGAGTTTGAGAGTTCTGAGGGTGTTTCCCTCTTTCCAGAGCTTCGCATAATAAGCACCATTACACGGGAGGTGGAGCCGGAGGGAGATGGAGATGAAGATCCTACAGGTAACATCCTTTTCTGCTTAGGACTGTTGCCTACCCTCACCACATTCAGTGATCATGTTGGAGGATCTTCCTCTTGCAAAGAGATGTGGATTTCTCCAGGATCTAATAGGGGAAAAGAATGTGTATATCTCTTGTGAGAAGGTGTAGGTACTCTGCTCTGGGCTAACAAAAATTCACCTGGAAATGGTAGTAAGCCTAGGCCGTTATCTTCATGTAAATATTCCTTGTTTGTATTTTGTGTTGGTTTTTTTAATCATTATTTCATGAATATTTGCTCTCTACTTCAAGCCCAGATCTTAATATTTGTTCTGGAAGAAGAGCTGAGTTTGCATGTGACATTTTATAGCTCCCTGGGCTCTTGTCTACGTCACCTTTGTTCCTGCTTACCTCTGTGGCTTTTTCTCTGCTTTTTAGTACAAGAGTCTTTGGTATCTGAAGAGATCATGCACAACCTGGATACGTGTGAGGTGACAGTGCTAGGAGAGGAACTAAATCAGGAACAAGAAAGTCTGGAGATTGACATGACACGATTACAGCAGAAAGGCATTGAGATGAGTAGTTCCAACCTGGGCATGATAATCACAGGTAGGGGTTACTGCTTCTGGTCTTTTTGGGGAAGACAGTGATAATGGGAACAGTGTGCTAGAGAGATGGTCTGTAACATCTTACTCCAAATACTTCATTTTTGACTAGAATTTCAAGCTCAGAGGTGTTACAACTATTTTGTGGAAAGCTGTGGTTCTAGAAAATACATCATTTTAGAACCTCCTTTCTGTTGTTCTCTCATGTCCCAAATTGCAGGTTACCTCTGGACTGTGGAAATGAAGTAGGCTTTGCCCCAGAAAAGGCTTGTTCCTTGCACAGATAACCCAGTGCCTAGGAGCATGCATCATTCCTTTCTATTTTATATTCAGAATATGTTAATGTATTTGAAAGAAAGGCTCCCAGAGTCCCTTCAAAGACTAAGTGGATCTAGGATTTTATCACAAAATAAATCCACAGAGTTTCAGTGAAGCCACGTATGTGTGTGTCTATGATGTTACCTTTTTTCCTACTAACTGAAAATCTGTCAGCCAAGAAAACTTACTTGCAGAAAATATTTGTTGAGTATATGATGTCGAACTAGTCTTTTGCAAAAAAGTAATTGTTTTACTTGTTTATTTCTCTTCACAGGGGTTGATACTATGGCTAGTTACGAAGAAGTTTTGCATTTGATACACTACAGAAACTGGCACACTGTTTCTCTCTTTGACAGAAAGTTCAAATTAGTCTGTTCGGAGCTTAATGGCCGCTATGTCAGCAATGAGTTCAAAGTGGAGGTATGCAAGCTAATCTGATCACTCTGAGAAGTTTTAGAGCATGGATGACTAGGAGGATGGAAGTTGTTGCCTCAAATGATAGATAATTGTTCAATTACTGATTTATATTTTTGTCCTGTAAATAAATATTAGTAAAAGTGTGCATTTCGGGCTGTATTTTATATATAAATGTGTTCTTAATCCTACATTTTAGCTTTAAATAAGGCTGCCTGAACAGAGGTAAAACTTCTGTTCTAGAAGAAATAGTATGGCTAATGAAGTGCGAAGGCAAAAAGGTTGAATTGGAAAGACAGTGTATTAATTCAGCAAAAGACTAGCAAATAGAGTAAGGGTAGTGCTACCAGAGACTTGAGCGGCCTTCATGTATAACTTCTAGGATTTTGCAAATGAATGGGCCCTTTACTGCTTTGCTTGTGTGAGGCTTAAATCGCTGATACTAAGGGCTTATGTAACAGCACAGACAGGCTAAAATTGCATTTCCTCTGCGGTAGAGTACAGGCTAATTATTACTTAGTATGCTTATATCAAATACATGGAAGTGCAGCAGATGATAACATAAAGGGCACTGAAACTTCAGGTGCTGGAATGTAAAGTTATTGAGAGGAACTGTCAATGTATTTCTGCATCTTTCAGCTGTGAGCTTGAATTCTTCTACATTTTCAAGCTGACCAAAGGGATGACAGTAGAGTTAATTCTATTTACCACTAGTTTGGTGGTTGTGGTGGGCTGGGAAGCCTCCTGTGTTGCAGAATAGAAATTTTTGTATTACATAATGTGGGTTTGTTTCCTGAGGAAATTCTGTGAGCTCAAGTTGGGATCTTACCAAACTGTTGAACTGCAGATGCTTTCCTTGTTCTGTAGTAACCGTGCTCCCTTCCTGTTGTGCAGCTGGTCAGGTACCCTGTATCCCAGCGTTCCACTACAGGATGGGTATATTTAGCTCTGTCTGTTTGGCAAGGAAACATGAAATATGCTGTGCAAATGATGCTTGCACTTGTACCTAAAAGCCAGCTATGCTAAGTGTGGGTTAAACTTTAAAGAATACCTTTTTTCCTTAACCCTTTGACTGTAATATGGATTTTTTTCTTTACTGTTAGCTGAAGATATACAGCAGAGTAAGAAAAGATGGGAATGAAGAAAATGTAATTAATGTGTTATATATATCTTCGTATATACGGTTATTTCAGGATTAAAATCGCTGGCTACCAAATTTGATAATAAACTGGCTTTATCTGTTTTATTCTGAAATACTGGTGTCTGTACACAACCTGGCCAGACTAACCAAAACAGATTTGTGGGCTGGGAAACTGAAAGGTTTTGTGACAAGAAATTGTAACTCATGAGGAGCTACTGATGGGGATGATTGTCCCCTCAGACAAGCCATGGTTGTGTTGAAGGAGAATTAAATGCCTACTCTGGGAGGATTTAAAAAAAAAAAAAATCTTATTTTTTCTTGTTCTTTTTTTCTATCTCTTCAGAATTAAACTGTTGCATTTCTGGAGTTTAACATTTTCTTTCCGTTCCTAGGTGAATGTTATCCATACAGCTAACCCAGTTGAACATGCTAATCACATAGCTGCACAACCGCAGTTTGTTCATCCAGTGCATCACACATTTGTTGATCTCTCTGGTCACAATTTAGCTAATCCCCATCCATTTTCAGGTAAGAGTTCTCAGTCACTGAAGTTCAGCTGTGTTTTTCTGGTGTTAAAATGTCCCAGAGGCTTCTTGCTGCAGAGGGGTTTTCTCCCAGAGTTTAAACCAGTGTGCTGGACTAGCAATCTTAAGCAGCTACTCAGTCCCGTTCTGCTGTTGCCCAGGCAGGGAGGAGTGGATTACTAGAGATCTATGAAATATCTTCTCCAGCCATCAGGAGAGCTTTGTGTTGGTGTGTGTACATTGGGAGATGGGAGGTGTGCTGGTCTTGAGGGGACTGTAAGACTCTGAGGAACTGGGACAGCATTTCTTCTGAACGGCATGAGGAAAGCACTGCAGCGTTATTCCCTTGATGAGTCGTGGTGTCTGCCCTTTCTGTTTTAATTATGTTAATTTGGCATGGGTGCAAGATGTGAGAGGAAGAAAAATGGGCAGTTTAGAGAGGAGTCTCTGTGTGTGGTGGAATCTGCTTTGCATGTGTTGTCAGTCCTTCAGATTGATATAATTATACTTAAGGAACTAAGTTTTAGTTCTTACTCTCCGACTGACTTTTTAAGTGTCCTTAGACAAACTGCCTCTGTGTAGCTACATGTAATATTTGTATAATGCCATTTCCCTCTTGCAGGTGATGGGAACAGAGGACTAATAGTTAGCATTGTGTCAGTATCATCTAAGAAACTCCTTTTATTTTCTTGTTGCAGTTGTTCCAAGTACAGCCACTGTTGTGATTGTAGTTTGTGTCAGCTTCCTGGTTTTTATGATTATTCTGGGAGTGTTCCGAATCCGAGCGGCGCATCAGCGCACGATGCGTGACCAGGACACTGGAAAGGAAAATGAGATGGACTGGGATGACTCTGCTTTGACCATCACTGTGAACCCCATGGAGGTAAAGCTGGTGTCAGCACTTAACAACAAAAAAATGCCCTTTTCCAGCTGTAATGGGTGTGATTGTACACAGACTGAGTTGTAGAACAAAACCAACCACTGGACACAGAGTAGATACTAACGGAATTTTTAATGAACGTGCCAAAGTGACAAATGCCAAGAGCAGTCACGTTTGGGATCTTGCATGGGTTAGAGCTCCATGATGCATAATTGGGTTTTACAGCTCGATGTCCAGCAGTGGTGGTTATCATGCTGTATGCTACCTTAACCATGCTTTTTTCCAAAGTTGCAAGAGTTTCTTGTCAAAACATCTGTGTTTTATGAGGTTTCCTTCTGTGGTTGACATCTGAATTTTTAGAAAATCAGGGACAGATGTGCAACATTAATGCTCTTTGTGTGACCCTAATTGAAAGATCCTTCTCCTGTAGCATCTGAAGTGCTGGATCACACTTCAGAACTAGTTCGTTTAGAGTGATAGGATTGATAGCAATGTTACAAAGTTATTATAAAGAGCGTTACTTCCTTTTTTTTTTTTCCTGGTTGCCTAATTACTGCTGAAATTCTAAAACCAGTAACGAATCTGTAATAGCTCTTTCTCAATATCATGCCTTGTGCCTGCACTCAAAAGAATAAAAAGAATTTTGGCCGGTGTGATATCAACAGCTAATTTCTGTCTTAACAGACTTACGAGGATCAACACAGCAGTGAAGAGGAAGAGGAGGAAGAGGAAGAAGAAAGTGAAGAGGGAGAAGAAGATGACATCACTAGTGCAGAGTCTGAAAGCAGTGAGGAGGAGGAGGGAGAGCAGGAGGAGGACCAACAGAATGTTAATAGACAGCAACAGCTGGAATGGGATGACTCTACCCTCAGTTATTGATTCTAGCTGTTCCCTTTGTCTTTATGTTTCTGCTCTAGAAGACTCCACTGTAATACACTCCATTGTTACCAAGGATTCATGGTGTTTAAAAAAAAAAAAAAAGTCATTCTGGCCAGTAGATTCAACCCACACACATCCCAGTGTTTGTGTTATGTCAGCTAGTTCCTGATGCTGTTTCTAGAACCGTAGTTAGCACCTCTTTTCCTTCAGCCATGCCTCAGTGACTGGATTTTTTTTTTTACGCTATGTGAGGAACCACCTTGCACTTTTTTCATCATGTCATCTCAGCTAAGTGACTCTACAGATCTGTAGCCATTGCACATGAATTTCTGAACTGTCTTTTTTTTCTCAGTGAAACAAAGTTGGCTTTGTTCCTTTTTCTCTTTCTAAAAGATGCAAAGATTGTGTGTTGACAAAGGGTAAAGCTGCTCATTTCAGCCTGTTGATTTCTTTTAATTTTTTTCCCCAAATTAGTGCATGTGTAAAGTGGCAGAATGAGGTTAATATGTAGAAGATTAACAGACTTTTTAATATTTTGTAAATATATTGGAATTATGTAATTATGTCATTTGTGGTAGTGAAAACAGGGATTGGGGTTTAAAACATGCTAAAGTAAAAAATCATGCAGCATGAAATAAATATTACAAGTCTCATACTACTGCAAGCAGGAGCACGGGCACAGTTATCTAGTGTAGATGTTTCAGTAATACAGTGTCATTGGCCTTGGCTGCCATGTTCGCTCATGCCCCACACTGTTTTTTCTTTAATTTTTCTTTTCTTTAATTGGCTTTATTTTCGCAGAGGGAACAGGCAAGCTTGTGAGAATTGTAAAGGCTTTAGGAACCTCTGAAGAGGTTCAACTGCCCTGTGCAATAGAGTTGTTTGTTTTTTCTTTTTCCTTTTTTGTTGTTTTTTTTTTTTTTCTCCAATTAAGTCTTTGGCATAAGGGCTTTTAAGTTATTGGGAAAAAACACTACTTGGATGGTGGGCAAATTAGTGTGCTGTTGCTGTGGTGTGTTGCCACAGCTCCTGTTAATTATGGTGAGGCTGCCTGTAGTACAATGATGGTCTGTTCACACTGACAGGTCTGCTGACAGGGCAGATTATTCATTTATTTAGTTGACTGATTGTTACATTGGTTACTGAAGCTGGAAAGCCTGAGACCTGTGTACCTGTGCACCTTGGCTACCAGTCTCCATAGATAGGTATTTTGGGGTTTTTTGGCTGTTCAGTTTTTCTATTTTGGTAGTGGGAGGGTTTGGGGCATAGCTGATACCATTTCTATTAAACACACTCCTGCTCATTCCCTGTAGCCCCTTGTACAGTAACTTGGACTGTTGGTGTATTAAGCCTTTGTTTACACTTAGTAATTGTGTTTTCCTGCTGGTGAAAAACTATAGCATAAACTATCCAACCAGAAAACCTTGGGAATCATGTTAATATTATTCCAAGTCCAGATGATTTTGGTTGTTTCGGATCAAAGTTCTAACTTGGAATTGCAAAGGACTTTTCTAAAGAGCTGAAAGGTACGAAAAGCGAGTTATGACCCCATGGTGGAGAGTGCTGGTTTTTTTGAAAGGCAGGTCTTGTTTATTTAACTTCATTTGGTCTTATGCAGAGCCTTGAATAATGAGTATCTGCTTTACTTGATTTTTACCTTTGGAGGTGGATTAAAAAGAGTAACTTGTTTTGCTTGTAACAGGAGACTAGGACTCCCTTCACTCCTCAGCACGGTAAGCAGAGTTCCAGTTTTTGATCTTGTACGTAGTCTGCCTTTGTTCGCGGTGCGCAGAGCCCACATCTCGTAGCTGAGAGGACACAGCAGGGAGATGGTGCACTGGGTAAGCGTGCTAGAGGAGCAGCAAGCAAGCCAAAGGGTGGGGCGCAGAGGGTCACAATTAGCTAAAAGATAAGGATTGATCCAAATGTTTCTATAGTTTTGATTTTCAGAGCAGACCTATTCTCACCTAGTGATGTGTGTAATGGGATCTAATGGTGGGTTTTACCTGGGGTAAGGCTTAACTGCAGAGTGCCTTTAACAATAGTAGATGGACCTGGAAGCAGGGAAGAGAACCCACACAACTAGCTTACCGTTTTTGGGGGTTGTTTTTTTTATGTAAAATTTTAGATTTCTAAAATGGGGAAATGGTTTTGACTACTTACGTGGTAATATAACTGCTAGTTTTAAGTAAACTGGGAAACTTTTAACTTATGTCTGACAGTTGTCCTGTGTTAATGTGTAGAAGACTTATCCTTCCATATACTGTTGCTGTAGCTGCTGTATTTTAGACCAAAACTGATCATGACTTAATGGTAATACTGAAAAGTTGTAAATGTCCTGATGCAGTTTGTAGCCACTGTGGGTATAACTTTTCAGATGTGTATATTGGTAACAGGTCAGTTTGGAAAGTCTATAAGCTACAATAAATTTCTGGTTCTAAAGGTTGTTTGCATTTATTTCTTACTGAATGGAACAAAGTTGAATCAAGTGGTATTAACTGTGTGTTAATTTGCTGGTGGCAGTAGAAGAGTTTTGTTTTCATTGATCTCTCAAGCATAGAAAGACTTCAGCAGCATGTGTGTACAATTTATCAGTAATTTTTTTTTATTTTCTGACTTACAAAACGTACCTAAAGCAACTGGGAAGTTCAATGTGTAAACATTCTCTTTTTACAGAACCATGGTTTGGCTTAAAAAAATACTTCTTTTTTCAAAGGCAACAGAATAAGCACAATCAGTTTGTACAGAGTTAAAAATAATCACAGAAACTCTAAATAAATAGAAATAGAAAGGGGTATAATTTTGAGCATATTTATAAAATCAAAAGCTACTTCTTTATAGTGAAATGTAAAGTTTTTGAAAGTGATTTAAGTTTCAATCTTCAGTACCCTTCAAATTGCTGAAAACTCTCAGGTGAGCTGCTGCTTTGTAAATTTGGAGTCAGAGGGTCTTCGCTGACGTAGTAGAGCCATCAGTTTCATTCAAGATGCTACTCGGTGGTGTCAAGGAAGAAGGTCCACTTGATAACTCACTGATATTTTTGTTTCTTGCAGGTAAGTCAATTTTCTAGACTAAGTAACCTCTCTGTAAGACTGTGCTGGATTTTGGAATTTACACTGATACAATTTTGGTTTATTGCACTTCTAAAACTGAAGGACAGATGACATGAGGCACTGCTGCTTTGCTGTACTTCTGTAAAACTGTATTAGGGCCTGAGATTTCTGGAAACATGACCCCCAACAACAGCTGCAGGTACAAACTGCTGCGAGTCTGCAAACCAAGCACCTAAGAGTGACTGAGAAGACTGCCAGGTGAGGCTGCCGTGCAGGATCCTGCTTTGCCACTTTGTGACAGTGTGAGAGTGCTGCTTTTACATTTACAGAATTGTATTTTCCTTTCCACAAGAACGTACAAACCACTGATGAGGTTGCTGTCGTTTCAGTGCATCTCAGCTTGCATGTAGCCTGGTATTTTTGCATACTGTGTGCTCGATAAATTAGTTTAATAAGGAAGGAACTAGCAATAGTTTATCCTTTAAAATGGAGCAAACTTGTGTGGCCACAGGGAACTCTGCAAGCAAAAAGAATCTGGGCATACCACCCTGAGGGAGGGAACATGGAGAGGTTGCAAATGTCTGCCTCTCCCTGCTGCGGAGCAGTGACTCAGATGGGTGCAGTGCTGTGTTTTCACTGTCTGATTAGCATGCAGAGAGCTCTAAATCCTGCAGTATTTTCTTCTAGTATCAAAACAACTGTTAAAGCTTGAGTGTTGGGCTCCTTTTTCACTTTTCAGTATTTCAGCAGGATCCCTGCCAACCTCACTTTATTCCATGCTTGTGACAAATTTTCTATATATTCCGTTAAGCTTGGGTGCAGAATGCTTGATCTCCACAAATCTAGCTCTTAAGAAAACCTTGAAGAATTACAAAAGATGGCATCAAACTGTTAGAGTGGTGAAACCTTCTAAAATAATCATCCCAGAGGTCTGATGCACAAACAAGTGTTTACCAGACATCGATTGTGCGCATTAGTCCTGAATATTAACTGGAAAGTAGCATCATGTGACCTGTTTTTCTCAGGGGGGGAAAAGTAAAGCAAAGCTGTGCAGTCCTCTGATGGCGTACAGCAGCATCTTGCTGTGCAAGCACAGACTTGCTGTCAGTTGTGGTAATCTGCTGCCCCGTGGAAACTTCAGCATTTGTCCAAGTCCTTATGGTAATGGATTTTTTTTTTCAATTGGATGCAAGAGATACAAACATCTTCCTACTCCTAATTTAAATTGTGACACCCAGCACCCTCTGAGCTTGTGAAGCTTGAGGCTATATAGTCTGGCACAGGAAAGGAAAATTATCCTTATAATACTTTAAAACAGCTTAAAGTCTGATGGTTTACTCTCCTATTTGTTGACCAGTTCAGTTTCATAATACTGTACTTCTAATTACAAATATGGATTCACTGTTTTAAGATTTTATTTGAAACCTGAGACCACTAATACTGTTCAGTTCACGTAAAACAGTGAGTAGTAATATTCTAGACTCAGGAGAACCACATCAGTGCAAGTAATTGATAGCATCTTGCTGAGAGCTCATCCTTCACAGAGGACAACACTCAAGACTACAGGGAGTTTCTTTTAGTCTAATCTCTAGAAGCAGCAGCAGTTCTAGAGCGCTGCCTCCAGTCGAGGTGGTGTTTTGTTTCCTGCAGGTCAGTTTGTTCCCGTTTACGCACTGCTGCTTCCCTAGTGTCAGATGCAGTTACCAGGAGACACGGAGCTAGCGTTCAGCTCCAGCTAAGGAGGGTCTGTAACAGAGGAAGTACAGCAGGAACAATTACTTGCTGCAAACACACCTTCAGTACTATTATTATTAAATAATACGCTGGGGAACTGTTACAGAGGAATGTGTTAAGTTATTAATTTGGATCACTGGGAAGGGTAAGTGCCATTCTATCTTGGAATGTTCTGGCCACTTCTCGGTCCCATACAGTATCATTTGAAAGGTGCAGAAAAAGGGGATCTCCAAGGGGTATATAAAGTTAAAATGAGTTGTCCTCTATGTAACTGCTTCTTCTATGAGAGGCAACCTGGTTTATATTAATATATACAAATCAGTATAGAATAGACTTCATAGCATAACATCTTTTATGAAAAGAAATAGTAAGTACTTTAAATCAGAATTTAAATTAGCAACAGCGTAACACTACATCATAATCCGCTAGTATCTACCTGTTTGTATGTAAAGGTAATGAGGGAAGGGTTTACTAAAGGTGTTTCGTACTCCATTCACTGACCAAACCTAGTATTACCTACTACTATTCATTTCTACTTAGGGTAGAAGTTACTTTTTTAAGGCAGTGTTAGCTCAGCTATGCAGCTGATGAAGAACAAATACATTTGAACTTGTCCTCTTAAATAAAAAAAAAAAAAAGGTGGACTTAGCCAGTATAGGGCAGCATTCTTTTAATTTTGAAGTACAGGGTTACCTCATTCTAAACCATTAAAGAGAGCTGGAAATCAAGAATGAGTTGTACCTATGTGCTGGATGCAAAAATACCATCAAGTCAAATTTATCCTATGCTAGGGAAGATTTAAGAATAAACAGGTCAGTTCAGGCTCTGTCCTAAACTTGCTGGTTTTGTGGGAATTTTAAACCAGACATGAAAGCTAAATTTACATGAGAGAATAGTCCATCATTTGTCAATATGTGTCACTTGAGAAACAGGATCTGAAACACCTGCATTTTTTTTACCTACATAAGTAAAAGAGTTTAAAAAACACTTCTATGAGTGAAAGAAAATTGCTCAACCTAGTTATGGGCACCCAAATCAAATACAGGATTCAGCTTCAGGGGCGTCTTGAAAGTTAGACTACGCTATTCCTCCAAAGGCAGGAATGCCAGCACCTCCATGGGAGCCTGATGTTGCAGGGAACGTGGGGAAATGGAAGGAAGCACCCCAGGGACGGGGTGCTACCCACACTGCTCCCCCCATGCTCCAGCACAACCCCCTGACCTCACTGTGCTCCTGCTCATCTGTCCCTGTGCAACACCAGTGCTCAGAACTGCCCCCGGGTGGGGACACCAGCCAGAGACAGGACACAGGAGCAGAAAGACGTGGTTGGTTACAGCACCTTGTGGGAGACGGGACAGATCCTGCTTGGGAAGGAGACAGGCAGCAGTGAGGACAGGAGGGGAGTTTGGCCTGATTTAGGTACCCGCACGGATGACCACGGCTTGCTCTCTGGCTGAACCCCCGCCCAGACACACAGTCTCCACCTCGGCTCTAACGACAGACGAGGAGTCGTGTACCACGGTTGAAAGAAGGAAGATGGAATAAATTTGTAAGAAGACGAGAACTGAGATGCAACTTAAGAGTGTTTCAGTGTTAAACCCACTCATCTGGCACTCCTCTCTCCTTCCACAGGCAGGCAGACTGGCCAAATAACTCCGGCACAGAACGGCACCATCTGTCCCAGCTGACACGGGGGTACAGTGTTGTATCCCAGTGCTTACGTAGGTGTAGGCCAGTGCCCCGCACGCACCTGTTACAGGGAAACCAGGTGGTAAACCAGCTCTAACGTACCCCAGCAGGAGGTACGTGTAGCAACCACCCTTACATGCCAATTTTGAAAATGCTATCTTGCTGTTTTCAGGCTTAAAAAACAGAATAAACGCAGCAACCCAGGAACTGCTTGAGGCTTGGCTAAGGTCTGACTTAGGAAAGCAAAGACAACCACGTAACCCCTGGCCAATCCAAGCCTGTTCCTGTGGCATCAGTTTTTTGACAGCAATAGCTGGGTTCCAGCTCAGTTTCAGAACACGTGGGCCTCCACAGCAGAGACAGAGTAATACGACAGCGTGGGTATTGTTATCCGGTCACAACGCAGACTAAAACAATTTGTCCAAGTCAGCTTCAGTGGTGATTTAAGCTGAACTACCTTGGTGTACACTGAAACAGGGTAGGAGGAGCGATCACGTGGTGAAGTTAATGCCTTCGAGCTGTAATGGTGGGGTCCTAGAAGATGGGCTATTGTATGAGAGCTACAGGGATAGTAGGTTCTCAGTGTTCAGCTCAATTTTCAAGAAAATAGAAATATACACATTAACACACTGGAAGGATGTTACAACTGCCTGAACTCTTCCATCAGAAGATGTATTTGAAGCTTAACAAGTTCTTAAGGGTACAGTACATCTACCTACCTTTCACTGTATGCAGTAATTTTATTGCCTCACGCCTCTCCCTTGTCCCCCAAAGATCTACAGCAGACAAGATTTTGTGGCTGATGAGAGTCCAACAATTTTTCAGTCATGCAGAAATGTCTGATCTCTGGGAACGCAGGTGGGGGATCTTCAACATGGCAACATTCATCAGTCTTTAAAAACCTGTCTACAGTTGCTGGACTCAGTGCAGGTATTACATTCTCTTGGAGCAAGTGTGCAGGCTGATGTTGCTCTACTGTCTGTTATCTTTGGATACGTTGTGTGCCAGCCAGTTCACTTTGGTTTTCCAGCTCTCTCGCAGGGCTTCGTTAAACTTTAGTCTGAAGTGCTTCAGTGCCTCCTCGTCTGTTTTCCCAAGAGCTAGGGAATCCTGAAGGTAAGAGGCAGAAATCGGTGTAGCCTCACTGTAAGTGCAACTGAACAAGGAACTCCTCAGCTACGACGATGTTTGCTCACTAAGAAATTGCTCCGTTGAAAGGAGCACTGAGTAGGGAATGAGTAGCCATTAATTGTTTTTACCATAGTTGCAGGAGAGTTTTTTTTTGTTCTGATAAATACCTGCATCCTACTCTTACATTGAGCAGAGGGAAACAGGTTTTTCAGTGCTCTTGTACAAAGCCACTGTCTTTCAGCTGGCCAGGGCTAGGTGGTTGTAATTTAAGAGGCAAGCTGGGACCAGGAAATGATACACAACCAAGGAGCTCTGTCTCCGTCCCCACAGGCTGGTTCTACAAGGTACTTGCTGCCTTTGTGCGGAAGAATCATTTCCTGAGCACCAGTACCTGGCATTTCTGATGTCCTGCACATGAACACTGAATGTCTACTCATGCAATTTGGAGCTCATTTGCCTCTAAGAACATGCCCTTCCACACTGAACTGCTCCTCACTGAGCTACAAGATCAGGTATCCAGTTTTAACCATATCTGGGCTCTGCTTCTCTTACCTTTAGATACTGAATGTCTTTAGAGCAGCTGAGTTCTGGCAGGCCAGCAGCTTTCATCAGTGCAAACAAGTGCAGGAAGAGAAGACCATGGCGCCTCAGAATCATATAGGCTTTTTCACAATAACCCCTGAATCTGTTCAGAAAGGAAGATGAGGCAAAGGAATGAAGACTGCAGCCTATACCGTTTTATAAAGCAAGACTATGGATTAGTCTGAACGCTGCTGTCTGCATTGATGACTACCAAGCTCTTTCACCTTCTCTAACAGGTAGATAATTTATTTACTTTCATGTGTATAGACAGCTATAGGCTACATATCATTGGTGGAAATCTGAAAATGCAGAGCTTAAAAAGCTCAAGTCAAGTTTACTGCTAAAACTTACCTTTCAAATTTCTCATTGTTGTTAGTTTTTCCTTGCTGGATAACATGCACAAAGTCGTAGGTTAAGATGAAAGGAACTCGTTCCCTGTTAATACCAAATTTAGTCTTGAAGTTCCCCAAGAAGTGGCCAAAATCAATATGGAACAGCTGAAAATGAGGAAGAAAAAAAATTGTTTTAGAATAGTATCTATTCTAGCTGATCGGTGTTCAGTTCTCTTGACAGTTACCGTATTCAAAAGATACTGACCACAGGCTTTTGGGAGGGAGAAAATGACCTCTCCCACGGCACTCCTTTGGGAAGGGAGACAATATTTACCTGTCAGGATATTCTCTAGTGTAAGTAGATGCTGGGTAGGACAGACAAGGTACTTACCTCTTCAATACCTGGCATATCTGAAGAAATTTCTGGTTTTTGTAAAACCTTAGTGTGTCACTAGTAGGAGCAGAAAGAGAACTAAAATGGGCACCCTACCAGTGCAGGCTGCAGTCCCAGCGTGTAGAGAGATGATGCCCTGTTCTGAAGTTGCTACAAAATATTACTTGCTCAGGTAAGGTTATTTTTTTTTCCTCTCTCCTTTTTTCTTTTTTAAATACCAAGCCCAGCGCAGTCGTTGCACCACTCGAGGAAGGAGGGGAGGCAGATGCTGTGCAGAACTGGCACACGCCGCTGTACAAACCCGGAGGCTGTACCGCGGGGCACCAGCTCCCCCACGCGGACAAAGAACTGAGCAGCCTCTGATCTGCGGGAACAGTTGTGTGAGCTCCAGCATTTTTATATGAGGAGAAGAGGCCGTCCTAGATAAGGGCTGCTGCTAGTCACAGCCCGGGGAGGGACGTTAGTGTCCCTGCTGTGACCCCAAAACAAAGGCACTACCAGGATTTGACCACAACTGCTCAATTTACAGGAATAACATGTAGAGGAATGGGATGCTACACCAAAAGAGTGCAGACAGGCAGTTGCATGTACCTGAGTCTCAAAACATCAGCAGCCATTTCTTACTTTCAAATATTAACTAACTAGCTGACTTTACTGGCCATGCAGGAGACTTACCTTGCACCACCTAGCACAGGGTTGGTTTAGCCTTTGTAGATAGATAGCTTAGACCTCCCCCTTTACCAAAATATTACTGATCTAGTTTAGCACGTGTTCTGTTAACAAAGGGATTTTCTTTTTCCTAGTTCTGCCCTTTATCTTCCAAACAGTGTACGAGAAGTTATAATCTCTTGTGGAAAAGTAAAGGAATCGGTACAGGTATGATGTGAAGTTAAAACCATGCTGCTCACTTGCATTCATTTAAAAACAAACACACCACATTTTTTCTGTGAGAAAGACTATAAATATATCAGCTTGGGTAAGTAACAGAGTATCTTACCTAGCAACTACAAGCGATTTGTGACTCTGCTGAAGCCAAGTAAGTCTTCAGACTGATAAATACAATGCTTGAGTTTCCATCTGCAGACAATTTTAGGCCTGAGAGGTATGAATTGCTCCACTGTAATTTCAAAGTATTAACAGCGGCAGCTGATGGCAGTGATGCTTACAGAATTGCAATTCAAATTATAAAACTGTATTTACCCTCTTAATGACAGAAGCTATTGAGAATATTTGTCCAGTCTGCCTCTGGGCTGGAAGGTGAGGTACATTCCTTAGCAGTAGGATTGCACTGGGATGTATCTGTCCATTGCTAAGCAGCATTCATGCCCCTCTTCCAGTACTTCAACAGCAGCAGTGAATCCCCATACCTGTCCAGTTTCCCGGATCATGATGTTATCGCTGTGCCGGTCACCTATCCCCAGCACATACGTTGCCACGCAGTACCCGGCACAGGAAAGAGTGAACTCCTCTATAGCTTGTTCTAATGCGTCACTAAAGAGGGTAAGAAAAAGATTGAAAGAAAATTTTACTTTGAAGACCAGTACTTCATCCTGGGAAAGGTGTTTTTACAGCTTCCCCCATGCAAGCCTGGAGTAAGGGAATCACATGTTTGAATTTCTGTAGTGCTCTCCAGAGGCAGTACTCCCATCCCTGCAGTGCAAAAACTACAACTGTCTGTAATGGGAGAGGTTGGGATAAGGTTGTGTCCACAATCTCAACGAAAATGGTTTAGTCTCAACTAAATTAACTCATTTCAAGACCTCCACAGATCCAAAAGACAAAGTGGGCTCCTAGAATGATTCCTGTTGGTGCCTGCTACACCACCGTAGCACTGATATATTGCTGCTGTCTGTTTCTGTATCTAGTAAAACCCCACACCACACAGCTTTTGTGCCACTTTCTTTCTTCACCTCCCAGTTTTGGCATTACTCCTTCTGCCCCTTCTCCAGCTGCCACCATGCTGACTGTCCATCTGTCTCTGGACAAAGTAATGGGACCAAGGGGAAGATCAAGGTTTGGATCCAGCCTGTGGACAGTGCTACCCTTAAGCTATCAAAGATCAAGAAAGTTTGCACATAGAAACCCAGATGCCTCCATTTCTGCTCAAGACTCATACAGATCCACATGATGCCTTCTGGTGTGCCAGGCAGTGAGGCAGCCATAGACACTGCGGGACAGCTTGGAAATATGCATAACTGAAGGAAAAAAATTGAGCAAAGCAGAAGAAACCTTGCTAGATGGAAGGAAGCAGTAAAGCAGCACTGAGTAAAGGTCAGCTCACTTACCCTGGGTTCTTGGATTTGAGCCAGTTCAGCAGCGCATCCTTGTTGAAGGCCGCCGTGGCCGCCATGTTGCTCTTGTTCAGCTGGATGTTGGCGATGGTGTCTGAGTGCATGACTACTTCTATCAGCCCCGTCTTGTCTCCTGTGGAGAGGCAGCCATAAGGGGTCATCCTGCAGAGATGAAAGAAACCCTTCCACTGAATTCTTGCCCAGAATTGGGTCCTGTTGACTTTTAAGCTTTCCCTTGACTGCCATATCTACTCGGCATTTCTACTCTTCAGTACCACACCACCTGACTTAGCTGCTCACAGAATACTCGACAGACCCGTCGGGGACAAAATAAACTTACAGACAAAAATGGCCTCACCACACACGACTTATCACTGCAGTAGGACAACTGTGTGCACATTACTCACCTCAGGTCCAGGCCCTCCTGCTTCCACAGGATGTCCATCAACTGGATCATCTGCAGAGTCAGCATGTCCTGACGAAGATCTGTGCAGCATAACAAAGGAAAAAAGGGTCCTAAGTGCCTCCCATTCTCCCCTCCTCTTGCATTCTTGCAAATGGCACTTGTTCTGCCCCTGCAGCAGGCTGCTAGAGGGGCCTTTGCCACGTTTGGCACTTGCTAGGTCTAGCTTGTAAAGAACATCAGCACCGAGCAATGTTTACTAGTACAGTGATAGCGTAGAGCCACCACACTGGATGCAGTAACTCAAACATGATTATGCTAATGGAGAGATATGCTCCTTTACTTTGCCAAAGCTCTTCCCACAGCAGTCAGTGTAGGACTTCAGAAAACATCTGTCTGGACACAACAGTGAGCAGCAGCCACTCTGACCCTACCCAGCCTGGACTGCTGTAGCTCTTCCAGACTTTCTTTTTACTGTGCAAGGGTATCCAGCTACTACTGTGCTAAAATCTTAATGAAGAGGGCAGCAAGTGAAATATAAAGGGGAGTTTATTCTATCTCCTGATTACTGCCAAAAAACTCCAACACCTTGGTGGTCCTCATCTACACAACTTCATCCATATGTAGACCCCCTCACCACAATAAATATTTGAGGCTATTATGCCTGTGAAGACATATCCTTTAAAGACTGACTTACCGTCACCATTTTTAAAAATAATACCCACTCCACCTCCACCTGTCTCTTCATTATTAAACACAATCCATAAAGGTTTCATTTTGGAGTCCATAAAGGTGCACTGATCCACACTAGAGGAAACAAAAATATTACTGTCAGAGTTTCCATCTATTAAAAAAGCAGCCAAAGCTGCAAATTCAACAGCACCTACAAATGTTAATGGACTGGTCACTTCCATGAGAAAAGGGGACCTTGGGGTAACCAGAAGCCTGGCTCTGCTGCTGAACAAAGCCTGTGGCACAAATTAAGAGATGCAGCTATCTTCCTTACCAAACTTCAGCAAGGATAATGTTGGGGTTCAGGGGGGACTGGAGGTGGGAAAGTGCTTCAAGATAAGTTTCCTGCTTCATGCACACATGCATCATCTCCTTGGTTTGAGGCTTGGGGGCCTTCTGAGAACTCGATTTAACAAAGTCATTCAGAGCTTTCATCTTGTTGAGTGCTTCTCCCTGAAAAAAAGGGGAGGGAGGGAACAGGGTTAACAAATAGAAAATTCCTGGAGAAAGTTTAAAAACTGTTAAAATCTACTGTGAAATGTAAACCTTGGTTATATCTCTTACCTTCTCTTCAACTTGTGAAATTTCACACACTGCAACAGAACAAATTTAGTAGTATTGGCTTGAGGGAGATCTATAATAATTATGGTTATTTTGCAAGGTAACGACTGCACCAGGAGTAATGCACGTGATCGAGCACCAAAGGAAGAAGTGAGGTGCACTGGCTAGAAGAGTGAGGACGAAACCTATAGCTGCTGCCCTTCAATACTTTTGGGGAGTTCTGGTTATCCAGAAGTGCCACTCAGTCTTGAAATTAGAAGGAGCACAGGTTTGTAGGCATGTCTTAGATCCAACTTCATGTACACGAGTCCCTCGCTTCTGAATTAGGTAAGTGATCCTCGATAAATATGGAAGCTTTAGAGCGTGGGTAAATAGCAGGACTACCTCCGCACAGCAACTGAAGGAAAGGGTGCACTGCTCTGAATCAGCCAGTTGTGATCAGCTCCTACTAAACGGTAACTCATTCAACTCATCTAATAACAGCAGAGGTCTCTGAACATTTCAAACTGTTCAGACACATAGTGTAGTCTGGGATGCGTGCGGGTAAGAGCTGAGGAAAGTCACACGTGATGGGGAACTCCAGGCCCTTAATAGGATATGCCAAAACAAATACAGCAGTTAAAAGGCTTTTTTCTGGATTACTGATAACATGAAGTTGGAAAAGCTAACAGCTGAGAACCAGCTCCAAGCAAGAAGGAAGTCAACCTTAGCGTTAAAAGCACTTTTTACCTGTTTCATCAAAACTTTCATATGGTGGGTGCTGCCTCTGCAGTATGCTTCCAGGATCAGGCCAAACCTCAAGGCAACTGCAGGAACATGCATTTCTGACCTAGAGGAAGAACGAAGGGTAAAGCAATTCTGACTCACTGCACTGAGTGACTAATTCTCCCATTCACACCAGCACAAGGATGGGGGGGCGGGGAGGGGAAGAGGATGGTGCAGAATGTTAGCTGCTGCTTAGATTCTTTCTGCGTACTGGGGAGGGAAAAAAACGCACCCACCCCAGAAGGTGATGTAGAAAAACCATTGCTTGAAGTGATGAGACATTTTTCTGGATGACTAAATTGCTAACCACTCCTTTGAGAACATTACTTAAGAAGCAAGGACAGTTCAGAGCCCATGGCTCAGAACTGGCAGGTGGCCATGGGTGTCCAAAGTAGATTTCAACTCACAGGCATGCATATGTATATAAATTCTGAAAACAGAACCCAACCCAAACACCACCACCACAACAAAAGAAAAAAATAACAAACAGATTTTTCATCCTCCTGAAATAATCCTTATTCAGTCTCCCAGTGTAAAAAGCAGCAGTTCCTGGGTTTTGGTAGTCACAGCAAGGAAATCCCACCAATGCTTTGATGAAAGGCACTAAAGGACAGCCAAGAGCCTTTCAGTAAGTACCCTGGCACCTATACAGACAGACATGCTTGCTGTCTCACTTCACAGAGCAACGAGGAAACCAGTAAATGCTGCTTTTGCTTCACTGCTGAAAAAACGCCCAAAACATTTGCTGTTTACCTCAGATGCCAGAAGAGGAAGTGGCCAATCTTGCGGTTGGATAACGCCCTGTCCAGCAGGAACTTGGTTAATTCACAGTCTAAGTAGGATTCATACTTAAGCACCTGGACAAGCTGTAGCAGGTATTGGAACAATTCATGATCTCTGTGGACAGACGGGAAAAATAAGAGACAACCTTCTCTTTACTGCAACAAGTGTACTTGCAAAAACTGTAAAGACAAGACTGTCAGCCTTGTTCACAGTCCCCCTCAGCAGCTCTAAACATAAATAGAAAGGGGCTCTGCGTATCCCTTGTGGATAACACTTACGTCAGCTTCTTTAATGAGTTGATAGCAAAGGAACCAACATATCGGTCAGGGAAGCTAAAATCCAGCAGCTCCAAGGCATTAAGGACAGGCAACTCTGGCCAGGTCTGAAGCAGAGAAATCATCTGTAAGGGCGGAAAAAAAAGGCAGAAAAAGAACAAGGTTTTTATAACAATGGATATAAATCTACTGATGGAAGAGTAGCTCCTCTGTGGGGGGTCACTATTTATAGATGCCTCAGAGCAAGTTTGCAGACACCAGGTCAAAAACCATCAGCCCAAACTTTCTAGCAAGGCTGACAGGAGGAGCCATTCAAGTCCACGGCAGGACTACCTTTACTGTACCACCATCAGCAGAATCAACTCTTTCGGAAAAGCACTTTTCTGCAGCATAATAATGTAGACTAGAAAGGGACCTTTAGAAGGTCCTGTCAAAGCTCTTGAAGTAAGGAGGGATGAGCAGCACAGACACCATCCCTAACCAATGTCCGGTGTTCTCAGTGGAAGAGATTCACTGACCCCAAGGTAGCTTGTGCTGGTCTCTCACTATCAGTTAAGAATATCCAATCCAAATCCTATTTCTGCTGTGAATTAAACAGATTTTTTTCTTGCCTCCAGTTTCTAGAGGGACTAAGCAAGACCCTGTTGGTCAGTAATGAGTCTGGGACAGCACACAGAGCCAAACAGAGCCCAGAGGAGCCAAACCTCAGCTCAGCTGGGTACCACTCAGCATACGTTTGCAGTGACTAGTTGAGAACAGAAAATCTTCCTCAGCGTCAGTGATGCCAAGCCTACCTGCAGAGGGGCACTGCGAAACATCCCCTGCGAAGTTGGCCTCCCAGACACAACACAGGAACGTAGACACTGAAAGATGGATCCAAAAGGGAGCCCTGGCTGCCAACCCCAGCATCCTCACCTGGGCAACGTCTTCATGCTTGTTCCATTTGGTGATGATAAGCAGCTTTGCCAAAGCTTGTGGGTACTGGTCACGGATGTCGTATCTCATTTTCCACACCAGATCTTTCTCGTGCTCATACAGTTCAGTGTGGCTCCTCCGCTCCAGTATTTCCTTCAGCTGCAGCTTCTGCTCATGGGAATCACAGGAAAAGAGCATACACAGGGCTCAGTCTCAACCCAGAGGACTTCCCAGCCCAGAGAGACCCTGTAGGACTGGGTCATGACCCAGTTTGGTGAAAAGAGCTGGCTGGGGGTAAGGTAGAAATGTGTAACTTGATGTATGAAACCAGGCTTGCACACAGCTGAAAAACCGACGCCAGAAGACTCACCTCCTCAGGATCTTCTGGTGCAGCACGGGGTTGCTCTCCATTCCTCCCCAACTCCAGCAGCTGGGACACAAACAAAGAATGAGAAAGGCTCCTCATTTTCTCTGCACTTCCAGCTCACCATCACTTCAGGCATTTATGCTGCATTAGAGATCAGTCACTTGCCACCTCTGGAGAAGGGAATCACACCTCTCACAGCCCAAGTGTAGGTAATATACTCAGCAGGACCCCTCTGCTCAGAGGTGTAACCTAGCTGCCCACAGAGCCCCTTCCCTGGTAGTAACAAGAACGAAGGGATGAGTCCTTTCCCCGAAAAGGGCACGTCTGCACACCCATACAGTTCACAAACAGGACCTCTGGGTCACCAAGCTCCAGGCTAACAGGAGCCATTCCAAATCCTTAGAACCAGCGTGCGTTTGCCAAGCAGAGCGTGCTGCCCAAGCCACCTCGCACGCTGGCACCATCCGTCAAAGCTTCTGAGCCAGAACACGCATCAGGGGGAACATGCATATACGTCCCTGGCAGAGCAGATCTCCTTTCTTTCCGGTAACAGGCACATTTCTTCTTCCACTTTAAGTGTCTGGCCAGTTGCAGTGACAGATGGAAAATCCCCATACCACACAGCATGTTATCACTCTGTGCTGAAAGGGAGGGAGCTGTCTACTTTCACTCATTTCCCCTTTTATTCCTCTTCCTTCCTATAGAGCCCAATGCTGCCTGTGGCTCAGTTAAACCCATTTTTTAAACAAACCCTCATCTATGAGAGCAGCTTTACCTCAGCAATTCACAGCTTGGAAAAGTATTCACTCAAATGTCCATTAGTTAAGAGAAAAAGTCAAGCTTTCAACCAACAGTATCTATTCATCAGTTTTGCTTGTACCCAGTCCCTGTCGACAGCTGCCCAAGAGCCAGTGACACTGTATGCTCCTGCACCAGCAAAGCTACAGAATTTCTGTGCCTCCCCAAAAAAAGTCCACGTCCCCTACCTGCTCAAATGACGGGTAATACACAGGATGCGATGCAACACTGGGGAAGCAGATGACCAAGGCTGCTGCACTTTCCGTGTTGGGGTTGCATTGTACCGTGCCCATGGGGTTCAGAAGTTCCCCTTTCTCATCTGAAAAGCAAAGTACACAAAAACCCATGAACCCAAACCTTCTGAAGCTTTGGTCCAGAAAGCAGAGCACAGCCTGCTTCCAGCTCTGCCACTGGACACTGCCTGGCCCTGAGCAGCTCACTTCATTTTCCTGACTTCTCATAAGTGAAGCACATGTGACACCTTTAGGGCAGCAGCAACCTCTTATATCATATATGCAACACCAAGCAAAACAAGGCCTTCATCTTGGCAGGGCTCTAGATACAATCACAATACAGAGCAGGAATTGTACTGGGTTTGCTAGTCTGAACTATTACAGCCCCTCCTACTGGGCAGCAATGCAGAATGCAGGGTGTCTCCTGTCTTTGTGGTGGAGACTAAAGACACAAAACAATACAGCAGCTCTATCTCCGGCCGTTACCTGGAAAGGAGGACCACATGTGCAAGCAGCACTCCCCTGTTTTCAGCTGGTCCTTATAGTCGAACAGCATGACATTCACCCAGGCGATCGGGCAGTCCTGCAAAGCAAAGGAAGCAGCTCATTTGGGTGCTGTAACTGCAACAGCTGGATGAAGGGAAGAGAAGAACTAACAAGGAAGTGAGACATCCCCATGCGAAGCCCTCACAATAGCCAGGAATAAGAAGTTATATAATCTTGATCTTTTCCAAGTCTGCAAGTTGCTACACAGAATGCTACAGGCTGGTAACTTCCCATTCAAGAGTATATAGGCACCCCCTCACCAACGAGTTGCTGTACAGAATATATCACCCCAGGTAGCCATGCCTGCCTGTCTACCTTTTAAGTTCTCCTAAAAATCAAAGTACAAGACAGCATCACATTATTCAGATATTTGCCAAAACCTGGGGTTTTTTGTGTAGTGCTGAATGGCACCAAACACTCCCCACAAATATGTCTAAAATTTCATCATTCAATATTTTGCATAGCTGAAGAATCTCTAAGTTTCCAGCAAGGCCTTGAAACTCTACACTTGATGATATTTGAAGGAGCTATGACAAATATACTTCATATATTTCATAGTTTGAGGGGAGGGAGAAGAACCTTATTTTTGAATCAGGGAACAGAGAGCAAGACTTTGGAAAACTAGGCAAAGAATGCTACATATACCTGATAATGGGACCTTTACACTGCCAATCCCCCATCACACCCTGGAAAATAAAACCCACAAGCCCAGCCCAGTCACACAAGCCAGTCTCATTTTGGAGGCGGGAGACTCCAGCAAGCAAAGCGACTGGGGCACGGCCAAGAAAGAGAACCAGTCTCCCTGCTCTAATTCAGCTCCCCGCCACCGGAGCAGACAGACAAATTCCACAAGTGACCTAAGATTTCCTGCAGTCAGGTTCCCTGAGTGGAACAGTTTACTTCATCTAACAGTTTCAGCAACACCAGCATTTCACTCAGCTGCTCAGAAGACACCGAGGCTTAAGCACAGAAACCGACTTGCAACGAGGTTGCGAGGCAAAATCCTAGTGAGACGCACCCACAAACAGTGTAATATCTGAAGGGAACCACAGCGAGACGACATCTTGTTCCACTGAGACATTCTAGAGAATGTATCAGGCTTACCCCAAAGGTATGCCAAATGGGGGGTAACAAAGTCAGCATTTTCCTCTAATGCAACAAAATGAATCACTTCCAAGTGGCCTCTCACAAACCTTTGAGTTGATTTGATTACGCTAAGTATCTTCAGTAAAATCCCATTTGAGACATCAGCTTCTAGATCAGATGGAAAAGCCAAACAAAACACCACCAGCAGCAATAACCTTTTCTAACAGAGTAAATGACATCAAACCACAGCGCAGAGCCTGCCAAAACACAAGGCAAGATTTCTGGTGGATAAGGTCCAGCAAAGCAACGATTCAGCATTGTAAGGACAGAAATATCTCCTGCATGACTTACAGAAACACTGAAAGCCAACCCTCTGGGTGATATTAACCCTCTGACTCATCCCGGTCAGGCTGCAAGCATGCCTGTTTTTGTGGTAGTGAATGATTTAGTCCCACCTATCTGCTCTGGACAGTCTGCATAGACAAACAACGTGCATGTTATTAAACTCTGAGTACTGTAAGCAAAGCAAGTAAAACGATTACTAATCAAAACCAAAAATCAGGGTGCACTCTGACTGTAACCTCCTCTTACCAATCATTTTAAATGAGATCTAGGCACCTCATCAGAGCTGCTGCTGACCATGTGGAAAAATCCATTTCCACAGAGGTCAGCTTCAGCAAATATTGTGATTTTTTTATATTAAGGGCTCACCAGAATGCTCCCCAGAATCCACCTTTCCCCAGTACTAGAACACACATGAACAAGATCCTCTTCACAACTCAGCTAACCAGGCTGGTTTTGTTTTGTCTATCACAATAGTAAGATTTCCTTCTGACTGCTTCAAAACTGAAAATTATTCCAGTGTGACCACAAAAATGCAGCCTGTGAATGAATCAGATATTCTGTTCAACAAAAGCTTCCAGCAGAAGTTGGAATTCTGCTATTCTTAAGTAAAACAACAACAAAAAAAAACAACTATAAAAAGGTTGATCTTGGTCCTTGCCTCAAAATGTTTCCAGTCTGAAGTCTCCAACCCCAAAACTGGTCCACAGAAGCAGGGCTCGTGGGTTGCCTGTTGCTCCCCAGACATTAAGGCACTGTAACCCCAACAACACTACAAAGTTCAGTGAACCTCTAAGCAGTGAAAAGGAGCTAGCAGAACTGAGACTAAAAATATTCCGTCATCACATTTATCAGTCCCTCAATTTCTCTGCACCTTAGTACAGGTGGCATGAGCAATCCTCTCTTTAAAGCACGGTAACAGTGTTTCAGTGGCTGCAGAAACAAGAATTTGCAGAAGAACAAATGCATTTGTTGCTCATAAAGAAAACCCTTCACATGCAAAGAGTTAGAGGCACCATGCTTAAGTTACAGCACCAGGAAACCAGCAGTTCAATTACAGGCTGCACTTAGATCTACTTTTAGTTACTGAATTATTAATAGCTAGAAGTTTTGGAATAGAGGTAAGTGAGAAATATCACTTTCACGGAGAAATATCTCTGATTCAGAAACTCAAAACAAGAGCTTCCAAAGTGATTGAACACTTTCTATCAGTTTGCGGCATCTGAACAGTAACCTTGAAGGTTCTGCACTTTCATTTTACCTTGCCTAAAGCTTTGCTGTAACCAGTGTTTACATTTCTCATCTTCTTCCCCCTTCTTAGCTGTTAATTTGATCCATGAGAGATTTGCATGAAAGACCTTGCTAGAAAGAAGATGCCACACAGAAGATTGTTTAACCTCAACTACAAAACAAGGAAGTTGTGGAACAGCAAAACAGAGATGCTAACTCAAATGATTCCTCTTTCTGTTCATTCAGATGCTGGGTATGTTTATTAATGGTCTTTCTGGAAAAGAAATTACATTTTAACAACCTTTCCTACAAGGCAGCCACTCCCCAGTTTCCCGTTCCTGTTGAAGACGTTACTGGCCATTATTCTGTAAGCTCCTTTATTAATAATCTCTTTTTCTGAAAGCAAAGGGCATTTGGTTCAGAATGGTGGCTGGTGCCCTCCAGCACTGGCAGGCCTGGCTCAGTCCCACACTGGCTTTACTTACCGCTTTCTTGGACTTCTTCTTGGTGGAACGTGCCTTCTTTGCCTTCTCGATGACAGCATAGAGGGCAAAGCAGAGCCGCGCCATACGGGGAAGATCACAGATGTTAATATCAAAATCCAGCCTCTGCTTCCACACTGGCTCTGAGCACACGTTCACTTCAGAGCTTGACACCGTCTTGCACAGCATCTCATTGCCATGAAAGAGACCTGCTTGCACCACCAGCTGAGGGAAGGAGAAATAAGGGAATACTGTGAATCCACAGGGACTTGACCTGTTTGCTGAAGACACATGCTTAGAAGAGGAATGGGACAGGGCATCCGCTCCCCTGAACAGGATGTCTTACTCCTGTCTTTCCCAACTCATTAAGTTCCTTAATCTTCCTCTTGACTCAACTTCAGTAAGGGCACTGTTATCTTTTTACTTCATGCAGACTTGCAAGAGCTGCTTAACCATTGCAAAATGCTTGGGAAATCCGCTGGTGAGAGTATTACAGGTTTCATCCCATAAAGCCAGGCAATATTCACCAAACCGTGCCCCCGAGATGCTGCAAAAGCTCAGGAACCTGTCTCACTGAAAAAGCAGGGCAGACACCAAGAGCTGGGCAAGTGCTCATGCCGAAGAGGAGACAAATCAGCATCACAGGAGAAGGGCACGTGCAAACAGCAGAGCCTGCAGCACAGGCCTGCGGCGGCGAGTTGTCTCCGGGTGCACATTTGCCTGCAAGTCTCACTCCTCTTGCAGTCTGCCAGATCGCTGTACAGCTGATAGACCAAGCTCATCCCCAACTTTACCTCTTGTTACAGTATTGCTGACTAGTCTGAATCACATGCGTCCTCCCCAGGAGAAACTCCCTGCAAGTGATGGGGCACTGGGCAGAAGAAATACCTATTTCATTGCCTGTTTCTTTATAAAGCCTTGCCCTGCAGAACACCTGTAGAAGTGATATATTCTTGCCCTGTTTTCTTCCTTTCCCAAAGGGCAGCCATTCCCCTCCTTCTCCTTCACCTGCTCCTCCTTCACAGCAAACACCCCACAAAACCCAGGGCTTTGCTGCATCATGCTTTCTGTCTTAACTTTACCAGTCACCACCTCTCCCATCATTCTTCTCACAGCTGAATCACCCCTCCTCCGCTTTTTGCGGACTTCTCTGCCCCTCCACACCGTTGTCAAGCGGTATTACCACAGGGCAGCAGCTCTTTGCTACTCAGAAACTTTCGCAGGGGAGTGTTTCTAAGATTGCATTGCTGGGCTGCTGGCTAGCAAGTTCCTTTCCCCTTCCTGTCGTGCTGCAGTTTAGAAACTGCCCAAAGGCTGAATGAAGCATAATGGAGGATCATGGGAGATCAAGTTGTCGGCCCCTCTTTCCTCACCACACAAACAAGACAGATGCAACTGGGAAAGCCAAAACACAAAATCAAAACCCCAAGGTGAGTCAAGTACCCACCTTCATTCTCTCATCTGCATTGACCTTGCTGCCTTGCACCAGCTCAACGTAGAAGGACCGCTCTAAGGACCAGAGAGAACCATAGTTTGGCTAGAAAGAGAAAAAGGTTCCAATCAGAAATAGATGCAACAAAGACTTATCAAAGCCAGTGCCAGAGCTCATCTCTCATCACGTGCTTTTTGCTCCAAGACAAAAGAGCACTGCACTGCAGGTGGGCAGCATGAAGCCTGTGACAACCAGGGAAGCTGTGGAGGGAGCTGGAAGCCTGACTGGAAACTGCCAGCTCTCAGACCCTAGCTAGAAACCTGTCCTGAGCCAGGCAGGGAAAACCAGCTGCTGTTCCTAGACAAGATCAGCATCTCCATTAATGGATGAGTTGAGGGTGACCCCACTGGGTCACTGCTCTCTCTTACCTTTTTCTTCGGGAGCGGGGGAGGCTTGGCAGCCAACTTGGGGGGGCCGGCAATACAGTTGGTTTGCTCATCTCTCATAGCAATAATAGTGGAGGAGTGTACCATGGTCAGGTGGGGCGTTAGGCCTCGGTGCAGGCAGCTGCGAATATACTGCAAAGAGAGGATAGAGTCAGCGTGGATGAAACAGAGCCTGGCATGCAAGAGCAACCAAGCAAATCAGAACTGGCTGAATCAGAAACAGGTGGAAGGAGTAAGGAAAGGACACAGCAACAATCAAAATTCAGTTTTAATTTATCTCCTCTTGCTTTATAAACCTGCAACTCACTGGAATCATGTTGCCAAAACTGAGAATATGAAGTGCCTTTTACAGCTGGCATTTCATCAACTGACTCAAATGGCTGCATTAAGGGAAAACACCGAGAAGGATTCGGCACTCTCAACGGCAGTTTGCCCTGCCAGGGGAACACAGGATACAGGATTACTTGCCCAACTTTCAGGAAGAGAACCCCCAGCTCACCATGCAAGCAAATAAGCATTTCCAGAATCATAGTCTATAAATGCATTTACACAGCACTCAGGACAGGCTGACATCACTAGCCCCAAAAAACAAAGGATCTGTTAGGCTGCTTCAAGTGTCCCTTGCCCCAAGTAGCATCCAGGTCCTGCCATTGATGGGTTGCTCTCCTCTAACAGAATTGCCTCCTTGATGGAGGATAACACGTCTCAACCCACCCTCCCAGCAAGAGGTGGCCATATGGGAACAGACTCGTTGAAAAAGTGAGAGACAAGGCTCACCTGGAACTGGTACAGGGGGTAGTTCCCGTAGAGATATTCACATTTCCCATTCACCTGCAGAGTGTAGTCCTCTGGGTTCTCCAGTGTCTCATGGCGGAAGACAGTAGCCTGCTTCTTGATAGCATAGCTCATTAATGTGATGGGGAACTCCTTTGGGGAGATCTGGAAAGTGAAGCTCTCCTGCAATGCCAACAACACAGCATACACTGTCAAATGCCAGCAAAGGGCTGAAATCAGCACAAGGAGCAGCAGTAGCTCAGGGGATAGGTAACAACATTCCTGTTGCTCACAACAAAGGATAGGAAGGCAGAATTACCCTCCCAAACATATTAGCAAATAAGTAGGGATGTTTGCCAAACTGGGCAGGAGCATGTTTCAGCAGTGCAAGCGCAAGGCTGGAAATCGGGAACTTCAAATCCAGTTTAAGCACAATCACCAGTTCACGTGGTTGCTAGTCATTAAAAATCTTCCCGCTGTCATTCCACCAGCAAGGCAGAGGGTGGCTGGGGTCACCATGCTCAAACACACTGCTCTGGAAGGCCCTTCCCCCATGGGGGTGGCTCCTGCTTCATGCCCAGGCACAACATGCAAAAACAACATTACCCAAGGGTAGCAGGCAAGAACAGGGGCCCATGGGCAACACAGACCGATGCCTGCAAGCAGTGTATGCTGAGCATGAGCTGAGCAGACTCTTGGGCTTCAAAAGGAAAGGCATATATCAGATTCTGCGCTCCTCTCCTACCCAAACAGCTCTCCACCACATGTACATGCAGCTACCAGCTAACCAGTACACCCAACGCATGTTCAGGAAGGGGAACAGCTCCCTTGGTTGGAGGCTCAGAGTCTCCCTCCCAACCATCTCCACAGGCAAAGGAATCTGGAGAATGAAGATGAACACTGATCACATGGAAACACCGTCCACGCACACATTATTCTGTCTCCAAATGCCCAAAAGTTCCCAAAGGGAAAGCACAAACCAGTTAAACATTGTCACAGAAAAGTTTGTGCTTTACCCCGCCAGACTGAAACTTGACGTTGACAAAAATGTTCTTGGTGGGGTTATGTAGAGGGCCAGTCCCAAGGCCTTTGGCCATCGGCTCCAGCTGCAAGGGGAAGTTGTACTCCATCCACGCTGCCCAGCTGAGCTGCTGCCGCTTGGCTGCTCTCTCCTCACAGAACTGGCACATTTTGGTGCGAAAATCGTTCACCTCTGGATCCTGCACAGAGTCGAACTCATGCAATCCTAAGTGGAGAGTATGAGAGAAAGGCAGAATAAGCATCTACACCCAAAGGAGGAAATGAGCCTTTGATAATCAAGTGTCTGTGAAACAGTCTTCCTAAACACATGCTTAATATTTGGCCAAAAGGAGAAGAGACAGCCAAGCTACTAGCAATCACTTATTTACAATGTACAGTTGCACCAACTCAATTACTATTGGCCTCTACCATCAGGAAAGATCACCCTTGCTGGGTCTGCACACACACTGTCCCCTTACCCGCTCCACCAGAGACCAAACCAGCTCATCTCCTCGCCCGCCTAAGCAGGGCTCCATCACTTTCCCATACACAGCAAGGCTGTCTGGGGACAGAAGCACGTTCCACCTCCAGCCAACACCCCTGCCACACTCCTGGCGAGACCAGCGATGGGGGTGAACTGACCTTTTCCAATGAGCAGGCTGATCTGGGAGTTAATAACCTTCTTGACTCTGTCTCCCTCTCGAGCCACGAGCCGCAGCACCGGTAGGAAGGGCTGGATGTCACAGAGCCGCCGTTGCTCATCCTCCAGCTCTTGCTGCTCTGCTGTCTGGTTGATGCAGGTGAAGACGTAGGCCTCGGGATCACTGAGCATATGGTACAGCGGCTCATACTGAGCATGCTTCCACACCACCTGTGCCAGACCAACGGCAGGGTGAGACTACTGCTGCCCTGCCAGAACCTCCTCTTCCTCTGACACCCCACAACCTCACCCTCCCGAGCATTTAGCGAAGGCAACGCACGGCCAGACCTCCTCACAGCATTCCTGGAGCTGCAATCACAGGCTCCTTTTCAGCCAAGTCTGGTGGCTCCAACTCGTACTAAACTGCTGGGTAGATTTATTTGCAAGCGCCTTTAACTGACTTCCTTTTTTCGTGCTTGCCATTTGTTTCAGGCAAAGTCAATCCCTCAACCTGAGTATTTAAATAACCCCCACCTGAATACCTCACAGTAAGTATGTACTGCCTGCTAGCCTTGTGCAACAGAGCTACTACTCCCACTGGAAGCAAAATTGGGTTAAGCAAATTGCTCCCAGCAACATGAAATCTGTGACAAGAGCCAAGAACTCTTCTGAAATCTTCTCAACGCTATCCTGTTCCCAAAGATCCTTTGCACTTCCATATGACTGTTCATATTCCATTTCTTCACTCTCATCCTAAGCGCCTGCCATAGGAGACAAAACTCTAGCACAGATGGGCCTCTGGTCTGACCCAGCGTGCCTACTGGCTGTAAAACACAGACCTGTAACTTAACAGCTTGAATCAATCAGCTCTACTTACAGGTTTTTTGGTTGCTTTTGGGTTTGTTTTTTTACCTGAAAATTGCAGCATGAGAAAACTTGGAATAATCTGGCACTGTGCTTCTGTCCCTTGTGATCTGTGACTCATCTAGGCCAGGTTGCTGCTGCAGAGAAAGCCTTTTCCACTGTTTTCCTTCACTCTCCCCTAACCCCACTTCCTGCCCAGAAAAACAAGGAAGCAGCTACATTTTGTTTACACGTGGTTTCACTACAGCATTTTATCCCTCAAAGGAAGCACTAAGAAAAATCCTCTCTATCATTACCATTCCCAATTTTCAATTTGTCTGAGGCAAGAGAAGGCTGGGCTGGCATCCTGAATACTGAGTCAGTGCAGCATTTGTATTTGACTATTTGGGGGTGGCTTCTCTTACTTGCATATGCATACACAAGAGTTTTCATAATACAAAATCCAGCATGGGGACTGGTTGGCTCAGGTGAGCAGTAACTGAACACACAATCCATGAGCCCTACATGGCCAACTCAAATCTGCCCTCACTCCATAGTCCCTCTAATTTTCATCCCAAGGTTGGACAAATACCCAGAGAATTGAGCCCAACACCACTGGCACCACCACCAGCGCCCTGCTGCTGGCAGTCTCAGCAGTGAGACATGGGTTTGGTGGATGGCAGAGGCTGTCACAAAGGAGGACCTCGCATAGCGAGTCAGGAACAATGCAGAAGAAAGTCAGCTTGCACTGAGCTAAGACCCAACACACCTCCCCATGAACAGACTCCTTGTTCCAGGAGATCGCAGATAAGACTGCAGAACAAGGCTATTACCTGCTTGATGGTGCCCAAGCTGGCATTGCAGGACACAGAGAGGTTTAAGTATATGCCTGTGGGCAGCAGAAAGTCCACCTGGATGTTTTGGTTTTCCCCCTTGGACCAGAATTCCATAGGGCAGTAAATGCCTGGGGGCATCCTGCTCACTTCTTAGCTACCACCTGCAAGAAAAAGGGAAAAAGTCTGTTGTTGTTGACTACGTAATATCTCCTCATATCTGTGCTGGGCTCTGTAGAAAGTTAACACGCAAAAGAACCGAAAAAAAGGAAGGTTAACACATCCTCATAGCTCAGGAATATGCACCTCAGGCAAATTTCCAGTCCAGTGCCTTTAAGCCACAGAGGCTTTCTTCCTATAGCATTTGCTTCTACCTCAGTGTGACCCTTTCTTAATCTCTTCTAGACTGGGATTAACATCTACATCTGCATTTGACAAAGAAATTAAAGAATTGTGTTCACTTAAGAACAAAGGCACTTGTCCTGATAGCTCATCTACGACCAAGCAGCCAACACAAACAATGAGTTCCTACCCCTGGCTTTGTAAAGCAATCCTCGGGCCACATGCTCCAAGCTCCACTTTGTTTTTCCAGAGCTCAGTTCCAGTCTGCAAGAAGGAAAAAGAGGTGTTGCTGGTTCTGAGCATGCATGCATTTTTATACACACAAACAAATAATATTCCACTGCATTCCCTCCCTCTACAAGTACAGGAAAAATGAAATCTATGGCTGAGGCAATCAAAACAGGTTTGTTAATTCCATCTGCATCCTTTCATTTGGCAGGGCTCTACAATTTATTCTCAGTACCTCCAAAGAACGTAAAAAAGAAAAAAAGAATCTGAACACTATTGGGTACAAACAGTTGCTTTCAAACGCAGGGTAAGTGTACACACGAACAGCTAAAGCAAAAGGCATTCACCAGAAGCCCCCCGTACATTTTCTTTCTTAAAAACATGCAACACCAAAGTCAGAGAAACCCTCACGCTCCATCCATTTGCCCACAAGAAAAATAGTACAGCAGTGTAAAACTCCAGCTTCCTCCACAGATGACAGGCAGCGGAGTGTGGTGTCCCCATGTGCAGGAAGAGCCTGGAACTGTTAGCATTAGCTCCCAGCAAGAGACGAGAGAAGTGGCTCTAATTCTCTTCAACCACCTCAGCAGAGAAACAAGCTCACTAAATTCCCTCTCACTTACCAGAGTTTTTCCACCAGGTCAGCAGAGAAACATGCCAGCAGAACAGCCTGGAGGGTGCTCACATAGCCACGGCTCGTAGCTGCTGTGCAAACCAAGGCTTCAGCCTCCTGCCAGTCTGACTCTTTGCTGGTTCTAAATTCAGCCCTGCACATGCCCTGAGCAATTCTAAGCGTCACTTATCCTCAGCTGATGAAACCAGTCCAAAATTTGCTCATTCACAACTTAAAATATGGCTTTGCAGCTGTCAGACAGTGTACAAACTTAGAAAGAAACTGAGCAACATCCTGCTGAAGATTTGGGTCTCCCAAGTCATGAAGACCTGCTGGCAGCTTCTCGTGAGCCAGCCCTATGCTTCAGTACGACAAGAAGCCCAGCATCTTATCTGCCAGCGCCTGGGAGCATAACACTTCCCCATCAGCAGTGAGGTAAGGATTCCCAGAAATATGAGCTATGTTTTATCTGTCCTGCTTCCTCAGCGCACATGCTGTATCACAGAGAGACCGGATACAGAGACCACAAAACCACCCATGTGCCTTCAGAAGGAGGGAAGTACGCAAGGTTTACAAGTTTGAATAAAGCAAAACAAGCTTGTCTTGTCTTCTGCTCATTAACAATAAAACCAGCAAGTTCCTAAAATATCTGCTACCTCAGCCTTTCCCAATGGCAACAAAAGCAGCAAACTACCACGACTCTACTGACCGGCAGAGACACAACAATGGCCAAACTGCTTCCTTCTGCTGAGGATTTCTACCTGATGCCACATCCCATCAGGTATGAAGTGCCTATCTAAGCTATTAGCACTACGGTGTCAAGTTCAAGTTGCTCAGTACCTTGTCTTTCCAAACTCCCTGATTATCTTCCGAAGTAGAGGGATTTTTCCAATAGAACCTGGAGTGGATATGCCAAAGGAATAACAACTTGGGATTTGCACTGTCTCTAATACTTCATTTACCAAATCTCTCCCCTTCCCATTGATAAATTCAGAATGCTTTACTAGTTGGACCTTAGATCTCATCCAGAGTGACAGTTTTTACATGAAGCAAGCTCTGCATAGATTAATACTCCTGCACCACCCCACTTTCATCTTCCCTTTTGCTTTGGGAAACTGGAACAGAGTTCTCCAGGCTATAACCTTCTTTGCACTATCTTGACCTCATGAGTAATTACAACTCCCTTTTCTCTGGATCATTTTGCCATTTGTGAACAGCCAAACGCATCACTTCTTTTTGTCAGGGTTTACGCTACTGGAGCTGTTTGAAATAAATTCTTTATCTTTCACTGCAGCAGTCTTTAAAGAAAAAAAAGGATTCCCCATTGCAGCTGCAAATTTTTGAAAGCCCCAGCATCATCTCAGTCTTTCATCCAGGTGGATAGACAGATTATTGTTAAAAATCCCCTATTATGGTAGGGTTCTGACCTGTAGGTCTGGTAGCCTGAGGTTCACGTTAATCAACCCACACTTGACAGAAATTAGTTTCCTGCACAACTTGCATCTCTCTCAAAGCTAGGGCAAGCAAGGGTGAGACAGAAGTTTGTGTTTTAGTGGGATGTGAACCCACAGAAGTGACCTCAAGCAGGTACGCAGGCTATCAAAGACCCTGCTTACCAACACCAAGCTGTAGCCACCCACTTTCTACAGTAAGATGCCCCTCCAGTTCTCACTCTTCCTACTGCAATACACCCCAAAACATCTTCTTGCTAGAATACTTCCACATTCCCCCACCTACACCTTCCTATAATACTCCTTCCTCCCCCACAACCCTCAAATAATTGTTTTGAGTGCAAGGCAGGTACGCTGCTGCCTTCCGACTCCAAGAACACCCAACGTTTAGCAGGATGCACGTGGCACTTGGCCCCAGGGGCGAAGCAGTAGAACAACCAGAACGCACAAAGCACTTGGTCTACAGCTGGTGCGTACATACACTCCATCCAAGAGAGATTTACCTCAAGACTGGCCGGCCAGCAGATCTGCTTGGGTGGCCAAACAAGTCATAACAACATATACACCTAAGCTAAAGACCTGCCCCTTGTGAGGGCAAAGCATATCACTCTGTGAACTTCAGGTAGCCCCTGAACTGGAGGTATGCACAGAACATTTGAGGAAACCACAGGGCCACAAATACCTCCTCATTCATGTCAGGCAGCAATTTTTCTCTGGGGCTGCTTGTCCACAAGCCTGACCTAAAACCTGCCCCACGGTCTGTACTTGGTTGGGCAGGACAGCCAAGATCACATTCTGTAAAGGCTGTCTACAAGCTGTGCAATTGTACTGACTCCAGGAAAGGGAATTGCCCAGGCAGGAGTTGCAGGGGCAGCATCTCATTGGCAGTGCTGCTGGCATCGCTGAGCACGTGAAAACAAGAGATGCAGTTTGCTCAGAACGTTATTCTGTTGTTTCCTGAGACGAGCAGGGCTCCAGCTGCCCTAAAGAAAGAACCACTCTTCCTATCCCACAGGGAGGCAGTAATGGAATCTCTTTTCCCAGAAGCAGCAAGCACACTTGATAGGAACCTCAGATCTTGCTAAGAAAGTGTGAGGAGTGACCAGGCACAGCACGATGGGAGAGCCCAGCAGTGTGTGAACTGGCTGATGTGCAGCATGGGCTGTGACTGCTGTCGGTGGGGGCCACCACAGCTGCTGCTTTCAGTCTGCAGATAAACAAGCTCTCAAACTGCAGAGCGAAGTATCACTTTGAATGTCTCAGAGCATTAAGAGGAAGAGAAATGCATGCTGTCACACAACGCAGGTCCCAAAGCATAAAGCACGCACCCAACAACAGATTTCCATGGGTCCAAACATGAAGCTATTCCCCACAATTCCCAGAGAATTCAAGTGTACTCCCCTTTTCACATGTATTTCTGCTCTGTGGAATATTTTTGTAAGGGGAAAGTAAAAATCTGTGCGAGACAGACTTTCTCAGGAAACTAGGAATGAAATACACATGGACCCATTCCACACTGACCCCTGCCTCTGGCTCAGACCAGCCCAACAAGCAGCAAAAACTGCTAGAAGTGGACAATTGCTCCAAAACACCTCAATAATTTTGAGATGTGGAGTCATTTCCTAAGGGAGCAATCAGGGAAGGTGTATCCATTGGTACTAATCACTTCCTTACCGAGAGTCATAGGGGCAATGAACCCATCTTACAATGCCCAGACCTCTTCATCACTGGACAGAAAAATAGGTGGAGGAAAATAATCATGAGACAAAATTCCAGGTTTCAGATGAAGGCAAATCCTCAACTTCCTCTCCCCCCTTTCCCTCAGTTCATTATTCTGCAGGAAAGCTACAGACTGCTTTGCTCCCCTTCAGGCTTTCCCCTTGCATTAATTAGTGTGAAGGTAGTAAATGTGTATCTTTCCCAAAGAGGAGAGATGACCAAGGCAGAGCTGATACACACATGGGACTAGCCCATGTACTACCCTGCCAGGACAGAACATAAAACCCCAGTGTTACTGGATGCCATATAGCGAATCTAGGCACATCATTAGTAGGAGCTGGCATACATTTTAAGTTCACACATCCTGAGGAATACATAGTTGCACACAAAGGCAGATTTATGCAGAGCATAACAGACACATTTGAAATTAGCCAGTCAGTATTTAACAAGCCAACAGTCAACATAAAAACACAAATCTCCTCTTATGAAGTTTATCAACCACAACTCTGGTGTTTACAAAATACAACTGCTATTAAGAGAAGAAAAACAAAGCAGCAAGCTAGCAAGATCACTCATGGAGTAGCGTTCCATAAACCTCTGTGAGGCTGCAGCGTTAGACAGACACGGAAGCTCTAACGCCCACAAACAGATTACAAAATTACTAAACCCCAGGACTACAAAAATACCTTTCAAGTTTATAAGAAATGAGTGGTGCAGAGCTCACAGGTGATGTGTCGCGTGGGAGACAGCAGGAAGTCACTTTCATTGCAGGCATCAACTTAGCTGGGGGAGGAGACCACGGGAATTTTTGTGTACACACATGCTTGACATGTCTTTACCACACAATCAGCACGCTTGGCAGTCGAACCAACCCTAAGCTTTCACAGGCACAGACCCATTTCAGTGAGGGTTCCGAAAGCTTTTTAAGCTTGGGCTTGCTTTTTTGGTGGGGGTCACGGGGTAAAGCAGGTCCGCTGTACACGGTGGGCAAGTCATTTGAGCATTGACAGACCATAAAATTGACCCACAAATTCCCCTTCAAGAACAGACTGGGAAAACTCCCGTAGCAGGTAAGCATGTCAAACTGTGACCGTATGTGGGAGTTTTGCAGGGGGACTCCCCCTTGCAGGGCTAGCAGGATATTCACACCCAGGTGCCTGCCACTTAACTTCATCACACAGAAAAAACATGCTGCATCTGCTTCCCTCATGGCATAGCATAAAAAATCCTGATTCAGGCTCCAGTCTCATGATGTGGATGCAACTGACGGAAGCTCACAGTAAGACTGGCCTTTGCAGCTCTGCCTGCTGACAAGCATTGACAACCTGGCTCTTTATTCATCTGAAAACGCACACACGTTGGTGAGAGGGGCTAGAAACACAGCCTCAGCGACTGCCGGCCCGTAGTGGTGCAAGCGTCTGCTGTGCTGCCCCACTCACCCCAGCTGAGCAGGGACCTTCAGCGCAGCGGGTCAGTCCTGATGCTGCAGCCAGCCCGCAGCACCCACAGCAACCTGGACTGGGAACTCGCAGCCATTCCCTGCAGACTGCCACCAGGAGCGACACTGAGCCCGGACGGTCAGCCAGCAGCAGCCCCTACACCAGAAGAATGGCTTTGCTGCCTTCTTGAATACCTGATGTCATTTTGCATTAATAGGTGAGATTTTGCTCTCGTGTCAACAAAAGCGTTGCCTTTACAACTTCCATTAAGCTTTCTGTAAAATATGGATCGGTGTCCCAACTGTGCTGTTATGCCATCATTGCTCTTTCAGTTCCTGTGACAGTGTTGCACCTTCAGTACAGACCTGAGCTGCACCAGAGCTCTAATTGTCTCTGCTTCCTCCTTCGACACATACACACAAGTGTGAGACTTGGCCCATGAACTAGGTAGGAAAAAACTAGGGCCCCCTGAAAAGGTGCGGAGAAGCATTCAAGTACTGAACAACCTCTAAAATCAATGTTTTCGTATCTTCAGGGTTCGTTTCCTCAAACCCTAGTTTAGAATATTCTGATCTCCTTTATTTGGTTTACCATAATAAGACTTCTACCTCTACCAAATATAAAAGTCAAATAAAAGTTTTTGCAAATTGTCAGCGTCTGTACATATCAGTATGTACATTGATCTCTTACATCCTGCCACACAATTCCCTGCACCAATTCATTCATTCTTTCAACAGTAGTTCATTGTTCATCCAATTCTACATAGTAGAAACATAGCTGCATTGGTTTGATAACACCTTCTAGCAGAGATTTCCAAGCACCTGATTAATCACCTTCACTACCTACTTTGCTTACACAAACCATTAGACTGAGGTACACATACAATGGAATCTGCCCAGGGTAACTGGGCAAAGGACAAAAACACAGGCATCTAACGCTCCAGGCCTCTAAAACACTACAGAGCACCCCCCACCCTACCAGAGGGGTTGATATAAATCGGCATTTATGTACCAAAAATCAGCACTCTCCATGCATCAAGATGTCAGCAGAACACCATGGATTTTTCCACCTTCCAAGGAAGTGTTCTAGCTATGTGGAGACTACAAGGATCAAGCTTTGAACAACCACCGGATCCAAAAAAAATCCCTTAGTTTACAACCTTCCCTTTATGAAATAAAGGTCCTTTACTTTGAGCATTTATATTGCTCAATGCCCGCCTCACACATGCACACCCCCATAAAACAGGCTCACAGAGAAAAGTAATGGGAAGCAGAACTACACTAATGTAATCTGAACTGGAGCTAACCTTGTTTGTGTGCAGGGCTCATGATGAAAGGGGTTGTCAGCAAGGAAAGAGATAGGAAATCAGAATGTACACATGGTGATAAAAACTGGCTGCAGTTCTGTGGGGCTCTGGAGCAACTAGAGAAAGAGCTTCAGAGTGATACACCATCACTCAAGCCCAGCAGGACCTTAGATCCAACCACAAGTAAGAGCCAGAGGGAGGGAAAGAGGAGCTTCTGTAGAGCCACTTAAGAGAAATGGAAATGTAAAGCCATACCTCATTCTGGATGTAAAATAGTATCACTAGAGAGGCAGAGCAACATCAGGGAGTAAGAAAAGCATCTGATGGGAGGGCTCGAGAACCTTGCTCTGGTGGAAACTTTCAAGCAGCCTTTTAGGAGAGTTCACAGACAATCAACTACGCTTTCAGTGTTGTCTGAGGAAGCATCTAGTGGGAAACAGTGTATTTAGCGGTTAAAGCAAGAGCTTGAAAACCAACAACTAAAGTTCCATTCCCAACCCTAGCGATTGTTTGATGCGTGACTTCAAACAACTAACTCCTCCGTGTTTCAGTTTTCTCATACAAGTATATCTCACAAAGGATGTTGCAATTCTGGCAAAGTGATTTGGGATCTTTGCACTCTTGCTATTACTGCTAACACGGGCATAGCTTGGGAGTTGGAGGAAGTTGTGATAAATGAAAGCTTCTAGCTGAAGAGGTTGCTGAAATTAGTCTTTTTTGACTGCTCCCATGAGTGGACAATACCAGAAACCCAAGTGCATCTCGCTGATGAAAACAAAAAATAAGCCATGCATTTCTAACAACCTTCCACCACTACATTCAACTTCCTTTACTTTCAGGTTCCCATCTCGAGCACAGACAGCACAACACGCTTCGGTCTTAAGAGAGCTCTTAAGAGCCTTCCTCCTGCCTCGACACAACACACAACCCAACACTAACCCACCCGGGAACACACGCCACCGTCAGCAACCGACCTGGGCAGCACACCCCAGTGTCGAAGGGGTACGGGTGGCTGGGTGCTGCCAAGCGTGCCCGGGTCCCTGGGTGACCGCAGCGACACGGTACCAAGCGCCTAAAACCTTGCAGGTAAAGGCCAAACCTGGGCAGGACAAGACCCCTCCATCACCCCTCGGAGTGGGTCAGCAGGTGACACGAGCGGTCACCGTCCAATTCCCGGCCAAAGACGACAGACGGCGGCATCCGCCCGCCTCGGGCACCGCTGCACATCTACTGCTGCGGCGGGAAGCGGCTTCGGGGGATGACACCCCCCCCCCCCCCCCCGCCCAGCGGCTAAAACCCACCTCCAGCTCGCTGATTACCGACTCTTAGAACACCCAATTCCCATCAAGCAGAACCGCTTTTTCCTAAGGAGGATACAGTTTGCTAAAGGAGCCCGAGGAGTAGCCGGGATTCACCGCAAACGGCACGGAGACACACGCAGGGCGAGACCCGCAGCGCGAACCCCCCCGCCGGCGCTGAACGCGCAGCCCACACCCGCGGGGACCCCGGGCCGAGACTCCCGGGGCCGCGGCGGGGACGGGGGGAACGGGCGGCCGCTGCGCTCCCCCCCCCCCGCCTCCAGCGGCTCCCCCCCGGCCCCAGGCCCACACACCCCCGGCCCGGCGCTCACCTGCGCTGCTCGCCCGCGGCGGGCGGGCTCCCGGCGGCGGCCCCGGCCCCGCTCCCGCCTGGGCGGGCTCCCGGCCCCGCCCCGGGCTGCAAAAAGGGGCCGTGCGCCGGCGCGCACCGCCCCCCCCCCCCCCGCGCCGTGACCAGCGGCCGCGCACCGGCGGAAGCCCGCGGGAGCCCACCGCCGCCCGGCAGCGCGCGAGGCGTTCCGGGGCTGCCGCCGGCTGCGCGGGGCAGGGACACGCTGCTGGACACCCCCGACAATGGCTGCGGAGGGGAAACTGCGGGACGCGGCGGCCAAGGCAGGGCCGAAATCCAGACGTGCCTGCGAAACTATTCCACGGGAGATGTAAAACGCTTTGGGGCTCGCTCCGCCCCGGGAAGGGGCGCCTTTGACAACCCCGATCGTGCAGTTGCGCTTTCCTCATCGGGAAAACTTGTGCAATAAGGATGGGGAGGACCCCAAATCCCAAAGGAGAGGAGGGTCATTTGAGGGACGAGCAGAAATGCCTCCAAGGCAGGCAGGGTGCCCCGGGAGGGGTTGTAACACGCCTGGTGTTTCCCTGGCTAATCCTGGCAGAGAGGTGAACCAAGCACACCGAGACCAAGGACGTACAGGCTATCTACCCTTCTCTTTCCTCCCCCCAGCCCGTTGGCTGCAGGGGAACCCCCCCGCCAGGCACCAAACCCTTGTGCAAGGGCCCATCCCGCCAGAGCCCCAAGGTTACCCAAGGGTCGGCTGCTTCTCAGACACCCCACGGGGCTGCTGATCACCCTCCCGCACAGAGCATCCCTCCGACCGTCCCCTGGAAATCAGGGGTTCACAAGCAGCAGCAGATGGGGATAAGAAATGTTTCCAGTGTTTGAAGACAATCACTCTCCTCTGTCTCATTAAATTTTCAGCAGCAACTAGATATCCAAAAACCATTCGCTCATTTGAAAAATCCCTCTCTTTACGCATGTCTCCTCTTGCACTTGAGAAGCGCCCACTGTGCTTTGGGTCACAAATAATAACAGATTGTGAACATAGATTTGTGCTTTTAATTATTTCTCTGCAATCTTTGTATAAGACACAGTTAGCATTAACACATTGCCCCGACTGGTCCTGCAGTTTTACAACTCCCAAAATCACCATTTTTCCTAAAGCTTCTACTGCTGGAAGCATGTGATTAAGGTATAAATATTTTTTTTCCCCCCCATGTTATAATCCAAGAAAAGCTCATTATTCTTGCAATCTGACTCATTTTTTTTTCCCCTGAACATTACTAGTTGGCAACACAGATATCTTACCATCAGTACAAAATGTGACTGTTGAAACATTCGTTCTTCAACTCCATTTGAATCTACTATCACGTCTTAATGTGACCTTTTAAAGCTCAGAAACTGTCTATTTTAAATCATCGGCCCTGACATGTGTTGAAGATATTTTTAACAGACTGTTTACAGGAATTCTGGTTTCTGTTCTGCTATTTTTTTCCTTTTCAACAGCTTTTCTATTCATCATCTCCAAGTTTCACATATAGGACTGTACTGAACACTTATAGGACATTTGCCCACACGGCCTGTGAGAAATCGGACAACAGAAACCGTAGGGAAGGGAAAAAGGAAAAATAGTTGGAACCTGCTAGATTAAAGATCCAGGACCTCCAGGAAGAACAGAAGGGAAAGGTCAGTTAGTTGATTTTCCTCTGTGTTACTGAGAACAAAACAGTGCTAACAGGTTTGAAGAAAACACTGGGAAAAAGGGCTAGTGGCATCCACGTGGCATTATTTCAAATGCATCCAATATTAGGCAAGTGCTAGGCATGCCAGCTCATAAAGACCATCTCCATGCCACGCCAGTCTGGTATAAATTTACCCAGAAGTTGTTCAGAGAACTCCGAAAGGTTAATTTTGTATTCTCAGCTCTTAAGTTCTCTTGCCACGCAGCGGGCATGTGCTCCATGCCACTTATTCTGGCGAATTTGCCAAAAACATGATTCCATGCTCCTGCTGAGTCAGGGGTCAGCCTTGTCCAGCTTAGCGAACGATGCAGCCCCCAGCCTACTAATCATGACTGTCGCACCATGGTCCAAGTTTTATGCAGGACTCATTAGGAGAGTGCAGAGGAGAAAAGAATGGTCACTTTTTGTACAATTGCAGGGGCTGATCTCTGCTATGGGGACATGGCAGCTCCGTCCCTAGTTAAGAGCCCTGCAGTAATAACAAGTGGGGTACAGTGCTGCAACTACCACTTGGCTCCAAGCTAGGCATCAGGCAAGGAAGAAGAATTGGTATCTGAAACTGATGTCGACATAGTTGTTGGGTAACACAAACTGACTTTCAATTAAAAAATTAGTATTTCCCATGCATAAACAAATGCACTTGAAAACAAGATGGGATATTCTCTCAGACTGGGACTACCCAGGGTTAACCTAAAATTATAGACAGTAGAAAGACAAATGGACAGGAGGAAAGGGATGACAAGCTTTCAGACATTCTGCATCACACAACTGCTGGCTCAGGGTACAAGCCTTTGCAGGGTAAGGATTGTCCAGAGCTCACAGGAGAGAGGGGAGACTCCCTACAATGCGGGATATTTTTCCCCATGTGCTTGGCTAGGGTTAAGGGCTGCAGTCTGTTACATATTTACCAAAGCCAAACCTAAAGTGGGATTTTCTTTTCATCTTTTAGCTGTACCCCAGTTACAATGACTATTCACATGAATACCTTCTTTTTATGTCCCTTTTCTTTAACAAAGACTTTTTTGAGCCCTTAATTATCAGCCTTTTGTAGCTCCACCTCTTGGCATTTATCCTCACCTCTTTTTTCGGGTTGTCTCCTCTTTCACTGCTTCAGGTACATCATTCTTGCACATCTGCTTACCGTCTTGGCATCCCTTTACACAATGGACATGGTTGGAAACACTGGCTGCACAGCTCCTAACCATCTCCCTTCCAAATCCCTTCTCTACACCAATTTGCTGCGTAAGAAATTTAGCCAATGTTCCTAGCCTAGATGAGACAGCTGGTCAGCTTTTGGAGGGAGAAGGAACAGAGGGAGAAAGAGGACGAGGATGACAACAAGCAAGTAAGGTAACCACAGTGCCTTGGTATTTACAGGATTGCCTGGCAAGAATGCTTTCAACTGCCAGTGGGGCACCTGGAGAGAAAAACACCACACCTGCCCTCCTGGGTCCCAAGCCACACAGATGTTGGCAATTTTAGTAAATGGTAACATCTGTGAAGCTGTATTCACCACTTCTACAGACGAGGCTAGGAGTACCCTCTCTTACACTCCACTTACTGGGGTACAGGGTAAACAAACAAACAAAAAGCAACCCACCAAACTCGCCACACTTAATTGCACCACAAAGCAAACAGGAAGCCAGAGCAGTTTTAGGAGAGTTGAAACTATTTGCTCCATGTGGTTAACACTACCCAACAGGCGGGAAACCGCGTTTTGCTTCAGCTATGCAGTTGGTCTACAAATACAACTGGTAACTTGCTCTTATTTAAAAGTCAAAAGAGGGTTTTTTTTAGCAACAAGATCTGAAATAGGATCGCAGCCGCACGGTGTACAACACTGATGCACAGCAGCTATCACAGAGGTGAGCAGCGGAGCTCACCTGTGTGTGTACAGCCACAGGATACGTCCTGCGCTGAGAAATGCCTATGGCCAAGCCAAACAGTACTTCGAGATTTGAAGATCACTGTTTCTGTTCGCATCTTACACTAAGGGTCTCTGCAGCATAATGCTACGCTGCTACAGTCTTTTCATCCTTTCTTGGGATTTTTTTTTAAACACGTCTATATATTCGGGGCACCTAGGCTCTCTTGCAAGCAAGCAATGTGCACACTGAAGGGAAGTTAGGATATTAGGATCAATGGTACTAAGTGTTTTAGCTGCACCTTACAACCTCCAACTGCTCTACACATCCATTTTCATATTTTGAACTTTCCAATTCTCCATCCTCAAATAGCCAGAGCTGCCACAGCCTTGCCAATTACGATGAACTTCATAAGCAGCTTAATACTGCTGTATTTTACAGATGTTTATTCAAATAGCATACAATGTAAAAGATGAGGGGAAGACTAGACCTTCATCACTTTGAAAATTAGTGCTAGTGCTCTAAGGAAATAGTTGACCAACCTAAACCAACTGCAGATACAAAACCTCCTCAACTTTGTTGAGGAAATTCAGATATGAACTCACAATTTTAACATCAAGCCCCACATGATTATTCATATAGCAGTCAGCAGTGTGGTAGGACATTAGACATGCACAAACTGCTCTACTAGCCAGAAGCATTATCAGAGGAAACACTCATCCCAGGGAAACCAAACTCTGATCTAGCACTGGGAGCATGACAACACCAACCTCATTTGACATAAATTCCTGTTTTATAGGAATATAGCACCACTATTAATAAATAATAAATAGTGAATGTTGTGACTATATTCAGAACGCATACACTTTCATTTGTACTGCTTAAAAAACTTAAAATAGTATGTACTGTGAACTCTGCACATCCATGCTTTTCCTTCTTTGTTCTTGACATGCAAGCAAACCAAGGCACAGAAATGAATTGGCCAAAAGTTACAGGAGGATGGTGAAAAACACCTCTGGTGTCCTCACTAAAGGACTTGGTTTTTTACAATAATGAAAATTTACTTGTAGAACATCTATATATTCAGTGAGGAGGAGAAGAAGAAAGAGGAAAAGTGGAGGAAATGATGACTTAAAAAAACAATTAGATCCAGAATAATTCTAGTCAGTTGGGAGGTGACTGGGCAAAGGACAGCAAGTGCATTGGGACCCATGACTGGTGGAAATGTGGAGAGACAATGGACAACGACCACCCAGGAAGACGATCCCAGAGTTCCTATGATAATGCTGGCTCCTGCCAGGGCTGAGGAAGGGGAGAAAGCAGGCTGTGAGGGCACAAAGAGAGTTTCCCTGGGCAGAGCAGCACAGTCAGGAAACACAGATTTGCTGCAGCGGGCGGTGCAAGGATTGCAGGGCAGTAGCCCCTGACATGGGTCTCTGGAGAGAACAGAAACTAGCAAAAGGCTGTGCTGAATAAAACTGAGAGGTGAAATTCACCACAACACCTTCTTAAAATGAAGACTAAAACTACCACCTCTCTCAAGAGGTCACTATCACATGTCTCAGGTTCCACTTTTCCCCTGCTCAAGTCCCACAAAAATAGCATGTCCCCTGCCTTGTCCTTAGCAGGGGACAAACACCAGGCAAAGATATTTAGGGGAACAAAAACCAAAGGATGACAAGCACATCTACCAGCTTTGGGTTGCATTAACCTGGGGGACCACAGACCAAGGGCCTCACTGAGCACCCAGCTCTTCGCTGCCCTGGGCCGACCACCTCCACACACTGCTGACTTGTCACATCCTGAAGCACGCATCCTTAACCAACCCTGAAACAGATGCTGGTTTGCTCCTTTTCTTCATCTACGCTCAAGCAACCTTCCCTGGAGGAGGATATTTCTCTGAAGAAAAATGCAGCAGTTATTTCATAGCTTGGGCTTTGGGACAGCAGAATACACAGTGGTTATAACATGAGTTGTTTTTCTTTCAAGAACAAGGCCACAGTTTGCTTGTTGATATTGCCACGAGATATTTCAGAGAAGAAAACCATCACAAAGCCTCAGCACTTTTTCCTCTTCGTTCAATGGACATGCACTCAAACAGAAAGCTCACTAAGTGAAATCTTCCCCTGAGCTGTATAGCAGCTGATGGTGAATTATAAGGGGTTGAGATTCAAGGACTCGAGCAGCCTGTTTGTTCAAAAAGTCTCTGAAATAGTGTCAAGCCTGGGACCCCTGAACAACAGAGAGAAGGGAGAATGACGACAAAGATACTCAGATCTCTCGCTGAAGGCCAGAATGGCGTACTTTGGTGTCCTTGCCTAGACAAAAATACTGTTTTATTTGTGTGACTACGCATTTAAATGAAGGATATTGCAGACTTGAGAACAATGCGTTCCTCCGTGATTTCCCCATAAATTTTTGCAGAGGAAAAAATAAGTAACAAGAACTGACCTGAGTTAGCTGCAGCAAGCAGCTCAGATTCCTATCTTGACCACAGCACTTCTAAAGAAGAAGAATCCCTGGAGGCAGTTTTCCTTAGGAGGTTATCAAAATGAACCAGGAGGCTTTGTTTGATACCTCCTTGGTTGTTTCTTCATCAGAATTTCAAAGGCGCAACCTCTGCCCGTGCCAAAGTATTGCGTTAAGGAAAAAGCAAGTTCTCTTAATTGGTGGTGTTGCAAGCAGCACAACATCCCAGAGAACGGAGTGGAAGATATTAGTCAAATGTTAGATGGGAGGAGATGCTACTGACCCAGTTCTGCAAGATACATAAAGCTACAGCTATGTCAGGGGTACAGTCTGAGTTACTGACTGCAATAAGACAAAATGGTTTGGGAAAAAAACACCAAAACACACCACCAACAAAAACCCCCACCAAAAATTACACACGCTGCTCCAAAAACCCAGGACTTAATGCTTTCAAGGACAGGACCTGGAGGAAGGCACTCACGGTCTGCTCCTCATACTGGCAGCACTGATGCCACGGCCTTTTAATAAGTTGTTTCACCTGTTTCTCTGTGTGCAGAATACAGATAATATTATTTCCATGTTTCACAGGGCATTTTGTGAAGCTTTGCTGCTTGTACAAGTCATTTGAGGTCTTTAACTGCTGGTGCTACAGAAGTTCAAAGCATCAGTGTCTCAACACAAAGTATTGTTTACTTCTTTATCACTTCAAAATATGATTGCATACATACACACAGCATTCCCCCCCCCGCCAAAGGTCTCTCAAAAACTCACTTCTGTTGAAGGTATTTTTTTGATACAAACCCAAAGAATGTCAAACACAAATGGCCAGAAGCTACATCCCTTTTCTGACTATCGGTTCTTCAGGAGGGACAAACAACTTTCCTCTCAATTTTTTGCAATACCATTTCTTGGGAGTACTTCTTTTTGCAGAAAGAGAGTGATCTATAAAACCACAAATTTCCATTATGAGTTGTAACTGCCTGTTTAACTAAACCATGCTATTTAATCTTGAAATTACTGTTAGGGGATTCTGGATCCTTTTCTTTGCTACCAGAAGAAAAGCAGCACCCAGTCTTCCCACACTCAGAAGTACAGTTGAAGTTCACATAAGTATTGGGTTCTCAAAAAATATAAAACTAGATCTCAGTGATAAAGTCAGAGCACCAAAAAGAAAGTCCTTCATCCAGTTTGGGAATTTTGGGGGTCTTTATTAAATGTTTCCAGTAAGACCGGATCTTGCAAACTTTTGTGTGGGTGGCTGTCTGCACACTGAAGACAGGCAGATGCAGGTGCCTGCCTGCACTAAATACTTTGCACAAACTCACCAGTTTGTGACATTTGGGTGGTTTTTGTTTGTTTAGTTTTATTTGGTGTTTAAAGTGTGTCTTCCAAACTAAGCAACATTCAGAACCCAAACAAATACACTCTCTGCATAAAAAACAGAATATATGTATCATGTTACAAAATGAGGCAGATGCCAGTGACAAATGCTTGAAGAATTTTTTAGCAGCCACCTGAAAAATCACTTAAGAGTCAGAAAAAAGTAGCAAAGGCCATTGCATGAGTCATCAATGACAACAAGGAGAAAAGGAATGTGAAGGGAATTTTTTTTTTTTTCTAAAGTGAGAGACAGCTTTGGCTGAAAGAAAATTATTATTTTTACATTACCAGAGTAAAATTTCCATTTGTGAAGAGGGGAATTTCCACCTGAGACATATCGATGAAGAATCATTTACATAGCTTCAGGTAAAACTACAACTTTTACCCTGGGAACAGTGCTGAAGGAAAAACAAACTCTTTTCTGTAGCATGAAAGTGCAAAATTTTTGTCCTCAAATTTTGGTCCAGAAATAGACAATGTTTATTTTCATTAAGTCTTTAAAAATACTTACAAAGAAGAGAAGATGTATTTCACACAAGCAAACATTCCAGACAGCTTAAACAGTTCTAGGACTGGGAAGCTGTACTGGACAAGTAGTAAATATGCTAAGCACTTATGCTACAAGGGTGAGTGTGCCTCTCAGAATAAAACACTGTTTATTACTACTGTATTATCATTTAAAATGTGGCAGCAGCCAGGATTTGAGACAGGTTGGGTCTCCCCTCACATCAGCAGCTAAATTTACTGCCTCAAAGAGTTTTTGCAGGTCTCACCCTGCCCTTTCCATGACACGGGCCACACTGCAAACTCGCTGCCTTGGTTTCCCTTTCAGGACAGTGGGAACTGCAACATTTAGTATTGGATCACTTAAGAGATTTGTGTTTGTAATGTGATTTGCAAATTACAACAACTGATACCGCACCAAACTGTTCCGTATGATACTCACAGATCATCTACTCAGTGACTCAGAGACTAATATTATTAATTTGAGTTGGTGAAAAACAGAGTCACAGTAACATTTTCTTTCTCTAAGCGACCTGGGCAGCTTGTTACACTGGAATTTTATACTCTTCTGCATTATTTCCTCATAGTTCAGTGCTGGTTTTTTTCCTCCTTGGTTGTGGAATTGAGGCCCAGAAAGACCAGGCGATTCTCCAACTCAGGGGTACACAGGATCCCGACCAGAGCAGCAAATCTACTCGCAGATCCCAGGTCTGTGCAGAGCTAGTGTGCAAACTGCGCTGACCTTCTTCACAACACATGTTCCAGAGCCCTGCGGCTCTCAGGCCCTAAAAAGGGGTTTAAAAATCTCCATCATGCTTATTCTTAGAAGCAACTTTTTGTGATAGCCCAACAGAGGAAAAAAAATGAAAAGGAATATTTTTTCCTATTATTTTCATAGTATAAGCTTTTCCCCCCATCTTTATTGCTGGCTTTTCTGCTATCCCCACAAAAAAGGGAACAACAGAAAACACCACAAACTAGCAGTCTTTAAAATCAGTTACCTAAAACCAGAGAGACAGGGGATTCTGGTGGGGAAGAGCCTTCAGGAAAGTTCTCCACCAGCCCAAAACCAAAACCATCCGCCCCGGTGTGGAGATCAGCAGTAAGTCACAGCCCCAGGGATAATTTCAGCCAGTCCTTGGGATGGGTCCCCCGGCACAAGGTTTGGTGGGGAAGAGCTGCTCAGCACTAGGCTGGCATCCAGTAGCCTGATACATTTTAATACAAGGGTCGGGATGGACATCTCTGGCAAAGCCTAGGTGTTTTGCAAGTCCGAGTGTGGATAAGCTCCTTCCGTAACACCCCCAGGAATAAGTCTTCTTCCTATTGGAATGCTTAGGACTGGCATCACCCCCACATCCACTCCCTTACCCGGGTCAGTGAGACACTACCTACGGCAGACAGCAGTCGGCCTTACGCTGCCATGCTGGGTGGAGAGGTGCTGCCTGCGAGCACGCACACAACGCGGTACGTGCACATACAAAATAAGATGTGAGCTACACACAAAACAGCAAAGCAAGACACACAGAACATGCATTTAAGATAGCTTAGATACAAAGCCTATCAACAAAACCCCAACGCACTCCCACACGTGTATCTTGTACCACATCCTTTTGGGTCATCTGGAATTTTTATCATTGATAGCTGCAGCGTTTGCTTCTTTTCTTTGGGACTTGAGAAAAAAAAAAAGGCACATTCTTCTGCAAAAATTGTACGTCATTAGGATTTGCAGACTGACTTTTGCACATCCAAGACATGCCACGTCTTTCTGAGCATATGTTGTCCAGGTCCTCATCCCAATAGCTGCCTTTCAAAGCCAAAGCACCGCGCTCCTGGTAGCTCACCTTCCCTCAACACCCATGAAAAAGTGAAGCAGATTAGTTATTAATTTTAAATCTTTTTCCTTCAAGTTTCTAGGAAGGCCATGCTGCTCATTTGTCTGGGCTTATTTCAAGGAAAATACTTGAATATTTGAAAACCGGGCGGGGAGTCCCACTCATTTAACTGGGGCTTTAGCTGAGTCTAGCACATTAAATAAGTATCTATAAACAACACTGAATATTCAAATTCAATTATTAAATCAATTGAATGGTGGCAGTTTCCATGTGCAGACAGTCTTAATTGCTTATTAGAAGAGTTTACAGTCCATCTTCGTATTTGTACATTTTACAGCCCTGCGTAATGAGACTTCAGGTAAGTGATTTTTCCATTTTAGCAGGAGGACAGTGATATAACACAAATTACCCCAGCTTACACACCTCTGCATATACAACTGCTCAGTCACTTGGTTGGAGAATTGTAAAGATCTTCAACTGAGTTCGATACAACTTTATTTCCACTGTGTCCTCAATAGCCAGCTTCTGTATGACAAGCACACAGTGACTTACCCTCCCCATCTCTTTTAAACAGGAAAATTTCCATCTTATCCAGACTGCCTGGAAACTCCTTTTCTAAATTGTCTCTGCTGTAAGCCTGTTGTGCACCATCACAAAGACCTTAAGTCCAGCTTTACCCTGACACTAAGAGGAATAAATCATCAAACAAAAGCAGCCATAAAGCACTTGCAGCCTGTGGTGCTGGTGGGGGCTCGGCGAGATGACAACTTCGCATTGAATTTCCTATTTTATTTCCTTGTTACCTGCAACAGGAAAAAACTTAACCTCTAATTTCCTTCCTCATACTCACTTTCTGTTTAGTGTTTTAAGTGACTGGTATAAATTAGCTACAGTCAGGAGCCAGATTTTCATTTTGCTCTTTTTTTCTAAAGGCCATGGGTAGAAAGACACAGAGCAGTCTCCTAGATAAAATCAGAAAATGACAGGAGAGGACAGTACGGACACACAGAGTTAGCAGAGGTCCCAGGCAGCAAGAGGCATGATGCTTGGATGCCTACAGGAAGAAACCAGGGACACACTGCTGTCAAAAAGGAGATGGATTGTGTCACTGAGTTCATGCACAACTTTGGCAAGGTGATGCTTTCGGAATTAGGCTTGGAAATTTAATGGAGAAATTTAGAGAAATCTGTGCAACCTCCTTCCATAAATAAGCACCAGCTCCACAGGTACATGCTATTATGTATACAGCAGGGTAATATTGTCAAGCCACACTGCTTTGCGTGACTTTGAGAATGAAAAGATCTGGAGTTCCCATTGACGGCGCCAAGAAACATGGAAACAACTTGAAAACATAGACCCAATACAGCCATCTGCTACAGTAGCACAACAGGGGATGCAGCTTGTTTCCAATGACCTGACCATAAAACCTACTTCTAGAAAGAAAAGTTTTGAAAGAATTAGAAACAAGAAAAAAGTCACCAGAAAAGGGAACGATTCCACTTACGTTAGTGTCGGCAAAGAGTCTTTCTCTACCATCCCACTTCAAACTGCTTTCTTAGCCAAAGAGCAGCTCCCTCATGACGGGGAACAGCAGGAAACTTTGCTTGCTTTGCTCTGGGAGGTCAGAGGTGCCAGGTCTTGAGGTAGATGTTTTGCTGGGAAGCACTGGCTTCAACACTGCCCAGAGGGCTTACAGGCACTGAACTGCCTGTCGCATGAAGACTGCCACGCTTTGCAAGCTGGGCAATCCCAGCATTGTCACCACGGTGCAGATGCACATGGCTTGCAGGATCGCAAACCGTATCAGCAACTGTCTTGGGCTATGCAGGCTGGAGAAGCGGGGGGCAAAAGTAGAACATGACTGACAATGCCTCTCGTTGTGGATATCTACTTGCTAGATGTGTGGCTCACCAGTCAGGCACCCAACAGGTTACCAAGCACCCTGCAGACATGGCACAGCACCCCAGTGAACCCTAATGGCAACATTTCCTGCCTGCTTCGGTGGCCACCACCCACGTGCTTATCTGTCAGGTTCCTTTGGGATGCTCTGGGGAGCCAAGATGCTCACTCAACTCTCTAAAAAAAAAGTTTGCAAAGAAAAGGGGCTTTAAAAGGCATTTCCTCCCCAATGCTAAAAGCCCCCAACAAAAATATACCTAGCTACTACACATGATTCCTTCTGTGGCAAAAGTAAAAGAAATTCACAAGCCCTTTGACACTAAAAATATATCCTTCCTCCTCCTCCCACTTCTCCTTTCACAGAAGCATTTCTCTTTCTGTACCATTTCCCAGCCCGTCACACTTGTCTGTTACCAGCTCCCACCCTGGAGCCAGACAAATGCCCTCTCAAAACACTGAGCTCCTGGTGATGCCATATGGGCTTTTAATGTCATGCCATTAGGACCCAAGCCACAGCACCCACTTACAGACCATTCAGTGCTAACAGGTCATGCCCTGACTACTCCTCCATGCAGGCTATTTATTTACCATTCTTCCTTCAACGCTTTATTGATTGCTGCTGCTTGCTCATACCCTGTGTTGGGAGGTCATACGCAGCAGTGGGGGGACGGAAGTTAGCACTACTTTCTGTTCCTGAAACACCAGACAGTCTTTTCCCTGTGGTCACCTAAATACCCGCATAGCAAATTTAAGATTGGAGCAGCTCACTCAGATTAGCAAATGACAAAAAAACCAAACCAACCAGCCCCTCAAACCTCACACCTGATCTTTTTTTCACTGCTGAATCAGAACCAGCAAAAGTCCACAGAGACTTGAAATTTATTTTGCCAAGAGGAGAGATGCACAAGTACCCACATCTGATCTCATTTACCAAAACGGCTGAGCTCATCCCCCAGGGCTCTTGTCTTTACTGAACCTCTGTCTTCCCTTATCTCTGATAAGGGACACCCCAGCATGTTTGGCAATAACAGATTACTTGGCACTGGAAATTGCTCAATCCAGAGCATCACAGCATTTTTCCCTACTCCTCTTCCTGAACCTCTTTTGTGGGGTCTAACTGACCAAAGGAGGGAAGGCAGTCACACATCTACTCAATTTACAAATGACAAAAAATAGCATGTGAAATCCTGCTATGTTGCAAAAAAGTAAAGATGAGGACACCTGACAAACTTGCACAAGAAAGAAGCTCACAGAGCAAAGCCTTCCCCTTCAGGCACTTTAGATAGCAAAATTACCAGCCATGGGACATCAAACCTTGATTAATTTTTTATCACCTTCTTGATGATCAGTGTTTCCAGCTCAATGACAGATGGTTGTGCCTGCTACCTTTTGAGACCTTGCAGCTGCAAGCTGGCATGGGTAAACACTTGTCCTGGTAGTTCTGCCCACATGTGAATTAACAAAGACTGAATAAACCAAGTAAACCATGCTCCCATCATCTGGGCCCAGGGGAAAGCGGTCTTCCTCCATGCTGGTAGCAGCAGGAGAAGACACTGAATGCAAATTGTCCAGTGGTACTCCCCACTTACTCCCTTGGGATTACTTTTATAGCAGAAAATTAAAGCCAGGCATACTGCTTCTCTAATGTCACCAAAAAAATAGAGGAAGAGGCCACCAAAAAAAAAAAGGCAGCAGCAGCTTAACTGATTCTGAAAACAACACTCTGAATGAGGAGTCAGCAGCTCTGATTGCACGTGTGCAAATTCCCCCAAAGTTTCCCTGAAACTTTCCATTACAGAGAGGCAACTGAGCTCTAGTAAAGCCAGCCATTAAGTTTATGCTGATACTTGTTTATTTACTTCAATTAAGATATCTGATAGATCTTATCATGGGTGACTGAATCACCCTCTACTATATATGTGTAGTTAACTCTCCCTGAAGGAAAAGAGCACATCAGCAGTTCTACAGATTGCAAGTGCTGAGAAGTCATCTGGCTGTAACAGGGCTTCTCCCTGCAGTGCTTTCCTCCTCTTTTTAGCTGGTTGTCTTAAGTAAAAAACAACCTTCTGGTTGCAGGACTGGGAACTGACAAGTGACAGGCTGTTTCCTTTAGTGTACAAGACAGCTGTAGCTTTTACACTGTCTGCACGCATCACACAGGTTTACAAAAAGCAATAATCTGCTTAGGTAATATAGAAAAAGATCTCTGCAAGAGATTGCAGAGTCAGGTGAGACAGCAGTCAGATGCAGCTCTCCAGTAGGAGAGAGCATCTGCTAAATTCTAGACAGAGGTGCCTGAAAGACTCGTCATGGGAACCAAATCCAGGAGGGTGATGCCCCTAGGAATTAATCTGGAAGACATGAATGGGCATCACCATGAAATCACCAATGGCAAAGTTATACTGAGCTCACAGTAGAGCCTCACTGTTAAATCTTATTAATTACATCCTTGTATCACAGCAGACAGCTCTGCCCACAAATCAGAGACCGCAGCGTTACAGTGCAAAAATCATTCATGTGCTTGCTGGTGGCTCTGGAGAGAGCTGTAAAATGAAGGAGAAAATTGAATCCTAATGGGAGCCTGTTCCTGTCATCTGGGAACCTGGACTAACCAGCATTCTGGCCAGTTCCTTTACAGCCCTGGTACCAATTCATATACAGAAAAGCCAGGCAATCCTTCTCAACAAACATTTGCACAAGCTGTTCTTGACTCTCTTTATATCACTGGTAATATCTGGTACCACTGGTAACATCTGTTGAAAAGCCACAAAAGTGACATTTATCTGTAGGAGCCTTTTGTGGAAACCGAAAGTGGGCAACGTAAATGAGATGTCCCCTCACTCCTTGCCCTGCTCTAATGTGCATGCCAAGCTCACACGTTAATTTTTCATCTCTCTCCCCAGCCACTGATTAAAGGGGTGCCTTACCAAATTCCCCTCCCTATCTTTTCCATGCCTTGGCAGCTGTTTTTCTACTCCTCCCTGCCCATTTGCCTGCTGTTGTAAAAATAATTAGCAAAACAAGGCTCAATAATTGATGCAATCTTTCCCATTTTTAATCTCCTTCCTACAGCACTGTCTGGCAAGCAAGGAACTCCACAAGCAGCTGTGCTTAGTTGACTGCCCATCCGCCTCCTGCCGAGAGAAACCACTGCCAGAACAAGACTTTGCAACCTAATCCTCTATTTACCTTTCTCTGGACTCTGCAACTATTATCCAGAGGAGCAGCTTTTGAAGTCACTTAGCAACATGTTAGCAAACCAAAGCTCCTATGCCGCCAATCAAAATAGCATCTCAGAAACACCCATTTGTCTCATGCCTCAAACAAAAGTTATCTCATCTAGCTCTATTCCTCAAAAATTTTTGCTGCTAGAGAATTTATCTTTGACTCCCTGGCAGACAAGGCAGCAACACTGTGATTTCAGATTAAAAATAATCTGCAACAATCATACTGACTAGAGCACAGGACTCCTTGTGCCTCTCTCTAAAGTACGTGGCACTGACCAAGAACACAAGTCAGATACTGAAGTGAAGACGACACTGGTCCTATATGGTAGAGCAGCTCCCTCAACCCTGCAAGTTATTCATCTTCCAAAGATGAATTATGGATTTAACTAGATTGAGTAGAGATTCACTCACGTTAAGCCTATGGGAGACTGGAAAAAATGTTTTCAAACAACATTGATAACAAGTCCTGTTTGGGACAGGACTCCACTATAGGTTTGACTCAAGCAGGGCACCTCATGGGGCAGCTCCCCCATCCTGAGGATACCCTAGAAATAGCTTTCCTCACATTTTGCCTTTTAGTGACGACCACACAGACCATTTCCCCCTCTTGAAACAGAGGGAAGAAAACATAACAGTAAATACAGGATTTACACTGAGAGCAGAGTTCCTAATGCAACTTCTTTGTTTTCTATGAATGCTGTCAGGCATCTGAAAAACAGAAGTCAAAGCTCTCAAGAATTTTCAGTTCTTTGCAAACCGTTAGGAACTGCTGTCTGGCTTACAGTTTGGGAATCGCTTCTCTGAGCAGTTCACTATCGTCCAGCCTTTGTACAAGTCGCCAGCTGCCCAAGGTCACGGAACAGCAGGGCAACTCCTAACCGTTGCACTTCAAACTAGATGCATGTTCCTTTCACACACTAAGCAAACCTGGACCACACGCATTTTTATTTTTTAAAGCATAAAGTCTCAAGTTCTGCAGGAATCGGCACTGGTGGTTCATTTTTCAGCATTATTCTGACACTGACTACATCTGACTGATTATCACAAGATGCCTAAGTACAGGACAAATTCTAGTCTTGACCGTTCAAGAGCAGCCGAGGAAGACAACGGCCAAAGAGGAAAATTAACGGACAGTTCTGTCGCAATTGCGCAGCACTGAGCAACACATTTCTGAGGAGCACATGCATACCACAGCACGACCTCCTCAGAGAGCCACTTCTGTGGCACACAACGACAGGATCACACCAGGAGAAAAACATAAACATGTAGTGCCTATTCCAGAGCCTGCACCCAGACCTCTTGCAAGTGTCGCCAGAGGCTTCTTCCAGCCTACTAACCTCCACCCCCGGTCCTCCTTGCTGCTTGCAGCTTGTTGTTTCAAGAGCAGTAGTGTGAAAAAACAGGAAGCCATGCAGAGAAGAGACAGAATACAGATTGAGGCACGAAACTGCAGCAGCAACAGCTCCCCCAACACGCACCCCACCCCCTCTTCCCTTCCCACCCCCTTACCACAGGCCACGTTCCGGGTGAGAAACGCTGTACTTGCTCTTGACGGGAAACTGGTTACGGAGCTGCATGGCCAGAGCCACTGAGGGAGGGGAAATCCAACAGCATGAAGGGAAACGCATCTCGCTACACTCTGCTGGTCTTGGGGACGGGCCGGGGGAAAGGTGGGAGGGCAGAGAGTCAGACTAAACACACAGGTATCAGAAGTTCCTAGAGTGCCCGCTACACTTCTTCACTATCAGCATCGAGTCCTAGCACACCCTGTGTGTGAGGCAGGACTGAGAGCGAGGAGCTCCCATGATGGCACTCTCTTCTTCAGGAGGCCGTGCTGATGGGGATGGCCGGGGCTGACCTCTGACCACACAGCAGCCCTGCCTCTTGCAGCCAGGTTGTGGAAATGCTGCAGGAGCAAGGCAGGCAGAGGGCCTCTTCCAGATCTACGTGGGGTCTGCAGCCTCCCTGCGATGCCCAGATGCCAAACTGACTGCAATCAATACAGAGAATAATGACCAAGGGACTCTGGGGAGGGGAGAACAGACTGGAGAGGGTGCAGCACACTCAGACCCTCTGGGGGAATGGGAGCTGTACCTTACCCCCCTCCAGACAAGGCATGAAGCGTCCTTTCCCATACATCCCCCTCTCAGAGCTCCCTTGTTCCTCTCACTGGGAACTGGGATTGCTCCTTGCCTCCCCTTCTCTGTGTTACCCCTTGCTAAGGCAGTTGGCCTTTCCACCACCACTTTGAGCACACTAGGTTCAAGAAGTTCTTGTAGGTTAAGGATTTTTGAAGGGAGGTGCAAAACTGAATCGTTGCCCATTTGTCCCTTTTGCAGCCCCTGCAGTAGGCCATTCACAGCTGTTAGCTTGCTTTTTAAAGCACTGCTCTCTTTGTAGCTTGGATAGGGTATTCTTGGTCCTTTATGCACAGGAAAGGTCTTAAAGCTAGACTAGCCTTGGGAGGCAACACAAGACTAATTCCTGCTCAGAAGATCCCAGGGCCATGAAGTAAAAGGAACAGGTGAAAACAGACACTACTCCACAGGCAGCTCTGCATTCATTTTATGCTCTAAGCTTCAAGAAAAAGTATCCCCTTATTCCCACAAATTCAGATTTGCAGCTTCAAATATCTACTGAGGACCATTCTAGACTATTTGAGCTTCATCTATGACCTGCTGCATCCAAACCGCTCTTAGCACCATTTTTATGCCCATATATATAACCTGTCTGAGGAATAAGGATTCTGAGTTGCATCTATCTATTGAAGAGGGACAATGGATCAGCTTGTCTACAGCTCTCAGCATTCACAGCTCTCCCAACTCACCCTCTGTTGGCAACTTCTGACAGAAAGGTTTCTATTTTGCAGGAGTCTGCATTGCTCACACCCTTATTTTCTCAGTCTTCTACATGAGGCTGAGAGATTAAAAGGGTGGAGGCAAAGAAACAACAGTTAGGGTCAAAAACACTAGTAGGGGACAGAAAGGGCAAGCAAACACCCTGGCTTTCACTTCATATAAAGTTATTTCCAACTTTATCTCTGATTGTAACCATCTATGTTTATGTCAACCAACTAACTAGATAAAACAAAAGGAAAAGAAGCAATGTCACAGGAATCCTGGTGATGCTGAAAGTGGGGGAAAAAGCCAAACACAAAATGCAGCTTGTCTAGTGTTTCTTGAGACCGGTGCTCAAAATTTGAAGTGAATGCAGGTGTGATAACCGTGCACAAGCTGAGCTGTAGTGGGCAAGTCACAAATGACCTAGCACATCCCAAAGTGACAGCTCAGGATCAGTTATAAGCCTTAACACGTTAAGATAGCAGCACTGCATCTCCCTACACTGTACTTAGCTTGGATTTCGTCAGAAGTCTTCTACACCTGTACTAATTCAGCACTGTGCACAGGCAAATTGTCCTGCTTTTCTACTGTTAATAACACATAAACCCACTTTTTTTAGCGGCTAAAATCAAATGGGAAAAGAGCGAAGACGGATGTGAGGCGACACAACGAAAAAGAATTAAACAGTGTGATATCTACTGGTGGGAAAGGGAAATGCAGTTATTTCCTTAGTCGTTCTCAAAGCCACTGTATTGCTTGCAAAGGGATATGCTGTGCTGTGCTTTATTTGTAAAACCTATAAGAATGTTGACTGAAGGTTATAATTTGAAGAAAAATAAGCAGAGGTCAAGTTTTCTAAATGCAGTCACAAACCCAAGAGAAAGAGGTTTACCAGTAAAGACCCTCTGCTGTCAGAGAGATGCAAAACACAGGAGAGGCCCCAGAACTTCTGAGCTGCTAAAGCCACGCAAACCATCAACAATCCCCCTGGTTTAAATGCAGCCAACACTGCAGTTTTCTATTCCAGCCACAGAAGTAAGGCAGGAGTGGTGGGGGTGTGAAAGCACCTGAATGAGATGAGGGGGGTTCCTAGCACCTCCGTTTGTTGGCAGAGCTAGCCAGCTACTCTTCCGAGGCTCTTTGGGTTTTTGTTTTGTCTTTTTAAATAACTGATGAAGAGAGCTGCTCCTACAAGCAGTGATTCAGAGCAGGGCCTTTATCTAAATGCTCTGAATCATTCTTTGGAAGACACCATCTCTGCTGACAATCAAAGGAGCCTCTGGAGAAGGCAGACCGCTAGAAGAGATGATTAACTCTTCTGTGGCATTCATATCACAACACCCATGTACAAGACCTAACTATCTGCTATTGGCAATGTGGCTCATTATCCAAAACTGCCCAGGAAAAGGACAGATCAGGTATAATAAGGAGCATGAGAGGAGGAAGAACAAAGCCCTTTACTGTGCAGCCTGCAATCCAAATACTTGGACTGCTGATAGTTCAGCCATGTGCATCCCTGCTATTCTTACGAGGAATACAATAAATTCCACCTGCATCCGACTGGACCTGTCCACAGGCCCCATCACCTTAAGAAAACTTAACCAAGCCCAGCATGATGGGGGATGCTGCTGGGAGGGGGCGAGCAGGAGAAACCATTGCAGGCAAAAATGGCAGTTGAACTCATACTCCCATCTCCATTGGCAGACTTTCAGACATTCCCTTTGACATCGCTCCAACATGTATTTATTGTTTCATTTTCCAGAGGGGATGGAGATGGAGAAGTCTCTCACCAAAGACCCCTTCCAGCCCCACTCCTGAGGACACCCAACGCCGGTATGCTGGCCCAAACACTCCACCTAGTGGCAATCGCAAATGGAAGGGCTGGGGAACCAATAAAGTGCTGGCAAATAAACCACTCTGACCGATTTAAACAGGGCACTCAAAATAATAAAGCACCAACATGACACATGAACCCACCAGAGAGAGAAGACAAAGCTCTTTACTCTTCCATGTGTCCTCAAAAGCTTGATAGACCTGTATTTTTTTTTGAGATGAAAATCAAGAGCTGAACCAACATAAAATTCCTGCATCTATAATTACCTTGCATAATTTGACAACATTATTAGTATTTCTTGATGCACAGAATTCCTGGGCTCATTTATTCACAGTGTTCATCTTAAAACAGGATTTAACTGGAAACTTGAGACTACTTTCTTATGCTTTGCCCGATATAGTGTTCTGTTTCACAGCCTCTACCGCCTACAAGACACTCAGCATTTCATGCATCAATGTACAACTTTTTATCCATTGCACAAAGGCACTAGCACACCACCGAATTTAGTTTTGCCTGCCTTGCGATTCCACAGCACAGCTGCTGTGCAACCAGAGCCTCACAGATACAATGAAGCTTGTAGTAGCTCTACCCTGATGAAAGGGATAGTTTAATTAACATCATTTGTTTCTCTTGCAGAAGCAACTAGTACATATATGCAGCCCTATTTATTCACCGAAGTAGTGGGGAAATGTATGCACCAGGCATTAGGCAGGGATAGTCTTCTTTACTATAGCACTGGCACTATCCCTATATGCCTTTGCCACTTGATCCCAAGAAATCTGTCTTTTCAACAAGAAGCGGTGCTCAAAGATCAGGAAAGAAAATTTACCTTAGGACTCGGAAGTTCAGTTTCTAATACACAGTATTATCTTTCAGGATTTAGCCCCATCCACATCTATTTCCCATTCTTCAGAAACCGAACATACAAACAGAGTTCTTGCTATGTATTTGTTATTCTATAAAGCTTGAAACATCATTTCTAGTGTCTCTACTGCAGTTGTTGAATAAAACAGAAGCTTCTCTACTGACCACAGTTTCCTTTTCTAGACAGTAAACATTTTTTGGATAGAAATGCCAGGGGCCTGACTGCTGTAGCTGTGAAAACTATTACACAGAAGTCTTCTGGTAAGCTACAGTTATAATTAAATACATCCAGAAAAGTTAAAAACTAGAACTGCTTCAGGAAATCCTGAAAACTTTAAAAAAACCCCTACAAAACAAGAATACCCACCCCCAAACACCACGAACACCTCCCTCCCCCAACCCATTTAAAAGCCAAAGTTAATTGGGAAGATCATTTATTTACTCAGAGAATCACACACAAAGCTGAAGGATAAGACAGTCTTTGCAGAATTTCAGACATACAAAAGAACTTCCAGCTACTAACTCAGCAAAGACAGGGTATTAATAATAAATTAGCTGTTCCCAAATCTAAGCGCAACCATAGAAGTCCAAACTGAAACACTTTTAAATGCTTGATATTCAAACATCTTGAGAGTTATCATGTGTCCAGGACCCAAATTCGCTAGTTCTGAAAATGTTGGACCAGATGTAGCAAATAATTTCCACCGTGCTCATGAGAATGGATGTCTCTGACACTAGAGCCACAGAGTCATCTGAAAGTTAAAACAGGAAATTACAACAACCAAAAAAAAAAAGCCACAGAAACCAACAATAAAGTCCACTTTTGAGTATGACACATCTATTTCTTTCTACATGCAGGATTACATGAGCCGGACAACACATGCAGTAAAGCGCTTGCTTAGTTGTAAGCTGCTTTAAATGGTTGTAAATAGAAACCATCTTTTTCTTCTGCCTATCTCAGCTGGGTCCTGGCCCAGGACTGAAGCCTGTAGCTGCTACCACAACACACACTAAGGAGAAATTCCAACAAATACCTCCCTCTGAACCCAAAAGCCAACCCTGCCAAGTGCTTTATGAACCATGGGCACACAGCCTCCTCAAAAAGCACCTGGACTGTTTTCTTCAGCCTACAAAATTCACTCTATACACTCCTTATAATCTCTTATTTTCAAGGGGAATAACAGGGGCAGGAGGGATCTTTACTTAAGGACACATAAAAGTAGCCTTGTCTACACATTTGGGGGGAATACACACAAGACAGCACCCACAGAGGGGGGGGGGGGCAGAGAGCTCCCCTCACGCAACCCAGCGCAAGGGTGCCCAGTCACAAAGTAGACCCTTGTGGAAATAAGAAATTGCCATCACTTACCCACATCCATCCTCTACCAGGCAACTGCTGGGGTCACAGGCAGCTTTGTTACAACAGCAATCCCTGGCTCAGGTCTGCTTTCCACACAGAGACACACACCTTGCAGAAACCAAGAGGTAAATGTGGGCCCCGGGTGCAGGGAGAGCCCCTCTGCCCCTCCCCAGGGCCTGCAGAGAAGCTTCTGGATCTCATTAGCCCAGACAAGCTGCAGCTGCGTGTGCTCACAGGTGCCTGGGCAGGCTGAGGGGAGGGCACTGCCCCCCCCAGCTGACCCTGGGCCTTTGGGTAACAGGAGGTTACCTGACAAAAATTATTAACTGGCCCTTCAGAAACTGCAGCAGCTGCTGCCCCTCTCCACGAGTGGGTATTTCACATTAAAAAAAAAACCAAACAACAGAGAAGCCTTCTCAAAAGGTCCCCTCTTGGGTCTCACTCAGCTTTGCAGCCATTACTGCATTTGTGCCTGAGGGCACCGTTAAGGTGACCCAGACTGGGACGGGGACATCCCGCTGAGAGCCTGCAGCCCACAGGTGACAGAAAACCAGTAGGAAGCACCAAGAGGAGCAATCAGAAATCCTTATGTGCATAATCAACCTCCTGCCCAACACTCCTCACCTCCCCAAAGGAATGGGGATGAATTGAGCACAGCTCTTGGCAAAAACAAGGAAAATTAAGACTAAGAAGGAGAACTATAGGTGTCTGGCTTAAACTGAGCCTAGGGAAGGGGGAGGAAAGGCATTTCCCTAAGTGTATGATTGTTTATGGTTTTTTTTCCCAGTACCTGGATCCATGACCACAGTTATACTAACTGGTAATAAATTCAATTATGTACAAATTCCCTGAGTCAAGACTGCTTTGCCTGCAACACCTGGCACTCAAGGCCACAGCGCACCACAGGGTTTCTAAGGAGACCTTTACCCAGGAACATGAGAAAATCCCCTTCTTTGTGGGGATGGGGTGTGATGGAGCCAGTTAGCGCGGGCGCCTGTCCCAGTGGCGCTATGGCTAAGGCCACAGACAAAACCCTGAGCAAGTCTACTCCAAGACTTAATTTCCTTCTACTCCTAGCTCTGGAGAGCCATGTATGAAAGCGCACACACACCGACAAAAAAGATGTTTTCACTCTTCACGAGTTATCTACACAACAGAGTAGAAAGAAGATATTATCAGGGTCCAGGTCTACCTTATTAACACCGGCTGCACCATACTCTGAAAGCAGGACAGCACAACTAGTTCACACACAAGTAATTAGTTTAAGTGTGAAGGCATAATGAGTCCTTGCATGAGCTAGAAGTTCATGTATAAGCATACGACAGGTTCATGCGTGAGGGCAAAGTTTATGCATGAACACTTATTTATTACCTGGGCAAACAATTAGTTAACACATGAGTGCACAATAGATTTCACATGTGACTGTGGACATTTTCACTCTTTACACATTATCTACGATGGCATAGGAGGAAGAAATATCAAAAGAAGAAATACTGGGTCTATTTGTACTAAACACCAGCTATACCATGCCCTGAAGGCAATTCTATTCGAACCAAAACGATTACTCAAGAAAACATTGATTTGTTCTTTGTATGCACATCTCCATTCATTATTTTAGAAAAAAATGGGAGTCCTTTAGAAGAAAACAGCTCTTTCAAGCTCCAAAGGGTAAGGTCCGTTTTAGAGAAAACACCGTTACCAGCTGAAACATCATCAGATTCAATGAGCTGCATATGGTGCTTAGCTGATAAAACCACCTGTGAGAATCACAAAGAAAGTCAGACTTTCACAAACACTTCCTATTTTCATCATTTTGTGCGCAGTGGAATTAATGGGAGCGCAGAGATCAAACTTAAATACCCAAAATCTGGCAGGTGTAGTTTCACATACATGTATTGTTCACATATGCTCTAAACCACAGCAGGGACGTAAAAACTGCCAAAACAGAACAGAACCATCTATTATTTAAAACATAAAACCCCAGAAGAATTTTTTTCAGCTACATACAGACTTACCACCAGCTTCCAAATGTGACAACTCTTATGTACTTGCATTCTACTTTGGGCACTGATTTTATACCCAAAGTTCAAATACAGTTTTTCAAAGTATAGCAAGCGGCTCAGTGTTCAAGATTATTAGGAGCTATATGAAAAATAAGACCAAAAGAAAACAACAAGCGACCTGAAGAGTCAAAAAACTGCAGTATCTTTAATAAGTTGGCACCCTGTAAGAACAACTGTAAAGTTGCTGCCCCAGCTAAATGTAATAGTGTTTCCAGCATTGTTCATACCGTACTGCTAGAATTAAAAGATGACATTCAGAATCACTTTGTAAGTATAAGAAAGTATAAAATAACAACTATAAAACTGGATTTAAGTTGCACCTTCTTTCAAGGATCATCAAGAAAGCATCAAAATAATTTAACTACTTTCTGAAGCCCCAACACTTAGGAAGTACGATTTGTTAAACAAGTCATAAAATAACATATTACAAGTGCTGCTCTTCATGTAACAGTGTTTGAACTCTTCTCTCCCTTAAACACAGTTCTTCTTAAAAGCATATTTTGTCTCTGAACCCTTATTTTGAGGGAAAAGCATAGAAACTACTCCCTCCAAAAGGGGAGAAGACCCTTACATCGTAATTATAGCATCATGTATAAAAACCACGTTAACCGTGAACGTATGTAAACATATATAACAAGCAACCACATAAAATAACCCTTCACTGTATGAAAAATCCCATACAGATTCACTTTAAACACAAAACCACAAGATTCCCAGCATTACTCCAAAGATCCTTGGGGTGTTTTGTTATTGGGGTTTTTTTTCCCCCAAACCAAAAATATATATATTGCTTTTTCACAAACCTTTAAAGTAAAGCTCCAAAATGAGTTTAAGGACACTTGAAAACATAATTTCCCTGCATGAAGGAGGTTTCACTTTTACAAGGAATAGAGCATCTTCGTGACTCTTGGTGTACTTTCCGATTCGATTAGACACGAGAGACCGATCATCTCGCTCACGTTCTGCAGCCCCCCTCCAGCCTTGCCTGAAGGTTCAAAGAACAAAACCGTGACCCCCCCTCGGTCCCCAAATCCGAAGAGGGAGCAGGACAGAGGCACCCCTCGCACTCCTCACAGCACGGAGGGACCAGGTGGCACATCTCAGTCACCGCAACAGGAACTTTTCAGACCGATCTTTCTTCAGGCCGCTTCCAACAGCGTTTTTAAGTCGCTTCCTCAGAAATTCCGTCGAGACGCCAAAGCCCCCCCCCCCGCAATCACCCGTCTAAAGCTCTGCCAAGCAGCAGCGCGCCCGCCCCTCGGCAGCGCATCTCCGGATGGGGCTTCACTGGAAGGGGGGGGGCAGCGGGGTCCCCAGGTCGCGGGTTACCCCAAGATCCAGCCCGGCCGGGCACAGAGCCCCCCTCGCCCCGGGCAGCGGCCAGACGGGCGGCCCCAGCAAAGCGGGCGGGCTCCAGGCGGGCAGTTCGGGGCAGCGGCAGCCCCGGGGGGGCAGCGCCAGCGCCAGGCAGGGACCGTGCGGGCAACCGGCGGGGAGCGGCGGCGGCGGCGGCGGCCAGGGCGCGGCGGGGCGGGAGGGAGGCGGCGGCGGGGTGGTTGGGGGGGGCCGCGGTCGTCGTCGTCGTCGCCGGTAGTCCCCGCCCGGGAACATGTCCTGGAAGGCGGGATCCAGCGCCCAGTCGCCGCCGCGGCGCGGGGAGGCGGCGGTGGTGCCGGTGCCGCGGGGGGGCAGGCGGCGGAAGCAGGGGTTGAGGCTGAGGTTGTGGCGGACGCTGTTCTGCCACCCCTTGGGGCCGCCGCGGAAGTAGGGGAAGCGCCCCGCGATGTACGCGTAGATACCGCGCAGGGGCAGGCGCTGCTCGGGGCTGGCGCGGATGGCCATGGCGATCAGCGCCACGTAGGAGTAGGGCGGCTTCTGCAGCGCCTCTGCCGCCACCGTGTCCCCCGACACCGCCGGGGCGTCCCCCGCCTCCACGATGTTCCCCGACACCGGGATGTCCCCCGCCGCCGCCGCCGCCACCAGCCGCTCTCCAGGGTCCGGCTCCCCCATGGCCCCGCGCTCCCCGCCCCGCTGCTGCCCCTCTAAACCTTCTCCATACCCCCGCCCCTCTAAATCCTCTCTCCCCCCCCCGCCCCTCTGACCCCTCTCACACCCCACACACCCCCCTCCCGCCCCTCGGTCGGGCCGTTTGGGGTCGCGGGCAGGTCAGGACGGCGCTTTGGCTTCGCAAACCCAAATATACGGAGGAGCGGGGCGGGGGGTAAAAGCAAAGGCCGCGTCCGCCCAGCCCAGGGGCGGCTGAGGGGGGCGGGGGGGGGACGACACACACACTGCTGGGGGGGTCGGGACTGCTGGGGGGGAGCTGAGGGCAAGGGAGCGTCCCCGGCCAAGGATAGGGGTGAGGGGAAGCACCTGCAGTAAAACCAGCCGAGTAAGCTCGAGTCTTACCGTTTCGGGTGAGATGAGGTGCCGAGCTGCGCACCTACAGCACTTACAGACGCAAACGCATGTGGCAGCTCTGCACCACAGCCCCCCACGGCGGGCCCGGCTGCACCCCACCGCTGGAGCCCCAAGGGCAGGCGGGAGCGCGGCCCAGCCTTGCAGGTACCCGGGGGGAGCACGGTGGGGAGCAGAGCTCTGTGCCCCAGCGAGCTTGATTTTCTCAGTGTCACCTTTGTGCAAGCACTACAATCCACCAAATGCTTCCAAATACATCTGTACGTAAGGAATTATTAGTGGGATGATGCCAGTGATTTAATTAAAACACACGTCTTCCTCTGAAAAGTGTTTCTTTGATCACCCTTAAATTAATTAAAAAAAAACCCCAAACCCACCAACAATCCTTAATTAAAAAAAATCATGACTCACTAGTTTGGAAGGAATCAGTTCCACTTTTCCAAAAGTTGTACAGAGCTAAGAAACAGAAAGAAAACATTGATGACTATCAGGCTGTTATTCTCACTCTACAAAAACTACCAACAGGAGCTCGACAGTGGTGCGTCAAACGATTCTGTCACGTCTCATTTAAAAAATGCTGCATAGGTCTTTGAATAGAAAACTTTCACTGAGCTAGATGGAAATATTTAAATTATTATGAATGAAACATCCCTACTGCCAGCAGCAGAGAAGGAAGCTCTTTGATGGAGCACAGGAAGACTCACCCATATGACCACAGGTTAGTTCTTTTTCTGCTAGCCCTGTGTAATGGAAAAGAAACTAAACACAACACCACTGCTGAAAATAAAAACAGATTGCAGAACCACACACTGAAAAAAGAGGGGGAGAAAGGAAGAGTGTCTGAGAAGTGCATCCCCTCTTGCACAGCAATACATGGAAATTCTCCAGTTAAGACAGAATACATTGCCAGGTCTTAAAACACATCAGCAGCACATTTTAACAAAACAAAACATGAGTCATAAAAGTATAAATGGAGGAAAACTTCAGCCTTTGAAGCCTGTGATTAGAAAGCCCGTGTCTAAAAGCTTATTCTACCTGTATCTTAATTTACGTTAAAAAACAAAAACATAAAGACTATAAAATAACACATAAAAGCTAAACCTTGGAAAGACGCTCAGCCCCTATCTCACAGAGGAAAAAAAAAAAAAAAATCCCCGAAAAGTGCCAAATTAACCCAAATCATAAGGTGTGCATATAACTGGAGGACTCTGACGCTCTGTGACTGTGCGTATGTTGGGACGAATTCATGGGCTTCACTGAGCATCCCCTACACATGCCCAGTCCTCACTCATATAAATAATCCTTCTGGCTTTCTTGCTGACATATGCGTGTTTGAAAGATGCCTGGATCAAGACCAAAGCACCTGCATTCAGGACCTCCCTCACACCCTTCCTCCCCGCCTACCAAAGTACTGGAAATCCAGACAAAACAAAATAGTGTGGGTGTTACCCTCCAGTCACCCGCTGAGGTCAGGGTTCTGAGGAAGGGGGTACATAAATGACAGTCCCCATCTTGGGAGTTCAAGACAGCACGGTCCCTACGGGGGTGCAGCTGCACCGGGGGAGAAGTTCAGAACATAAGTTAATAGCAGGAGGTGACTTCCCTTTTAACTGATGGAAAGCCTTCAAAGCATTAACAATGTACTTTCCCCCTTCCACTTCCATCTCAAACCATGGTCATGAGCTTCTCCTTGTTCAGGGGAAGCTCACAAAGCTTTGTGCTTTCTCTTAGTTCTTGCTAGCTTTAAAAGAGCGAAGAGATCAAGGTTCATTTGACCAGACACACACACAAGCACAAATGTTGTCTCCCTTTCCCCCAAAAATACTCAGGTCCCCAAGAAACAGAATCACACTAAGGTGAAAACTTAACTGTTTTTATTTTTTAAAGAAAAATATTCCTCTTTAAACACAAAGCATGAACTAAAAACCTCTGAGGAACAACTTCTCCTCCCTTGGAGCGCATTTAACTAAACTGTACAGTGTCAGAGCTCCCCAAACAAGTATACACACATGACATACAGTATTTCTTTCACAGGAAATAAGGTTTAGGACTCAAAATTGTCCTCCTCACCCTCTCTAGATACCCATTCCATCCAAAGGTACTCTGTCCCTTACTCCCACCACAGGACACAGTGATGATCATTTCTGGATGCAATGTACATTTAATTAAAAAAAGAAGTGTTGGCCAAATTGGCCTTTTCTAGCCTTCTAACAAATGTCTGTGAGAGAGGTTAAGACCATAGTTATTTCCAGGAATGGTGCTTGGAAGAAAAAATATAGCAGCATCCACAGGTAACACAAGCCGTTGATTCCAGCTGCCCCGTTTTAAGGAACCCAGTCAGTTCAGCAGTGTTTTACAGGTGTTCCCATCACCCAAGAAGAGGGAGTGAGAATAAAACATTCACAAGCCAAATTTGTTTCTTGAGCAGACAGTCTAAAATTCAGTGAATCTGGCCTACATATGCCAGTAATGAAGTTTTTTTTCACATTGCCACAGTGACCAATTTCATGCCTAAGATTTTTTGTAAAAAGATACGACGACCTTCAGAAACCAGCAACTCGTTCTACCAATTCTCTCTATCCCATCATATAGATATGTACATAACATTCGTCACATCTGCCAAACTACACAGACTGGGGAACTGGAACCAGATTCTAGAATCCAAATTCTTCCCAAATTGGAACAGCAAAATCATCAAAAGTCTCTGCAAGGTCTCAGAACATGCTTAACAAGCCCGCATCCAAAGAAAAAGTACCTAGGCATTTTCAAGGGAAGGTAGGTAATGGAAAAGGTCTGGAAATGGAGCTCATTTATATCCCACCTGACCATTAACTGTTGGTATTATTAAGTAATGCTCAAATCTTTATCAGATCATTTTGTAAAGATCTTTTCCATTCCATACACTCCAACACTTTTTACAGTAGGAAAAATGTTAGAAAAATAAAATCTCACCCCTGAACAACACTGTATGAAGATCAACATCATCAGTCACAAAGATTTTTACAGGGGGACCAGATAATCTTTTGTTTCCTCCAAACCGGCTTCATATAGAAAACATCAGCAAGATAGACACAGTATCTAAGAGCTAGATTAAGGCCAACAATATAAAGACAAACATGGGCTCAGATCTTTTGAAATGAAGGAACTCTCCAAATGATTTTATACACAGGCATGCACACCCACACACACACATACACACGTATAGTCGTGTGTACTATTCAAGCGAAGGCTTCACAACTGTGAAAGCACCACTGGAGAGTGTTCTAGCACCAGAATGAAAAAGTTGGTTGTCTTCCCTCTTCAGCAATAAAATCCAAAGTCTTTATATTGCTTTGGACAAGGTCACCAAATATCCTTCCAAGAACAGTTTCAGTGAGCAGATTCAGAAGTGCAGTGACAGGTTAAAGTGTTCCTGTTCTGGAATACGGGCAAGAAGAGGTGTGTTGAGAGGCTGCAGCTCCTTGGTTGCTGGAAAGGAGGAGAAAATTTGTATTGCAATCTGGTAGAGACAGAGACCAACTTGGACTCCAGGTGAGCACGATGGTAAAACTCAGCACAGACTGGGAGGTGAAAGTGGGAAGTTTGCATACATGAAGTCACAGTGCACATCTGTTGGCATAATATAGACAAGCAAACCCAGAGTATTCTCTGGCAGGCTTGTCTCTGCATAGGAGGCCCCTGGGTATGCTGGAGGTCAGGACAAGGATCCACGAATGGGATGTCACACACTGCACCAGGACATCATCAAACTCAAACAGCAGAGGTCTAAACAGAAGCTTGTAAGTTGGCCTGCTAGCATCTTGCCTATACACATGCTCGAGCAAGACTGCAGAAGTCAATAAAGGAGACAAAAATATCTTAACAGCAAGGTTATGGGTCCAGTTGGGCTACAAGTAACAATTTGTGCAAGTTACAAAAGAATTAATCATCAACCTGCAGCACATCTTTCTGCTGTAGGTCTCTATCCAGGATCTAGGCCTTTGTGTAGGAGGTGCTGGCTGTGCAGCCCTTTACTAACACTCTAGAGAGGCTGAGAGGAAGACGCAGTCAGGAGTGACGTCTCCGCAGCCTCTCAGATCAGCACGTGTGGGCAGAGGTCTGTCCTCTGCCTCTCAGATGCAGAGTAGGCAAGGAGCAGGCCTCACTACAAGGGAGGATGGGGAGCAGCGGCGGGAAGTGGGCTGCTAAAACAATGCAGGAAGAAATGGAAGAGACAAAGAGAGACTTAATTTTTCAGTGCTTGAATCATCAGCAGTAAAGCCCCATTTAATCTGTCAGCATGCTGATCAGAGCTTGGCTGTCACTCACGTGATGGACTAAGTGAGGCTGTGGTAGGAACTCAATTAAAACATGCAAGAAAAAACAAAATGAAGTGAAAGGAAGGGTGATCATCACTCTGAGGTGTGAATTTCGGGTTCAGAGCAGGGAATTATCAGCAGAGATATGCTTTGTTTCTGTACACATGTAAAAGTACAATAGAGGGAACAGCATCAGAACTGAAAGGGAAGAAAAGACAGAGTAAGCATAACACTGTAATTCAAGATGGATACAGGACAATGGGGTGAGGGAGAGGAAAGAGAAAAAGAAGTTTGAGGTAAAGGAGCCCAAAAGGAGAGACACTACAGAGGCAGCCCTGCTTCAGGAAATACATAGCTAATGTCAGTTGGCTCTCTTCACCAGGTATCCTTGACACGTTGGTAAATCTTATCTCTGTACTTGGGATTTAAGAATCAACATATAAAGACCAAGATTTTTTTTCCCCAAGATGTACTAAATGATTTTGTGTATTCAGCACATGGCCCCTGAATTCTAAGCAATGGTGAAGACTCACCCAAAAGTGGAAGTGCCCAAATTATAAAGTGATTTTTGAAAATCTAGAACTACTTCCATTGGGTTAGAAAAGAAGAAACTATCCAGAAGGCTGAATTGTCCAGAAGCAGGTTTGGCATTTCTCACTGAGAGCACCTTGGCATTTAACTAAGAAATATCTTAACTGGTTACTTAGCAAGTCCCAATACCAAACTGAGGTGTCAGGTTTCTGCAGAAATGTACAGAATCAGACGGCTCCTCACTATCTCCTAATAGAACAGATTGTGTGATTTACAGCAAGAATAAGCTATGCCACTCACTGCTTCAGTGGAAACACCAGCAGTCAGAGCTGTCAGCTGAAGCCCTTTGACTATGGTGCAAAACACACAGAGATCCTTTCTTATTACAGGATTAATTGTAACAGAATTAATGCCTCCTGGGTAAAGCAAAGCGCAGCCTTCCTCTTTCTAACGCAAACCACAAAAGGATGTCTGTCTGGGGTTTGTGCATACCTACAGCAACAGTGCTGGTTGGTACAGACAGCAGTTTCGGAGAACCAGCAAGACCAGAATGGCAACTGGCGAAAGTGGCCTCAGGACACAGCCCAGGTGGAAGCACGTGGACATATAAGATGCAAGAATATGACAGAGCAGCCAAGGTCACCCATGTGCTTAGGCAAGCTTAAGGCAACTAAAGAAAATTCACTGATAATTTAGAGGAGAGTGCCAAAAGGAAGAGAGAAGAGGAACTACTGGGCAAAGAGGCTGGGAATGGTGTAACAGTGACCAAAGCCCAGCACCAGCTACTAAGCCATCCCTCTTCTCCAGCTCATTTGTTCTAATTCTCCTCATTTTACCAGCACCATCAGCATGAGGTTAATACATCAGAAAGAAGAGCAGGGGATAGGTTCCTAAAAACATAGCTTAAGCATTTTCAGGCTTGTGTCTCAGGTCAGTTCCTTTGAAAGAAAGCGCATGGACCATTTGACTGGCCTCCTGCTTTGAACTGGAGCTTTCTGGGAATTCTGCCTACCACCTCCAGGGACAATCCTGCGATACATTCTACCTGGAAGTGATGGCAGCAGCTACCTGGGTTCCTTGTCATGACAGTTGAGCATACAGTAGTTTTTTTAAAAACAGCATGCACCAGTGGCACGGCCATTAGACATGAAGCCATGGTTGAATTCTTCTTGTCTCCTCAGAAGCAGGTGGAACCGGAAAGAATGGGAGTGTTGGCACAAATCAGCGCAGGCTCCGGTAGACATAAGCTGATGTGAAGATAGCATTGAGAGTCAGACTCACGGCTAGCAGGCCTCGGAGAGCGGAGTTACCAAAATGACCTTAGTGGAAGAGGACAACACAAAGGAAAAAAGGGAATAGTAGAAAGATATTAAAGGATTGATGAGATAAATAACAGTGAACATATGACATGCTCGCTCTCTTTGACCAACATTTTCATCATAAACAGAAATTGTTGAAGCACTTTTCCTGTCAGGAAAGATTCCGCTGCTCTCTTTGGTTCTATTTTCATCTCATCACTCTTCTCAACACCCGCATCCCCACCCCTTTCCTTCTGTCTAGGTTTAGCACTCTGTCAGTATTCTTCAGTCAGCCCAAAGAACAGGAATAGCCTTATTAAGGTCTTAGAATAGCAGGCAGAAGATCCATTTCGCTACTTCTTATTTATTTGATTTCAAGATCAAATCACTACTACAGCGAAGGAAGTATCTCAGTTACCCTCATAGAAATGCCCACACGTACATGAAGCACTCACATGACTTGCACTTACCTCTCCAGCCTGCCAAATCTTCCCCTTTGGTAGTTGTGTCTACCACACAGGTAGATGAGTGTGATGAGCGATCCTCCTTTTTGATGGAATTATCACTGCAAATACTCCCTCCTTCCACACCAGATCTCCTATCTGCAAGGAGAAAAAGACATGAAAATTCAGAAAGCAAAAGAAGTTACCAGACTAAAGCTAGACATGAGCAATGAATGGTTGCCTGGTAGAATCATGAAAGGATTGGGGACAGGAGCTGGAAACAAAAGGCAAACTTCACTTGTGCAGCAGAGTTTGCCTGCATGTTTGTTTTGTACACTGTCCATATCAGCATTCACCACATCCATGGTTAAAGGATTTATCCAAACAAGGGTGAAGGCAGTGGCAGCAGTATCTCTGGGGCACCACTAAGTGAGAAAAGGACATCTATTTTGGCAGACAAGAGGCTCTCCAGGCCAGCGGACTCTTAAGGGAGCTTTGGTAGCCTGCCAGTCAGCACCACCTGGGTTTTTCCTGAAGGATTCCCATCTATTGTGTGGCCTAGATGATGCACGGCTTTGCCTGAACGCCAACTCCTTCCTACAAATGCATTCCCAGGAGCGCAGCAGGCTGCCAGCATACCATGCATTCCCCGCTCGCTGAGGTTCTTCTTTGGAAAGGAGGACAAGTCGGTGGCAAAGATGTTGCTGTCTGAGTGAGTGTGCTCCTCTGAGCTAGTTGGGGTGAGCAGAGCCTCGTTCTGCGATGGGAAAAGCAGCAGCTTCTGTCCTTTCAGGTTCAGGCGGGCAGGGCTGATGAGCGGCCGGCGGTACCGCAAGGAACCTGAGCTGGAAGTCACGGAGCCAGCCACCGAGGGTGCTGGAGAGGGGATGCGGGAGGGAGCACAGCTGCCTGACAACAAGGAGAAGTGCTCTGAAATGGAAGCAGCCCCGAAGAGAAAATAATGAGATTATAATCCCAATACAACAGGCACAGTTTACTTTAATAATTCTACAAGAAAAGGGAAAGGGAGTTGCAAACGTCCAACGTATCTTGTACTAAAATTCTTTACTCATCCAGTTCCCACGCTGCAAAACACGGAGAAATCCCACATGCACTTCGGTACACTCAAAAATGACTTAGACTAGAGACGGGTTTATCAGGAGCCAGGTGAGCTTGCTCTCTGCTCGGCTGTGCCCATTCAGGAAAGCCTGCATTACACATGCTGTTTTGCAGGTAAATTAAAGGCTGTTGGGAAAGTGTATCAGGATGTGAGTAGGTTTGCACAATGGCATCAGCCCAGGCTGTGACTGCATTTCCAGCAGCAAACACTTACGCAGCACAGACAGCCAAAGGATCCATTTGGGGTCAGGATGGCAACAGACAGGGCACCGAAGGACACGGGAGAAAAAGGGCAGAGCAGACAGGGTAGCTAAATCAGCAGTTCCTTGGGCTGGGAAAGTGAAACAAAAGACCTGCCCAAGGAACAGTTTAAAATCTCCCATCAAAGCAATGTCAACTCAGCTGTAAGAGCAGGGAAGGGATCCTTGCTTTGTCTCCCTGATTGCACTGTGAGCTCTTCCTGGGAGAAGAACATCCAACACATACTGCACCTTATTTTAATGCAATCCCACTCCTAGTTGGAACTCTCTGCAGCATTTCTAACAGCTCAAGTGACATTTTCACTGGATGTGAGCAGGGAAGAAAGAACTAAACTTGGATCACGTGTTTCAACCCACTCACTGCAAATCCTGCCAAGACACTTGCTCTGGAAGGCCTAGTGCGTTACCTGATGTAGGAGATTCCTTGCACTGAGATGACTGGGAGGCTGGTCGACTTCCGCTGAACAAGTAGCCAGAATCTAAAAAGCAAAAATGAAAGTTTGAACCCAGCTGGCTCAGCTACTGGAGGTCTATCCTTCAGAAATGTAGCTGCATCACCTTGTTATCCACCTCAGAAGGGGATGGGTGGTAAATGCAGGCAGGAAAGATGTCACTGCTTTCCTGGGTAGGCTATACGCCAGCATCAGAACAATCCACTTTCCCCAGCTGCAGCAGAACAGATCTGTCCAGCAGGCTCCAAAAACAAAACAAGACATCCTCCCCCAAAATATCTGAAATGAAAAGAATCTAAATTTCTTTAGTGTCCCCTTCTTCCCTCGCCTACACTGGGTCCAGAAGGCTCTGCAGGTTCAGAACACCACAGCTGCTCTGATCTGCTGTTAAGAGCTTGGGATACCTGACACAGCCCACCAGGACCTTCATCCTGCTCTGAGCTGCTCTTTGCCAGGACAGTGAAAGCTGCTGTTCCAGCAAAGACTTTGGGAGAAGCTATGAAAAGGCAAAAGGGAAAAAACCAGCTAAGCTTGCAGGGAGACTTGCAGGTCAAATTACACTTGGAAAAGATTCTGCCCAATAGTGCAGACAGAGTCTTGTTCACTGGGCACCAATCTGGGAGTTTTCAGCTTCAAGACCACACCTCTTCTCAAGAAACCCTTTCCTCTGATGTCAAATAATCGCAGACTACCTCTAGCTTTTAAAACAAGTGCACACAAAACAACCCTCCTGGTTCATTACTGAGTGCAAGTGCTCCTCTCCAGTATCAAGTTAAAAGACGAGTGTTTACAAGCAGTAGATTTGCCAATTGTCTGACTGCCAGCAGAAACCAAGACCTGGAGGCCACAGCCAGACTGGCTACGGTGTATCTACCTGCTGCCTTGTGCCTCTGTGCCAATGGACTCTGTCACTGCAGAACTGGCTTATAATAGTTTACCTAATGTGCATAGGAGTAGATGACAAGTACGTGTGCAATTTAGTTGCTGTGAAGGTAGCAACAGAAGGATGGGGCAGCTTCCACAGGTGGTAACTTCTTCACCTGCTCCCTAGCAATGCTGCAAGATGACTTCTGAATACAACATCAGGTTCAGATTATCCACCCTGTGGCTTTATCACAGTCTGGCTTTAAAAGGAAGAAGGTGAAGATATGGTCGTATCCTTTTCTCAAGAAAAGAGCCTTAAGGGTAGCTCAGAGGGTGAGATGAATTCGTTATCTAGCTGTCAGGCACAGTAGCCATAATAATGAGGCAGGAGAAAAGACCAAAACAACAGCAAAACAATGAAAAGTACTGAAGTCAGGAAAAAGAAGTGCTACAAATCAAACCTCAAATCTTAAATCATTTATTTTTCGTAGGCACTCAATTTACATAATTATAGGCAAACAGCTTTGGAAGTTGAAAACCTTCCTGTTTGTGAAAAATATTCATTCCCGACAGCATGCTCTCTGCAGTCTGTCTGGATTTGCACCTTAGCAAAACAAAGCACAGACCTCACGGGGTGGTTTAGCATGCAGGGGGAATCCCAGCCGTCTGGTGTGCCTGCACCTGCCCTTCCAGCGGCACTTGGGTAACTAGAAAGGTGAAGGTTGTGCCAAAAGCTGCCATGCTGCTGGAAGGTTGGCAGGGCTGGTCCTTCTCTTGCTCTTAGTGGAGCTGACAAAACAGCTGCCAGCGCAAGCTAGAGAAATGTCGAATGAACTAAAAATCCCTGCAAGAGTCCTCTCTCTACTGCAGTGTTATCCTAGAAACTGCCACATTTTGGCCTCTGAGCTTCTGGTAATCAGTGAGTGACATGGGAAAGCTTAGCTTTCCTTGGATGGAGAATAGCATTTGAACGCTATTTCCCATCTGTTAGTTCCAAGCACAGGAAAACTGAGGACTTATTGAGTTACTGGGAGAGAGTCTTTCTTTAGGCCTATAAATCTTCCCTAGGTTGCACAGAGCCCTTAAAAACAAAAGGAAATGGGGTCTTTAAAGCAGCTTCGATAGTTGTGTTAATGGAGTTCAAATCCAGACTTAGGGAAGAGCCTGCCTTCAGCTCTGCTCCCTTCGGCTGTAGAGAGAAAAACAAACAACACAAAGCAGCTCGAAGGAAGGGAGCAATCGCTCTTGCCAGATCAGTTGTCCTTATGCTCCAAATCACTTCCAAAAGCTGCTCTTTCCATTCCCATGTCTAACTGCTCCTTCTGTCTCTCTCCCACACATCACCTTGTAGCTTGTGCCATACTGCCACGAATGCCTGGAGAAGCCTCTGGATTTCAGTAACCCCACAGCAGGCAAGCACTGAGTGAGACCTTCTGTTTCACCAAGATGCCAGCGGTACGCTGCGTAACTTCTGAATGCCAAAAACCAAATTACTAACGCTGGATGCTCCTCTGTGTCACAGGAGCAGCAATCCCTAAAGAGGACTGTAACACGTGGATACCTCACGGCCCATTTCCTTCTGCAGCATTGTACCACTTCATCGTCATTTCCACTGGGGCAGAGAGCTTCTTGCACGCTTACCTGCTCTGGCCAAGGAGGGGATGGTACCCAGCGAGAGTGCCCTGTTGAGACGACCAGGAAGAGAGGAAGAAGAAGTTCTGCGTGGGGATCCGAAGAGCTGTTGGTTTGTCAGCTGGAGAATACTGGGTGGTGTTGGGACAAAGAGAGACGTAGCAGAGGAAGGGAAGCCAGTCCCAGTGCCGCTGGGAAAGAGAGTAATCGAATCCCCAGAAAGGTACCTGCAAATGACACGCAGGCATTTAGCAATGAGTACATTCCAGTAACTCCCTCTCTCAGTTGTACTTCTTGCATGAAACATGTGCTTTGTTATCGGGTTTGTACTAATTTTTCAGTGCAGGAGTGCAAGATGCAGAATGCTTAAGAGTTTACCAGAATGTTACTATACCTTTGAAACTGGGGAAGGAAGAACTGCGCAACCTTACTGAAATCATTGTGCACCAACCTGTCCCTCGGTACAGGGTGGAAAAAATGGTGGAACAATTTAGGAACTCAGGTGCAAATAGGTATAGTACCTCAGTTCTCTCCCTGGATGAGAAAATTACCCAGAGACCACTAGAATGCTTTATAAAGTCCAGATACACACAGGACCAACAATAGAGTACATCTTATGTTTGTTATGTGCACATGCAAACAACATGCTTAGAAATGTCATGACTGTGGGAAGCGAGTAGTTATCTACTAGTCTTTTTGTCTTTAGAAACCAGAATCAACATTTTACCTCTGATGCCAGTATAGAGAAAAGCATTTTTACGGGTACCTTGATAAATATTTAGGCACAAGAGCTCTGTTTTAAAACTAACATTCAAACCCCTTTAATACATTTGCCTTTATTATACCTCTGTGAGGTAATGAAGACTCACTACCCTCATTTTACAGATGGGACAAAGAAGCAAAAAGCAGCTTAGTGACTCGTCGAGAGTCACATAAAAATCCTACGATAGTACAGAGACACAAACCTGGGTTTTCCAATCCTAAATTGAGGCCTAAACCATTACATTGTCCTTTCTCTGCATATCATAATTAGCCACAGATATGCACTAGCATAGCCATACCGAGGGAACTGTGCTCCTGTAGCATACACTCCAGGAAGTGTCTTGCTTCTAGTGTGTAAAAAAAAAATCTCTATTACAGTGCCTGGAAAAAATTTCAATTGGCAATAATAATGGCAGTTGTATTTCTAAGCCTGTGAGTTGTTTTCCATGGGTTCTTTCCAAGTGAAAGAGGGGAGCTGTAGAACAACGTGTCCAACTTGAGAACACAAGACCAGAGATAACAGACAAAACATACTGAGGGTACCTGTACCAGTTAGCTTGGTTTTTATGTACTACAGACGTAAACTAACTTCTATTCCACTGGTAAAATAACTGTATAAGAGGACTTCGTATTTTAAACAGTTTTTGCAGCTAGCAATGCCACAGTACTTCACACTCAATTACTCTACGCAAATAAACTATGCAATTAATTTCTGATACCCCCATTTCATCACCTGTCTTTGCAGTGGTTTAAAATTTAAAAATCAACCTAAGCTGAACAATCTGCCAAAAATTTACGCCTATTTTTACCTTCTTTCTATTCCTCCTTGCAATCACATGCTGATCTTAGTCTATGTGTATAGTTTAGTTGACTACATTGCATCAGAAATGAGGAGTCAGTTTTAGAGTCTCGTGTCCTCATACCATCAAAATAAGCATTCTAAGAAGGTTGCAATGTTGAAAGTATAGGAATTTTGTATTATTTTTAACAATTGAATACATGAAAAAAAGTCTACAATATGTACGAGATCTCTCAAGGATCTCCTGTAAGATTTTTGTTTAGTTAGAAACAGGTAATATTCTTGTTAAATAAGTCATGATGAAGTACTAACAAAGTATGAAGTGTATATATTTTAAAATGGAGATATCAGACTTTTCAGCATATAACCAAGCTGCAACATTTGGAGGTTTAATCTCACTTCTGATGAAAACAGAGACAGATGAGAGCAATGACATGGCTTTTCTTCTGTCAGAGGAAAGCCAGGAGTAAATTAGAGTGTGAAGGAACATGTGTATCTCAATCTTGTGCCGTGAGGTGATTTATGCACGTGCCATTCTCTCTTGGAGATTAAAGAGGCGATGCGGCAATATTATGCAGTGCTAGCATGTCCAGAAGAAGCAGTCTAGAGTTAAGATTACAATTTAAAATATCTTATAAAACTACTTATCTGCTAGTACGAGGCAGACATCAACAATCCCGACCAGCTTAATCAGGCTGAACAACATCTGAGCCAACCAGCTTCCTGGTGCTTGTGAGCAGGACATGCCTTTAACAGTGGCAAGGAACTCGTCAGTCTTGCAGCTGAAACTGCCCAACCTCTTCAGGTTCCAGAGGACCTGGGAAGGGTGTCATGCTTCGCAAACGTGCAGAGTCCTTTAGTGCACATACATATACACATTTGCCCCACCACACAAACAGATGCAAATAGCAGATGAACATGTCCATCTTGGCTTTGTAAGAGAAAACGAATGGGAAAGGAAATTAGAAGTGCAGCTCAGGACTATGATATGAATCATACCAGAAAGAGTGATACCTACCACTCACTGTGCCATGTCTGCGAAGGGCCAAATCAGAGCATCACCTGTGAACAACACAGCTCTTTTTTCCTAACTTTGCACATTTTGTATCTTTGGGCTAAAGGATCCAACTTTACACAGCTCCTTGCTGCAGCGGAGAACAGCTTAGCTGGCTTATTGGCTTTTGGCAGTCTTTCACTTAATGGGCTGGACGATTACAATCATTTATCACTCATAACCACAACCTCTTTCCTGGGATTGTAACTTTTTTGGATCGGGCATCCATGGGCTCTGCTGCTCAACAGCCCCCTTCTCAACCTCACCGAGTTAGTGCAGTCAGATCCTCTGGGCAGCTGATCAATCATTTATCTTGCACCATCCAGAAAAGGAATTTTTCTGGGTAGCAAAGAAGAGCTGAAGAACTTTAAGCATAGCATATTAATGCTTTAGGATTGAGTGCTGACCAAAGAGTAGCTTAAATATTGATTTGCTCTGAACAAAGTAAATTCCTGCAATATGTGCAAAATCCTGTTCCTTTTCTATGCGCTCTTCTCTTTAGTGTTTGCCACTGTCATGTCAAGAGGGCTAGATGCTGCTAAAAAGCAGGGGTGCTGTCATGGGAATGTGCTTCATGCCTGAGAATGGTCAGCTGAACTAAAACTTCTTTCAGAAGCAGATGAAAAGGTAAGGAGCTCAAGAGGATCATAAAGCAGGAAGCAGCCACATCAGCCTTGGAATTGGAGCCGTGGAGCTGTGTCTTTGCTCTCAGACTACTACATTGCTCCAAGCCATTTCTGCACGTGATAATAGTGGGTCTGGTAACAGTGAAAAAAGTAACCCAAAAAGGAAGAAGGAGGGAAAAAAAAACAAAACGGAAAGATAAAAAAAAAAGGCTCTGGAGTCAGACAGTTTGTGGAAACAGTCAGGGCCCGGAAGCTGTTTATTTCAGAACGTGATATTGTGAACATCAAAAATTGGGTATCTTAATTAGCATTTACAATGATCACAGCATTAATAGACAGTTGGGCACAACTCTGCTACACAGATACTTTAAAAATAAATAGAAGGTTAAAAAGAGTATTACATGGTATGGGACTGTACACTGTCCTGAAGAAACACCTCCTGCCAGCAGAGTCTCCCCTCCTCTGTCACAATACTCCCCCTCTTATCCAAAGGCACCACCGTACGTGTGTGCCTTCTTAATTCGCATTTTAACCAGGGATGCTGCATCACCCCTGGGATAGAGACAGACATGGGAGAGCATGGGTCAGGTCAGACTACAGGGCTGTAGATGGGCTCACTCCTACTATCAGATAATTCCGTACATGAAGGAAGAAGGTAAGATGCAGTCACAGTCAGGCAGCTTGCTGTACGTGCCCAGGTTCATCTGCCTGAAGGCAGCCAGGGAACCACGTGCCAGTCATGGGGCAAAATGTTTCCTCTGGACTTAAGGTCCCATCATAATTTAGCTATGAGTTATCCACACATAGCTGCACCCTTTTCTCCTGGCAGCATGGGTGCTGCTGCCCAAGACAGAAGTAACTCACTACTGCCTTACTGCTGGCTGTGAGATAAGAGTTTCTGTGAGCTGACATGCAGTCACATGTGTCTGGTTGGAAAAGACCTTGAAGATCATCTAGTCCAACCATCACCTCAGTCAGTGCCATAACCTGTGCCTCCAGTCAAGCTGACAGAATCAGAAGTAAAGAGCAATATAGTGAAAAAAAACAGGCACAGGGAGAGGGGAGAACAATGCTGAAAAAGGGCACAGGTCTCAGACACATTCAGATTTTGATATGTGACTTAAGAGAGCTAGAAACTTCAGCTGCCAAGACTATGAATTGTCTTCTCCTACATGTTGCCCTGCTTTGGATGAAACAGGAGGGTTGAGTTAGAGCTGAAAATGCTCCAGCTGCCAGGTCCTGCACTCATACCTTCTAGAGCACAGACAGATGTTTGGCATCAGCTCTGCCTTCCCTCCTAGCTGGTGGCACAAAGGTAGGGGGGTGTGTGCATATGCACATCCCACGTCTACAAAAATCCACTCGCTGGCATGACAAAAATGTTCAGAGGACCTCTTCTTCCCTGCCTGTGTACTTGATAGCTTTGGTCCCAAATGAGGCTTTACAGGGGATGACTCAAGGTACACTTCAGGACTGAGTACTGCCCCTTTCACAGGAGAGCATCTGCTGTGGCGCAAAGAGGCCCCAAGTGTACTTGCAGGTGACGGCACACCTGGAATCAGCTGGCAGGTTATATGTGACAGCACACAACTTCAACAGCATCTCTTTAAAAACCAAAGCAAAGCCATATACCACAGCTCCCTGCTTTCATGAGTAGAGTCAGTCTGGAGCAATCATCTGGCTATTAATTATATTCATTTTTATAAGAGTATAAATAATTTGTCCACAATACACCAATACATACTTTCTAAAGTATCTAAGCATGATTATTAGCTTCACACAATTTCAGCATACTTGAAAAATATTCATAAAGCCAAAATAAAACACCACGACACCACTTTACATTCCCCTCTTATCCTCACCCCTTTGACACACCCAAGCTCAGTTCACTGGGGCATGCAAAGCACAGATGTAGGAAAGAAGTTAATAAAAAGGGAAGAATGGCATATAAATATAGCATATTTAGAATTGTAAAGGGCCACAAAGGCATCAGTTTGCATGCAATGATGTCAGTGAGGGCTTCAGGAAGACCAGAAGCAGCAGAGATGCTCACTTGGTTGCTAGCTCTGGGTTCTCCGCTCAACCCCCACATAGTCTGCAAAGTTGCTCAGAAATTTTAAGAGTGCAGCCCAAGTACACTCTTATGCCCAGCCACACTCACTGGTAGCAAATGAAGGGCAAAAGCACTGGCCTGGCAGACATACAGGCACTGCTGTCCCAAGTTCCAGCTGCGTCAGTTCTACTGAAGCAGAGCAACACGGCGTTGCCAAAAATCTCATCCAGGGAAAGGCACTTAATGAACCCCACATCGGCCCCTTTACATATCCAAGTCTGCTGGGCAGGGTACAAGATGCTTTTGTGTTGGTGGATGAGCCACGGCCACTGTAAGAGCCAGAGTCAGCCACTGTGGGCTGGAGCAGATTTGATTTCAAGTGACACACAAACCCACTCACAGTTCCTCACCACCTCAGCTCCATTCTGTAGCACCATCCTCTGGTCCGCACACCAGCACGTGGCCAGTGTAAAAAAAGTAGCACCTGAAATTAGAGGCTTTTGGGCTAAAATCCTCTAATACTGTTGAATTAAGATGTTTGCATGATCTGGCCTGTATGGCTCAGAGAATCCTCAGGCAACAAAGCCGCATCTGGTGACCACAAGTTACCATGTGTTCCTCTGAGGCCTGAAATAAAAGTCCAGCTAAGTGAAAACGAGCTTAAAGCACTGATCAAGTGGTTCTGGATGATTTTTGTGTCAGCCATGTTAAATAAGTTACCAGCCCTTTGTTAGCTGTTATTTCCCCCAGCAGAAGGAAATCTATACCTATGTGTCATACAAAATAGCACCTCAGCTTCACGAGGATGGTGGCACTGTGCTCGGATGTTGGGACTTCCACCAAAATACCTGAGCTGGAAGCACACATTTCCTTCTGCTGGATTCACTGTGGGGGAAGCAGCCAGGCAGAGTTAGATGGCACATCTAACTGCTGAGCTGTTCCCTAACCGAACCTCAAGTGAAAAATGCAAAGTTGGCAAAGCACCTTCCATACCGGACCTACAGCACGGCACAGTGTTTAGAACAGTCTATTTAGCATTGAAATCGGGTATTGCAGGAACAGTCTCAGTAAAGGCAGTGGTGGTTTAACTAATTTTTTTTCCCAGAAACAGTCAACAGTTAAATACTGGTAACAGATCTTCTTCAGGCCTAATTGTCTGAGTAGACACAACTGGTACAGATCGAATGTAGCAGTTTATAAATCCGAACACCTCTGGAAAAAAACACCTTTCTCCTCCTTCCTTCCCTCTCCTCCAAAAGATCAATCATCCTCTACCATCAGCAAAAGCACGAGAGAAAACCAGAAAGAGAGACTGTCAGCATTAGAGTCTCTAAAAGACCAAAAAAAATCAATTGCTGCAAGTTTGTTTTTGAGGCTCTGAGGTTTTTTGTTGTTTTCAGAAGCAGCAGCACAGACATGCTGAGGCACCAAGAAGTGGGAAATTAAGCTGACACCTGAGTGAAGACAAAAGCTTCTTTGGCGTTAAAATTGAACCACACTTCAGTATGTGTTTCATTACTTTGTTTCGCCTTTGAAATTTTTCCAATCATGAGTACAAAAGTTCTTCAATTATAAGTTGTGAACAAAGCACACCAGAGATCAGGGCTTCAGCTGTACAGCTTGGCCATAAAATGAAGTAGCTTTCTAATGTTCTGACATACAACATCAGCGCAACTTGTAAATATACTTCATTTGTATTAATCTGCATAAAGCGACGACAAATGGATTTCTTGTTTGCCTGTCAACTGCATTTAACGTATCTCCCAGATGAAAAGATTTTAAACTCTTTCTGTATAGATTTGCACTCGCTGTGCAACAGCTAAAATATTTCTTAACAGTATTATTCAGGCTTCACAGTGTAAACCCCACTCCGACTGCCTGTTCCCAGTATCTAGTGTGCATCCTCCCCCTCCCATCACAGTACTGTACAGGAGAAAAGATCAGGCACAGAAAAACAACATAATACTTATCAGCAAAACATCATCAAAGGCACCAGACCACAAGGGGCTCAAAGATGAGGCATGTTTAAATTGGAAGAAAAGTGCAGCTAAAAAGAAGGGAGGAAAACAGCTGCTTGGAAGAGATAGGAGGCCACATGGAACAGGACAAAGTGAAACATAATACAGCCTTGAGTTTCAGCTCCTGAAAGCAAAATATCTGGAGAGGCTGACAAGCACCTTTAGAAGCTGCCACTGAGCTTCCTTGCTACTGGGCAAGAAAATTTGGACAGATTAATTTTATTCTTATTAGAAAGTATATTGCCATTAGAAATCAGGCATGACAATACCATGACCCTCCCCAAACAGTGTAACAGTTTGTCAGTTGCTTACACCCTTCCTCCTTGTAGCAGTCTCAGCATATCCTTCTAAACAGGAGATTCCTCCCATCAGTTGGACATACTTGACAGCAGAGCAGCAAGAGGAACTGCTCACCTCTGCCACACTAGGCAGTTGCAAGTTCATGGGCTAGAAGCTAGCAGGAACTTTCAATCCAACTTCTATAGGTAAGTGCAGAAGACAATCACAGCCAAATAGAAACATCAGTTTTTTCTACAATTAACTTATTAACAACACTGGACATTTTTAAGATTCAGCTGGACAGGGTGCTGGGCTATCTTGTCTAGACCATGCTTTGGCCAAGAAAGGTTGGACCAGATGATCCTTGAGGTCCCTTCCAACCTAGTATTCTATGATTCTATGATTTATGGGGAAAACTTGAAAGTACTGAAGCAGAAAGAAGGGAAGAAGGGAAAAAACCAGTCTAGATGTCTTACCTCACTTAATGGACATAATAGCTCAAGGTTTCCTGGGTCTGCTGTGCAGCTTGTTTAGAGGATGGCAGAGCTGTCACTGGATTTGGTTCCAGTGTCCAATTCATTAGGCGGCTTTGCCCACCTCACTTTTAACAGCAGACGGGCTGCAGAAAAATGGTGTTGGAAGGGCCGCTGCAGTGGGGAGTTTTCCAGGGGTGAAAATATTACAGCGATCACTGCACTGAAAGGAAAGCTGAGTAGAGAGCGATAGCACATCCATACAAAAAATTGCCCCCTCAGCTCTTTTCCCCTGTCACTTCCCTGTCCTTTCACCAGCTTACTACTGTCTTAACATTGCTGCCTGCTCCAACAGGCTCACAGGTATAGGAAGACAACTGGATTTTTAAGGAATGTTTCCTACTAAATCTCCTAATGGAGAGTAGGAGAGAGGCACAAGAGTGATTGTTGAAGTCTAACCCAGCACTGAGAACCCTGCACACTTCTGTTTTTTCCTTGTTTTGATGAATTCACATGGTTTCTTGTAGTATTTACTTTGAAACAATTCTCTAAATTCAGTAAAGTGTCCCAGTGGTAAACGGGACATAACGGTTATTATTTAGCTTTTTCAAAGTCCAAGACTGGAACAAGAAACAATCTGGGACTGTGAGCTAGAAGACAAACTTTTTGGGTCAAATCGATAAACAAAGGGAACACAGAAGAGTGGAACCAGACTTTGCAGATGCTGGATTCCTTCTGTGGACAAGTAAGTAAACAACCCTCAGAGCAGCATCACTCACAAGCACCAGAATGGAGAAAGGTGTTGTGTTTGCTTGGAGGCAGATATTGCATTTATCTGAAGGCACTGGAAAAAAGTTCCAAAGGAGAGCACACACGGGAAGCAGGTTTGTGTGTCCCTTCCCACGTCAGTTGTTAAGTTACAGGCACGTGGTCCTGCAGCCAGGAGCTGTACCCTCCCATGACACACTCAACTTGGCTTACTGTTAACAAATCCCTACAGGGCTCTTGTTAGTGCTACCCTTCTGCTTTCACAATGAATATCGGTATGAAGAACAGTAACTGTGAAAAATCTTTTGTTTCCTTTAAAAAAGCTTCTATAATTTCACCAGCATCTGCAGCATCCAGTAGTGTCTGAATCTTTCAGCAGGAGATGCAGATACTTCATAGTGAGAGCTCCATTCTGATTACATTTTAGACTTCATACATAGGAAGATCAAGACACCCAATTAACTTAGATCACACTTATATTGTGCTATTCTGAACAGAAGAAAATAGTAGCTCTTCTGTAACAATGCTATTTCCTCTTGACAGACCTAAATTTGGATGAGAAACTCAGTGGAGTGCCTTGCAAAAAACAGTCCAGGATAATCAGACTGCTTATCCTAAGAGGCCCCAACAAGTTAATCCTATAAAACCCCGAGCAGCTGAAAGCTCCTTCCTCCCCGCACAGTAACATCCAGTCATCCCAGCTTTCAGCAGAGGACTGCCAGGCACTCAACTCAAAGCCACAATTTCCAGACCCCTTTCTTCAGCAGCATTACCACCAACGCCAGACTTCAAAAAATAAGAAGTAACATTTAACATAATAAGGTAACAAGAAAAATTCATCTCTGTTGCTGTGCAGTCCCACAGCAGAGGTTCCCACCCCTTCCTATAGCACGTCCTCCTAATCTGTGTTCTCAACAAAACACTGGATTGAATAGGTAGTGATGTACAATGAAAGCATGAAGTTGTTAGTCCCATATTTCTTCTCTTTCTAAGGCTACAGGAGTGGAGGAACATATGCATTTTTAACCAGTTGTGCTTTTACACATATGTTCCTCGGGCGGGGGGGGGGGGTGGGGGTGGGTGGGTAAAAAACCCAAAGAAAACCAGCACTGAGAGCAAAGCCACTGGTAGATTTGAAAATTTAGCCTAAAACAGCAGAACACTTTCAGATATTGAATCAAGACACCCTGAGCTACATAACCTTTTAAAGCACCCTTTTAAACAAATTATTGAAGTTCCAGTCAAAAGCACTTAAGGACGCCTCTCCATTTAAAACAGGAGTCACAGGAGAGCGGTGCAGAGAGCGCGCATGCAGTTAAGTCATGCTACACAGTGGAAGGCAAGAACCACCAGGTTACGGGCTACGTGTAGTCCCCTCCTCGCGTGCCTGGACACCATGCAGTGTTACTACAGCACACGTTATGAGGACTCGGAATCCAGAGGCAAGTTCCCATCAGTTCAAAATTAAAATAACCAGCACCATTAGAAAATTGACGGTGGCCTGAGCCGCACGGAGGATCAAGGCAGAGGATTCCTCTGTGAGTGGCTAAGGATGGTGTCCTGGTTTTGGCCAGGATAGAGTTAACTTTCCTCGGGCTGAGAGGGAGCACAGCTGGAGGATCACTGGAGCATTCCATAGCATGTGACATCATGCTCAAGTATATCGGCGGACACGGGCTCTCTCACGCCCCATTTTGGTTTCCGGGTCGGCGTGGCGGGATTTCTGGGATCGCTGCTGGGGACGGGCTCTGTACCGGTCGCCGCTTGGTGAGCCACTGCTGCCTTTTACCCATTTTGGACTTACTATTGTTAATGTTCTTTTTGTTGCTATTACTCAATTTTTTTTTCATTCAACCTATGAATTTCTTCTTTTGTCCCTCCCCTGTTTCACCGGGAAGGGGGGGGAAGTAAACAACCACCCACGTGGCGATCAGCTACCGTCTGAGTTCAAACCACAACATTTTTTTGGCGCCCAACGTGGGGCTCGAACCCACGATTAAGAGTCCCCTGCTCTACCCACTATGCTAGCCGGGCCCTGGCTGCAGGCTCGCCGCTCCCCACGCGCGTCCCCGTCCCCACTGAGAGGAGCAGGGCGAGGCAAGTGGGCACCTCAGGTGGCAGCGTGGGTGCCTGGGACCCTCCGCCGGGTCCCGCTGAACGAGCCAGGATGAGCAGCGAGGACGGGAACGAGGAGTTCTACCAGCAGCCGCAGCTCCAGCAGCAGCGCAAGGGTGAGCCCGACCCCTTCACCTACGTGGATCTGGCCGATGGGGCCGGCTACAAGTGGGACCAGGAGAAGAAGGCTTGGTTCCCCAAGATAACAGAAGATTTCCTGTCAATATATCACGTCAACAATGGCTTCCATGCAGATGATAACGACATTTCATCTGCTTCTGGCACTGGAACTGAAAGTAAGCAACCAGTAAGTTTGAAGACATCAGGAACACAACCATCAGCAAACGAGAGAAGACCACACCAAACGGATCCAAACCAAAAAGCGGAAAAACGGAAGCTTGAGCCAGGATGGTTTCATGTTGAAGAAGAGAAACACAAATCTCTGTGTGACTGGCTTACCTCCAGACATTACAAAGATGAATTTACACAAGTCATGTCAAAATGTGGTATCGTTATGAGAGATCCTCAGACAGAAGAACACAAAATCAAACTGTACAAAGATAAGGAAGGAAATCTTAAAGGAGATAGCCTCTGTTGCTATCTAAAGAGAGAATCAGTTCAACTTGCATTGAGACTTCTGGATGAGGCAGAAATTAGAGGCTATAAACTGCATGTTGAAGTTGCAAAATTTCAACTGAAGGGGGAGTATGAGCAGGAGATATTGGCAGCATACGAGCTGTTTCAGAGGGGATTGGGACTGAAGCACAGCTTCTCCTGACTCCCCGACTGCCAGTGCTGGGCTGGATGCTCAAAGGGAGCGTTCCCTCTACACACCATGCAGCCGATGCCACGTAGAGTAAATGGGTCACATTAATCACACAACGGGCTCGACTAGGGAGCCCCAGCCATCCAGGAATACTGGAAGTGATTACAAAGTGGCCAGAAGGCAAAGATTTTGGAATGGTGCCAAAGGAAGAGGGGACGAGTGCTCAAGAGGCCCCACCATATACTAAACTACTGGATAATGAGAAGCGATGTGCCCTGTTCACCGACGGGTCCTGTCGCATTGTGGGGAAACATCGAAGGTGGAAAGCAGCTGTGTAGAGCCCCACACAACTGGTTGCTGAAGCTGCTGAAGGAGAAAGTGAATCGAGTCAGTTCGCAGAGGTCAAAGCCATCCAGCTGGCCTTGGATATCGCTGAGCGAGAAAAGTGGCCACTGCTCTACCTCTGTACTACTCATGGATGGTGGCAAATGTGCTGTGGGGGTGGTTACAACAGTGGAAACGGAGCAACTGGCAGTGCAGAGGCAAACCCGTCTGGGCTGCTGAATGATGGTGAAATATTGCTGCTTGCGTAGAGAATCTGGTTGTGAAAGTATGTCGTGTAGATGCTCATGTACTCAAGAGCTGGGCCACTGAAGAACATCAGAACAACCAACAGGCAGATCAGGCTGCCAAGATTAAGGTCGCTCAAGTAGATCTGGACTGGCAACATAAGGGTGAACAATTTCCGGCTCACTGGGGCCATGACTCCTCAGGCCATCAGGGAAGAGATGCAACATATAGATGGGCTTGTGATTGAGGGGTGGACTTGACCATGGATGCTATTGCACAGGTAACCCATGAATGTGAGACATGTGCTACGATCAAGCAACCAAACGGTTAAAGCCCATTTGGTATGGAAGACAATGGTTAAAATATAAATATGGGGAGGCCTGGCAGATTGATTATATCGTGCTTCCACAAACTTGGCATGGCAAACACTATGTGCTTACAATGGTGGAAGCAGCCACTGGTTGGTTGGAAACTTATGCCATGCCCCATGCCACTGCCCGGAACACCATTTTAGGCCTTGAGAAGGAAGTCTTATGGCAGCATGGCACACCAGAAAGAACTGAGTCAGATAACGGGACACATTTCTGAAACAACCTCATAGATGCTTGGGCCAAAGAACATGGTATTGAGTGGATATATCACATTCCCTACCATGCAGCAGCCTCTGGGAAAATTGAGTGATACAATGGATTGCTGAAAACTACACTGAGAGCAATGGGTGGTGGAGCTCTCAAACACTGGGACATGCATTTAGCAAAAGCCACCTGGCTAGTCAATACCAGACAAGTCAAGCAAGCTGGCCCTGCTCAATCAAATCTCCTACATACTGTAGATGGGGATAAAGCCCCTATAGTACGCATTAAAAATATGCTGGGGAAGACCATCTGGGTTACTCCTGCATTGGGTAAAGGTAAACCCAGGCATGGGATTACTTTTGCCCAAGGACCTGGGTGCACATGGTGGGTAATGCAGAGGGACGGAGAAGTCCGATGCATGTCTCAAGAAGATTTGATTTTAGGTTAAAATAGCCCATGAATTGAACTGTCAAATAACCCTGTTATTGCAATTGGTGCCTCGCAACATCCTCCTGTCACATCCAAAGCCTCCTGCTCCACCGACTGAGCCAACTCCACCTCATTTCTCCAGCCTTAAAGACTGTCACGACAAATGGAACCCAAAGTTATGGACTAAATGAACTCAGTAGACATTCTGGAAGGATGGCCCATGGACTGAGGGAACGATATCTGTGAGACCTGGGAAAAGGGGTGGTGATTCCTTATTCGGAACCTGAGCATAACGTAGATGGTATGGAATAAGGGGTAGAGACTGTCCTGGTTTTGGCCAGGATAGAGTTAACTTTCCTTGGGCTGAGAGGGAGCACAGCTGGAGGATCACTGGAGCATTCCATAGCATGTGATGTCATGCTCAGTATATCGGTGGACACGGGCTCTCTCACGCCCGTTTCAGTTTCCGGGTCGGCGGGGCGGGATTTTCTGGTGCGGTCGGATCGCTGCTGGGGACGGGCTCCGTACCGGTCGCCGCTCGGTGAGCCACTGCTGCCTTTTACCCATTTTGGACTTACTATTGTTACTGTTGTTTTTGTTACTATTACTAAATTATTTTTTTTATTCAACCTATGAATTTCTTCTTTTGCTCCTCCCCTATTTCACCGGGGAGGGGGAGGGGGGGAAAGTAAACAATTGCCCACGTGGCGATTGGCTACCGGCTGAGTTCAAACCACAACAGATGGACAGGCAGTGAGAAGAACCAGGAGGACAGGAGAAGCCAGAATCACTTTGGAGGAGCAGAATGGGGAGGAGGCTGCATTTATGGAGCAGTTTGTGAAGTGGCTGCTGGAAGAATTGGCTTTGGGGAAGTTGGATATTTGCACCGCTGACGTAGTATTCAGGATGAAGGGAGAATGGAGGCAGCAGGAGTAGCTTCCATGGCTAGCACCAGCAGTGGAAATGCTCCAAGCAGCTAGCACAGTGGGAAGCAAGGATGGGGGAAAAAATAAAATTTAAAAAAAAAAAAATATATATAAAAGAAGAAGAGATCTTCACTGCTTATCTAATTTAAAAAAAAGAAACAGAGAAAGGGAAAATAAAAAGAGGAGAGAGAAGCACCAGTCGCAAAGAGTTCACAAGGCTTTTTTTCCTCCTTCCCCCAGCATCACTGCTCTGGCTCTGACCTTCGGGGCCGGTATCTCCGATGGCCCGTTGATTTCCGCGTGGCCACTGCTGCAGTGAAGCCCACCAAGCAGCACAAGGATGTGGTGCCAAATTTGGCTGTGTCTAGCCAGCTGGGTGTTTCTGTCTTCAGGTACCTCTCAGCTAAATGCAGACTCATCACTACGAACCACAAGACTGAAGCAAATGCATCAATTCTCCGGAGCCTGCAATGCCAAAGAGAAACCAGACAAGACACAAGGTAAGAGTTTAAATACCAATGAACCCCCTTGGTCCTGAGGAAAGGGAGGGAAGGCCGGGAAAAGGTGGGGAGGGTACCCAACAGCAGGTTATGTACTATCTCTTACTATGGTTGTATCATCTGCAGCCCTTCCCACTGCTGTGGTAAGGACCTGAATAGATCAGTTCCATTTTCTACCAGATTACAGAGCTGCACAGGGAGCTTTCCATTCACAGTAATTCAAGCTTAAATTGTATGAACCAAGGCACAGATTCAGAGCAAGCTCTGCTGTCTCCAGCCAGCCAGCTTGCTACCCAAAGAATAACATGGAGAACTGTGCCACCCAGTACTACGTCTGCCATTCTGGCAAACATTTACCCCCGGCTCACTGAGTCAAGACAGGGCAAAAGACCTCCAACATAATGCAGTTTTCCTCTAAGCAAAACAGAAGAAAAGAGCACACCCACCTGATCCGCCCAGCTAAGAGCATGGCCAACAGGCAGGTGAACAGCCCAAGGACAGCAACTGCCATCTGGTGATTCTTGCCGTAAGCCCAGGCGGCACTCAGGTTCTCCACCATCTGTTCTGGGAGCAGGCGGAGCAGCTCCCGCCAGCCTGCCACCATCACAGCAGTGTCGTTTTCCAAGTCTGCGTGTGAGCTTGTGCCAGTCCTGTTCCGAACAGACGCTGGACCGGAGGAACCAGGAGCAGGGACTGCTGCACTGAGCGAGAAGGGGTTGCCTGACCCATACAAGGCCATCAGAACCAGGAACGCACAGCTGAGGAAGGCCAAAAACCGCAGAAATATCACCTGAGCTGGTGTGGTTATGGAAGCAGAAGAGGAGGATGAACATAGATTCTGCAGAGGAAGGGAGAAACATCTTGTCAGAAGCTGAATGAACTGTAGTAAGGTTTTGAAATGGTGCTTTATGAAACACTTCTAGACCGTATGGTTTACTGAACAGTTTTGCTCAAGTCCTTGTAAGCCTCTGTACTGGGCTGACATCACATGGGATGTAGACTAGCAAAGAGCAACAGCAGAGCCATGAGCAGAAACCAAGGTCAGGCAGGGCAGTGAGGCAAAGAGGAGGTCATTGTTCACTTCTTTTTTTCCCCCCACTGTACTCTGTAGTTTCCTGCACTGTACTCATAAATTGGCTTCCCTATCTCCCCTTTTCTGCCTGTCCCACTATTTTCCTTCCACTCTGTTCTTATTATTACATTAGACTTATCTTCTGGCAATTGCACCAAATGACACCAGCAAGAGGAAAACCTCAAACTAACATCAGGAGCAACTATCCTGTGCTCTTCTAAACTTCTGCCATGCACCCAAGCTCCCAGAATCAGAGAGCCCCAAGGCCGCTGCCTTCCTTTCCCAGCAGCAAACCTAGGTGCAGAGGTACCTAATTCTCTGCACTTCCCCCTAAATTCCCTCATCTCTCCCCCCATGTACCTGAGAATAGGTCTTGTCTGTCTCACGGCGTTTGAAATGGTGGCTGAGCAGCAGTGCCCGGAGCTGCCGATTCTGATGTTTTATGTAATACTCCACCGCAGCCTGGCACGGACGGCACAGCTTGTAGGTCTGCTCCAGATGGTGCTTATATACCTCAATCTCCTCATCATATTTTCCCTGGTGAAAGAATAGGAGAGGAAAAGTAGATGAGAACTGCAAGGTCCCTCACCCGTTTATCATGCCTGCTACTGATATGCGAGCAAGGCATGCTCCCAGTCTCCAGAGGAACAGCCACCCAACACCAGGCCTGAACAGCGATGAATCTGGAGGTCAGCCATACAACCAACCACGCGTAGAGCTGACCCGGCCTCCATGTCCCAGAAGTGACAAAACAGCCTTTGGAGAAAGCTGCTGTGGCCCAATTTCAGGATGTTGAAATTCTGTGGCCCAGTTTTGCTGGTTTTGTTGAGACCTTATGAACTCAACACAGAAGATGAGACAAAAAACTAGAATTGCTCTTGCCCTCCTCGAATGAGGGGACACAAAAGACCTGTTGCCCTTTTGTACCACTGTGCTGGAGAAAGAGACAAGCTCCTTCCAAAACTCAGCCCTAGAATTGAAGGCTGTCACTGTTTGAAGGCCCTGGTGAAATGAGCTCCATAAATCATTAATAGCACTTGTAAAAACAGACAGTGAGCAGAGCCAAAGGTATGTTTTTCAGCTTCACTACAGTGGAGACATCACTTATCACTGAGGCTTCTAGGGCTCTTCCACCTCCACCCCCAGCCTCTATCGAGATCCTTGTACCAAAGCACACAGCTGAAAGCATGCAGCTTCTTTGGGAGAGGGGAGAGGAAAGATGCACTGTAGCTGCCCGAGGGCTTGCTGCAACAGTTCCATAGGCTCCATCTGCTGGAATCGAGAAGGAACCACATGGGAGAGACTAGTGGCAGCAGACTCACCCCTCACTGCAGGCCAGCAATGCTGAGAGGCCATTGCTGTCGCTGACAAGCATATCTAACCATGTTGGATAACACGGTCCCATGTTTCTCAGCTGGCACAAACACTGCAGTTCACTGAATGCCTAAAAAGGGGCCAAAGGGTGGTGTTACTTGAGCAAGTTGATTGGTCTGGCAAGAGGCAAGGACCAGAAATAAAGCTGAGAAAAGGGAATCAGCTGAAGATGTTCTCATTAAGCATGATCACATTTAAATCTGTTCCCTGGGAGTCAGCCTGATTCAACTCATTACAATTACACAAAACGGGCTGGATTAGGCAACCCAGAGGATGAACACATCCCACTATAGCAAGTCTTATAACCCCAAGGCTTGACCATGGTTGAACGCTAAGGAGGGTGCACTAAATTCTCTGCATGAAACTCTGGGGAGCCATAAAACTGTGAAGGAGAAACGTCACTATCCTATCCTCCATGCATATTAAGTAATGGGAAGGCCAAGAAGTTGCTCAGCAGGAAATCCTGCTGCTGTAATGTAAAATCCCTTTGCCCTCCTAGGCACAAATGCCTAACCAGGGAGATGATGTGGCTGCGCAGGATTCTTCTTCCACTCCACTAGTAAAAGCAGAGCAGCACAGCCAAGGCCTCAGGAAAAACAAATTCTATTAAGGCTTCCAGGTGACTAGCGGGCTGCTGTGCCTACTGGATCCTGTAAGCTCATCTGGGTCAGGAGTTAAGTAATGGAGTTGTAAGCTGATCTCAGCAATGTGCATGTTTGGTTTTGGGCTCAAGCTTCAACTGCCAGTGTCCATCTAGAACAGGTCATTACATTCTGGCCTTGGAGTAGGATTAGTTAAGTTTGCAACACTAATCAGTAACCTTCTCTGCACTGGAGTGCCACATAGTGCTTCTGAAGACCACTGGAGCATCACTCCATAGCACACTGAAAAATTCCTCTCTTTCCTGCTTACTAGGCTGCAGCATGGAATTAAGCAGAGCGGGAACAGCAGATACATGCATGGGAATGCCTTGGACGTTCTCCTGTGATGCCAGTCCCTGACGAACACTTACCTCCTCCCTTGGTGAGAATGAAGCCAGCTGTTTGATCTTCGTGGTTTGATGGTTGTTGCATTTCTTGCAAAGCAGAATTTGGCTGCTCACCCACTGTTGCGGTTCGGCAGGATCACAGAAAGTCGTACCACCCGAGACAACGTGGTTCAGGTGTTCCATGTACTGAGCAGGGATGGGCTTGTTGTAGTCTCCATTCTGACATGAAACAAAAAAGGAGGCAGCAGGGAAAGCAAACATGAGATCATAAAATCAAAGCTAGGTATCTCTGGTTGATAACAAGATTCCCTAAACTCTGTTCAGGAGTTCTACACTCCCTGCATTCACCTATGTAACAAAAGAAATATGTAAAAAAAGAGACAAAGTGCTTCAAATCTTCTCCCCCCTCCGCTGTTCTGTACACCTATTGCAAGCAGCTGGTGGTGGTAGATTTTGGCTTAAGCCAGACTTGTTATTTAATACACTAAATACAGCAATTCAGCTGTCCCAAAATATAAAACCAGAGAAGAATTGTTCCATATATTAAGAGATTCTTAAGAGATATTGGTGAAAATGTCAAGGCCCTTTTTGCCCTTTGAAGCAAGAAAAGAAAATCTGTCTTTATCATTCTATCTCAGCACATCCCAGTACAGTGGATTCTTTCTCAAATTTGATCAAGTGATCAGCTGCAGAGTTCACAGGTGCTCAGCACACAGCTGTCAGCTGTCAAACTGCTGGATATTCATCTGCACTGGGCCTGTATCATCTTAAAATGAGGAGCAGGGTTTTCCCCCAAACACTCTTGGGCACAGGGCATGCACCTTCCCAGCCACCCAGCGAGCAATTGTCACAGTACCTCTTGGAACCCATTGTACTGCTCACAGTTGGGGCAGTCCCAGCAGTTGCGATTCCCATATGGCACTACCGTGTCCTGATTGCAGAACCAGCAGTTCACGGTCACGTGTGTGGGCTTCTTCCTGTTAGGAAAGGAAACGTGTCAGCATGAACATGGATTTCAGCTGATGTAGAGAAAGTCGATGGCTTTCAAACAGGGAAATGCAAGAGAGGCTGGAATAACAACCAGTCTTCCCATTCGGTATGTTTAACGATAGGACTCCAAGCAATGAAAAGATGGACTATCAAACTAGAAATAAATTCTGCCTGATGCTTGTATCTCTTTGTGCTAGTACCGTGGACATGCCAGAATTTTAACAACCACCTTGTGAATAACCCACGCACTGTTTTTCAGAGGCACATTTGGGGGTGTAAGTGCTCTCCATAATCATCAGTGTTCATGTATGCGAAGGGTGCAGTAAAGTTGTGCTCAATACACAGGATTCTGGGAAACAGAAGTTACAATCCACAAGAACTGTACACGATAGTACTCAGAAACCTAGGAAATGGGCTCATGGTCATGGTTTTATCAAGGACGAGGGCATATCAAATTATCCTAAGGTTCAGGCACTGTAAATAGCTGTTTCTTCACAGCTTTAGATACATAAGGAACTGAGGTATCAACACAACTCGACCAGTTTTTATGTACTGGAACTAAAAAGAAAAAGACTAATGACCTGGATCCACAAGCCCCTTGTTTTTCAAACCATACCTGTTAAAACAACAGTCACTACAAGAGAAACGGCTGTGACATGCCCCCACTGCAACAGGTTGTGACAGATGTTTGTGCAAAGGCTCTTGAGCCTGCCTGCTAAAGAAGGTCTGCATTTGTCTTGAAACTCGGTGCAATACCCAAGAGGAAGTGTCCTGGCAGGTCAAGGCAACCCAGCCCAGCTGTCTGGGTTTTCCAGAACCTGTCCCAGTCACACCTCCAAGGAAGGGCAGCTGTTCAGGCAAAGCCCAGGCAGGGACTCGCTATGGCAGCTATGCAGGCAGATGGACCCGGCTGCCACCAGCCCTGTTTGCTCCTGAACTCCACCAAGCAGTCAGCGTGCTCCCGCTGGGCAGCTTCAAAAGCAGCAGCCAAGGCAACTGAGCAGGGAGGCTCAATGGGGGCCTCGAAAGCAAGTAACAATAGCCAAAGTGCTCACCAGTTGAGAGCAACTTCTCTTCTTCCAGCTCTAGGAAACGTTCTCTGCTGCTACAATATTCTGTAGTGAAACATCTTCTGAATGCTGCAGAAATGTCTGGCACCCTGCAACCAAAGGGGCAGGTGGTTCTCCCAGCCATCACCTTTGTAGCTGGATGCCTACAGTTAAGATTCTTCCCCACTCCCATTTCCATTGATCACATCTTTAAACATGGTTCATAAAGTATCAAACACTGAAGTGATGCTTGGGCCTCCTGTTTAAGTACTAATGACTAGGACAAGCTTGAAATGAAGCACCAGGAAGAAGCCTAAAAAGCCAGAGTGCACAGAGGATTCCCTGCCAGATGCTGCAAGAAATGGCTGGAGCTACTACAGTGACAGATTCTCATCTCAAAATAGATGCATACACCCACACCCCCTCTTAAAACGAATATTCACTGCTCAACTTTCTTCACTGCCAAGGGGGCTCAAAACAGTAAGTGATCCGAGTTAAAAATACCACCATTGAAACTCACAGGCAGAAAAAAAAAAGAAGTTTAAACCAGACAGAAATCTAGGTCGCTAGTCCAAGTTATCCATGAGCTACTATCGTCCAAAACCAAGCAAACCACACATCAAAACAGCCATAGGAAGGATAGACAGCAACACCTGTTGGTATTAGTTTCATCTCACTATCATAGATGTAAAAACTATGACAATATAATGTGTAGGCTTCAGCATGTTAACCACCGAAGTACAAATCCTACTGCACCTTGAGCACAGACTTTGACAGCAAGCACGACCTAAACTCCATCCCCTCTATTGCACAGGTCCCAGGGACCGTACACCGTGCTACAATCCCATCTTCATGCCGCTGTGGCACCATCCCATGGAAATAAGACACGCCACCCTTCAGCCTCTACCTACCACCAGCCTCCAACTTCTGTGACATGACAGAGTAGGTAGAAATAATAATTTCAAGGATATCGGAAGAAGTGGAAAGCACAGGCCAAAAAATTAGTAAAGCACACGTGCTATAAAGCAAAAAAAGAACCAATGTCAAACCCTATTTGAGACCTTGCTAATATCAGAGACCAAATCCTGAGTATACTCAAGACCTTTTCCAAACAGGATTCCATTTCTCACTCTTGAGGCTGAGGAAATGCTAGTAAGGGTTGAGTAAGAGCCCTTCATTCTCACAATGTATGCAAAAGAAATTGCTAAATGCTGAATTATTTAGCATAAAAACCAATAATCCTTCCTTTTGTGAACGTACTATCTGTTGCCATAGAAATAGGTGCGAAAAAAATCAGAAGTTCCCAACCCGCTGGATGCAAAAAGAAGAAAAGAAGAGGGTAATTTCAGGCAAGAACATGTAAGTAAGGTGCTAATTTTCTAGTAACTGGGCAGGACTTTAAAACCAAAAAACAAGTACTGCATTTGGAAAGACTCTCAAACACGGATTTAATGACTTTGGAGCTATATATACCTTGACTGAATTCAGGCAGCAGCTGAACGTAATAAGCTAGAGCACACATGGCTTCTGAAGTCAGACATTCTGCTATGAGGAGACAGACGATGCAAAACTAAGCATTTACCATGTGCTCAATCCCTTGCAACACACTAGGCAAATCATCCCTAAGGAGTTTATAATCTAACACCGTGTTAACTTGAACTAGCTTCACTGGACACCTTGCAAAATAAAACCTGAGCAACAAGAAGTGATTGAATTACTTACTGCATCAAGAGACTCCATTAACAGCTGACTTGCTGTGCTAACTCAATCTGTAGCCTGCACACCCAAACAAGCTAGAAACAATTCACAGGTTTGGACAAATTGTTTTGGAGGCAGAAGATCTTTACTTAAAACAACACTGGAGGGACATATCTGGAGTAAACTCAGTTACAAGATCAACACCTGAATGTCTGATACTGCTCAGACAATATGACAAAACGTTCCTTTGTGAGAGGCTATCACTCTTTTATTTTGTTAACAAAACTCAGACTGCAGGTATATTCATTGACAAACACTGTTTAGCAACTAGTTTGTCTCTCTCATGTTACATAAGAAGGAAGTTACATTCCTTCCTACTCCAAACACTCTCCACTATTCCCCACATTTAAGGTCATGCTTAAGTCCACACTTTTAATGGATTGCCAGAACAACACTCTCCCTGGTAAGTGCGGGCCATATCAGTTACCTGATAATAATAAACTGGATTTCTAAATATTTTTATTTACATGTATTCCCCCACTCCTTTACTGCTAGGTTGGGACATGAAGATGTTCGTTTTTCCATATTCTTAAAAGAGGCCCCAAGTGGATGTGCAGCTTTTTGCTGGGTTACCCTCATCCCCTGCCAAGGATTAGAAGAAAAAAGGAATTCTCCATTAAAAGCATTTAAAGCAACACTCTTCATTCTGGTGCAACTGGATTACAAAGCAATTATACAAACGGCTGCACCAGCAAATCTGAAGAAAAAACATACCAGGAAGAGGAGCTCTTTTGCGTAGATCAGTTTTGATCAGAACAACATCTGATGGCAGTTTGACATAACCAAGCTGCCAAAGCTCCAAGCCCCTGGCACAGTACGGTCAGCATGACCGAGTTAAGAGGAGCTCGCTGAACCCGATACCACGTTCAGCTCACAGTCAGGGAAGCTCCTGGCTGGCAGCTCACTGAGCTGCCATAACTCCAAATTGTGCCCACATCCATCACCTGTCAATGAAGGGGTCTGCCAGTGCAGACCCAATGCTAAACCCCATTTTCCAACGTGAGAAAAACACATCACAGCTGTCTAGATTCCAGCAGGCAAACTATATCACAGATGCATTTGCTCAGTACTAGCAGTTGCAGACAGGGCTGAAGATGTAGCCACAAGACCAGCTTTCTAGTACAGTGTCATAGGTTATAACACAGCCTATCCTTTCCCAAGAGCCAGACAGTGTCCCCTTAACAAGGAAAAGGGTGCCCAGTGGACTCAGGCAGGGACACAGACCCACAGTCATAACCAGTCCCTGTGCTGTCCCTCCCAAATGCTGTCTTCTATGAAACTGCAACTTTTGATTCTCTGGAGAATACCAGCCATCAGGACAGCACCCTCCGGAAAAGGTGCCTCTTTCTGACATCTCAGTATCTGTGACAGGATTCTCAACTAAATGAACTAGCTGCACGGCAGTTCCCGAGTTCCTACCAGTCTCTTTTAGAGTGAGTGATGGATTATCTTGACTTGTAGAAGGAGCAGCCTATGCCATCACTGACCCAAAGAGTCTCAAAAAAGAGATTCTCATGGGGTAGTCTGTATCAGTACTGACAGCAAGTCAGTAGCCAACAATCAGGAGGGGCACAGAAGATGAAGGAAATGTGGCTACAGCTACTGGCCTGAACGCAGCAACCCCACTTCTAACAAAACCTAACAACCAAGTAGCCATGCTATGATCTCGAAGAACGGAAAACCCTGTTATGTTTTGTGGTCTATCTGGCCCAAAGTCATAAGGTTTAAGGAGTTCTGTGCATATCTGGACATCAAGTCTTCTCCCCGATATAAAAAGCACAGTCTTAGAGGCTGACACAGTTATAGTAGTGTAACTCCACGTATTGACAGTTATTCCAGAACTACTTTCCACTAAATTGTTCTGATATATTTTATTTCCCTTCCTACAGGGTGTGGTAAAGGCATTTTGCAAGATATGTAAGTGCACTCATGCTGCAAATGGAGCAAAACAGGGCTGTATCATAACATTGATACCAAAGACAAAGGCAGCATCATGTTTGGATCGATCGCTTATAAAGCTGTCCTTGATGACTTTGGAAAATTCATTTAACTAAGGAAAAATAAGAAATTAGGTAATATCAGAATAGTATTAAGAAACACAAAAATGTAGCAACTATCAAGGTCACCTGAAAATATTTACAGCTCACCAGCAGTTTTCAATGACTCGGGAAGAAATGCTTTCTTCCGGAAACCTTATGATGAACTTAAGGAAAACAAATCCAGTCTCTTCCCTCAAAAGACATGTTAGCCTCAACTGGATCAAAGAAATGCTGCCTGCTTCACCGGGGATTGCTTTAGGCCACTAGTATTTCTTAGCTGCCCTAAATATGCCACAAAAATGCAAAGTCTTGTAGACGGGCTAATATACCACTGACCATTTATAGGGTTATATAAACAGCAAATGCTTTCGAGCAAACCTTAGGTATTTTATTGTGGATGTAGAGATACGCTTCTATTTCAAAGTGTAAACTTGAAGCGAACCGTAACTCTATGAGCCCTCGGGACTGCCGTTTTCTCCAAGAGAAGCACTCAATAGATGAGCAGACTGCTCAAGTCTGTTCTGTTATTCCATATATTCCTGCATTCGTTTCAAACTGCTAGATTATAATCTGTCAAATGAAGCTTTACTCCTTTTATGAAATCTGCATCCTGACTTCTAATGTTTTTCAAACCTTGTTTTCAATTGGTCTGTTTAAAATTTGTTCTAAGGTCTGAAACGTTCTGTGCAATTAAGGAACAACTGACCAAAGAATTTTGGTCGCTGGTAACTTGGACTTCTGTGTGATCTTCCCAAGTTTCAGCAGGCTCTAACAGCGCTGTTATTTCTGCAGCGCTCTCTGTTCCCCTGCAATCACGCTTTCACCCCCAAATCAACCAACACAAGCAGCCCAACATGCTCTCTCCCCGCCTGTAACGCGTCAGAAAACAAAAGAGAGAACCCCGAGCCTCCAGCAGCCCCTGTAACACCGCTTGCAGTCACAGCAGCCTCTCGGCTACGGGCTGCAGGAAGGGAAAGGTTTTCATCTCCCAGGCACAGCTCCCACAGCGTGCGAGCTCTCCATGTGCAGCGCTGGCACACAAAGACACGAAGCCATTCCAGGGGATACGGCAAAACGTACCCGGCCCTTCACCTACAAGTGTTTGCTGCCCCCGACAACTCGGGGGGGCCTTACCCCACACCACAGGGACAAAACCGACCTTCGGGAGCCCCGACGCCGATCCGCAGCCCCACCTGATCTCCCCACACTCCGCCGAGGCCGCTCCCGGCGGCACCGGGGAGGAGGGCGAGCCCCGGGCGGAGCCTTCCCGCCGCCGCGGCCCGCACCCGCCCGCCGTCCCCGGCCCATCCCGGGCCCTACCTCCGCGCGATGCGGTAGAGCAGCAGCCCGGCGGCGGCGGCGCAGACGGTGACTCCCAGCCCGCCGGCGGGGCAGCGGGCCAGCAGCGCCCCGGCTCCCTCCATGCCGCTCCCCCACACGGGCCGCTCGCTGCTGTGACCTCAGCGGCGCTTTGTACGCGGCGCGGCCGCCCCTTTCCCCCCTCCCTCCTCGGGCTCTCCCCGCCCCTCCGCCGCGGCGGGGGCGGCCGCCGTGAGTCACGGCGCGGGAAAGGCCGGAGTCGTGCGGCGGCGCCGTGAGTCAGCGCCGCAAAGGCCGAGATCGTGGCGGCGGGGGCGGCCCGCCGGGCTGCCTGCCCTTCCGGGGAGCGGGCCAAGGCAGGGAGGCCCGGCGTGCCTGGCCTGGCGCCCGCTTTCATTTGTTTGGTTGTTGTTTTTTTTTTTTTCCTCCAAAATTAGACGCGGGACTTTATTACAAAGCAGCTCCAGGCCCTTTTAGGTGCCGGCCGCAGCAGAGCGAGACCCCGGTGAGGGGAGGCGGCAGCAGCCGGGGGCTTGCACTGCTGCAGGCCCAAGCCTGGGGAAGGGCTGTTAGAGAACTGCACCTTCCCCCCACCCCCGGAGGATTCCCCCCCTCGCCCTCAGGCCACTTGCTCAACCGAAACTGGAAACAACGGGGTCTACAACCAGGCAGAGAACTGGCAATTAAGTTTAACGTACATTTTTGAGGAAAAAGGATAGCTGTTTGGAGAATTATGGAAATGAAACAGGCAGAGGAAGAAGAGACAGTTCCAGGAGAACAGGTTTTCTCTCAGGATGTATTTTCCTATCAAACCACCTAGTTGTCTGAGGAAAATGGAAGATCCCTCCCATTACACCACTGATTTTAGAGCACAGGTTATTGCCCTTCTGTGGTCCCTGATCAGCTTTACCCAGTGCACCGGGTGCTACAAACACCACCTCACTTCAGCCCAGGGACAGTATGGCGAGTGGAGCGGGAATTAAAGCACAGGGCTCGTGGGCAGTTTGTTACCTGTGAGCCAGAAGTTGAAGACTGCTGCTCTACACTTTCCCTCCCTCTGGATAGATTGATAAACAATACAATTTTGCAGAAAGCCCTCAGGTCTCTGATGGGAGCAGTTCCCAGGTCAGACTCACTCAGTGGCTCTCCCCTGGAAAGCAAAGCAACACCCATTTATCTCTGCCCCCCTCAGCACCCACGGGTGGGATTTACTGCTCTTACAGAACTGGAAGCAGTTGGTGGTTTGACAGTCACGTCCTGCTTTTACATGAAGGTAAAAGGAAAGACGTCTCCAAATTAGGAGACTGACCCTGCCTCAAATTGCATAGCTGTTTTCCTGGTTAAAACAAAAAAAACCCTCTCAGCACAACAGACAGAACTGCTTAAAATTCAGGAGAACCAAGGTGTGTCAACATCATGTTTTTAAAAAGCCACAAATAGAAAAGCTCTTCATAGACAAATATTTGTACTGGAAGTCAGCTATGCTTTTAAGCTTAACTGTGGATGGGGTCTTAAGTGTTCCATTTCTATCTCCACAGATTTAACAATGGAAATTAATTCTATGGAATAATAGTGACTATTTCCTCTTGGTAAGTGTGAGGGGGACATAATTTTTCCATCTCTCTTTCATTGTTTAGCTCGATTATTTAGGGATTGTTTTATGAGACCAAATGATAGGGAAAGGAGAGGGAACAACCCAGTCATCTGGCACATCAAGCCCTTCTGCAAGTCCTCCAGGACTTCTGTACTTGAGAGCTTGCCTGTTTTTTCTACAGAAGTCCCTCCCTTCCTATCAACTATATCTGTAGTACCAGTCCAGCCATAGATGCAGTTTACCAAAAGTTTCCTCCTTAAAGGAGCTCATGAAGAACTTGTGCAAAACAGCTATAACTCATGGTGAGGGGCACAATCGCAATACAATACAAGCAGGTATCACAACAATGAGTAAATGTAGATAATTTTGAGGGACATCAAGGCAACCATGATAGGCAGTAAGTCTTAGAGTGTAAGGACTTGTGGCATCTTCAAATGCCTAAGAAATGCTTCCAAAGCTAACTTAACCAACATGAGGAGCTCATACTATTGTAGCAACTGTGTTGTAATTTCAATGTAACTGTTAATTTATGAACAGGAACAGACCTGGTCCTGATAAAGGTCATGGGAACTTTGTGATCACTTCAGATACGACCATAGTTTCATCACCTTCCTGATAATTAAGCTACGAAGGGTCTAGTAATGAAGCCTAAACCTGGAGGGAAATTGCCCAGGAAATTCTAACCAGTAATAAATTTACCTACCTTCCATGAAACTGACTCTCTGTGGAAGTCAAAGAAGTGGAATGAACAGTGAAAAATGCTTTTAGTTTTTCTTTCACAACCAGAGAAAGGTTGGTTATTTTCGAATTCAGACATCCCTTTGCAAAAAACTACTTAAATTCTTCCCTCTGGTAACAGGCTTATTCCATACTCAGTGACATCAATGGGATTGCTCACAGAGCATCACCTAAAAATGTTAACTCTTTACAGGGTTAAGGAATCAAGGGTTAGTGAATTTTGAAAATTGTAGTAAGGAAGGAAAAAGGAGTAAATTATATTAATTCAGAAATTCTATTAGCTCCCAATATAGCTTATTAACCCTCTATCAAATTAAGACTAATTCTGTCAGGGTTGGTAGCAAAGCGTAAAGAACCAGACCAAAAATCCAGCCGAATTCCCAATTTTCCATCTGATTTAGGCAGAACAAAAATTTGTTCACTTTCTCTCTTGCTAAGTCCCAAACTCCTCAAAAGGGTTTGAGTTCCCTCCCCTCATTCTCAAAAGATATCTGCAGTCTACACATTTGACTAACATTTCAGAAGTGAGCTAGTGTACCGTTAAGTACAGAGTAATACTAATTTAAGAAAGCGAATCTCAGAAAATGTTTCAAAGTAGCAGCAAAAGTGTCCTAGTTCTCAAAAATAGAAACAGCACTGTATGACAGTTTTGACTCCTGTAAGACTAAAGCTTTTACTGCTCATCGTCTCCATAAAAAAAGCCATGCCAGTTTTTAGTTACTCAAGTTTCCTATTTTAGCTTGGGGGTAACGTGATACGTTCTTTTCAGTACACCATAATAGAAATCAGTTATTTTTGCAGTTTTGCCTCATAATGAGGTATACACACATTCTACCCTCTTTGCATTATGCGCCTCCATCACAGTGATGTCAAATATGACCTCAAGTCCCATTCATCAGCTACGTTCTAACAAGAACAAACGTGAAGGTTTGAATCCAGTTATCAACCCACTATATTTCTACAAAAAAATACTAGCCTGAAAACTTCATCTTGTAAAAGACAGCTCTACTCACTACTAGAGTGTTTCTTAATGCTTTGCATGATCCAAGTCCAACCACCACCTCGGCTGTATGTGGTCCTTGAAGTCAAAGATGTCCATAAACACTTGTTTATGCTCAAGAACTCAACACCTGCTCAAATCATGAGAAGCTCATTGTTCAGCTCAACAGCAGGGAAGACTAAAGTTGGGCTCAAATGCTGTAGTGTTTGTCTCAGCTGCCAAAGCAAATGACACTAATGAATAGGAGAGCATAGGATGGCCAAAACAAAACACAAATCTAGCCATTTGCGTTCTAAAATATTTTATCCTGCACTATCAGTAATTATTTATCTACAATACTTTAACTGCAAGGTACTCCTGCAATACAAGTGGTAGAGACTACTAAAATTAAAAACATGTTCTAGTATTTATGAAAGGACTGATCTCAAGTAGGCAGGATATTTGATTTATAACCAAAGGGTAAGAACTGTACCATGACTACTGCTGAAGAACACCCCTTTGATATTGTGTATTTGAAGGGGAAGGCAGATATCTATATGAAACAAGGACTGTTCAACAGGCTGCACTAAGCTGACGAATCCTTTATTTCCTTCAGTAAGAAATCAAGTAATGACGGAAAGAAACTATTTACATAGGCTGTGGATTTTTTGGGGTGTTAACTAGTGACATGTCCATGAGATAACACAGTATCTCATTCCCATCAGAAGCACTGCTCTACAAGGATATCAAATCAAGAGGGAAGTATTCCTGAGTATCATATTGTAGAGCAGAACCCAGAACTGCATTTATAGTCTATAGGTTTGGGGCCTATCTTATCCTCTCTTCCACTCTCCAGACCTCTAGCATTGAAAGCTAAGGAAAACAAACAAGCCCCACAGTAGTAAAAGGCTGAAGTCAGGATACAGGACCACGTTACTGCACCTCATGGAATTTCCAGAGGGCAGCCAGGCCACAGTCATCGGCCATCTTTATGCTCAGTCCTTCCCAAAAGCGAGGTCTAAAAGCCAAGTCATGACAGATCTGTTTACACACACTAGCATAAGCATGTATCCCAAATGCATAGGTGCACACAGTACTGTAATTAATTTTTTACTAAAAGCCTCCCACAACCATATTCCAGCAATAATGCCAGCGTAAGTGGCTTTTCTAAGAGATACTGGTGTGCTTGTTTCATACTATCAAAACAGAGAAAAGTACTACACAATTGTCCTACTTGAACACTCCAGGATGTTCACACAGCAATGAATGATGCACCTTGAATAAACCAGAACTCTCAAAGTTATTTGGGCATTAGGCTATTACAGCACTAAAGCGACATGACTCCAGTGGTAAGACGACAGAGTTTCAAATCTCCAAACCAGTTCTTCTGTTTTAATACAGTTTTAATGAACATCAGTCCAAGAGATCACTTGATAGTATGAGGTACATTCCTTGACCACATATGGCTGTGCTTAAGGAAAAGGACAAACATATACTTAAATTAAATAGTGTAAATTAATTTAGTAGCAGTTTAATTATCATTAAGTTAAAAAAAGTTGTAATTAACTATTAACGTTAATGACTTGAGACCTTTCAGAAAGCATGAATCCAAAAGGAAATATCCAGCAGGTGGTCACAGACTTGTAGTTTTTCCACCACTGCTGCCACCTGCATCAGTCTCTTAAAGGACTATTTGTTCAACGAAGAAATTGGTCTACAGTCTGTAACAGGAGTCTTGGCTCTGCTACTTTGCATGGTCTTCTAACAGATACACAATTAACTCGTAGGTGGACAACACAATGGCTGTGTTTGGTATCTGCCGGATGAGCTGGGCAAAGAGTCCTCTATAGAAGGCGAGATAGCCTTCTTCACGTGCTACCAGACGTGCCGTCTGAATGAAAGTCTTGTATTTAGTGCCTTCTTCTCGCAGCCGTGTCCGTATGACCTCTGCAGAAAGGTAAAACAGAGCCCAAAGTCAACAAAACTTAAACCTTTCCATTGAGAAATGTGCCATTTCCGGGAAAGAGATGCAAAACCCAGGGACATGAAAACCTTCCTGTACCAATTACCTACCAGTACTTTCAGCCATGGAATCCTGTACACATTGCCGTTCAGGCAAGAAGCAAAGTTAAAGATGAGTTCCCTTTCATTGAGAATAAATGGATTATTGGCTCATTCAAGCTACTGCAGAACTAAATGCTTCACTGATGCTCACATAATCAATATTGCTCTAGTTTCTATATAACCACGATAACATTCATGTCTATCCAAAAAAAATAACAGCACTCAGCCCACAAGTGTTTCCCATCAGTTGATCACAGAATCCCAAAGGCTGTGGGTACTCAGCTAGATGAGGCTACTAGTGAGAACAGAAGCATCAGGCAATTCAATTTCTTTTTGGCATTATTTGAGTTGTTTTTAAACTAGGAAGCCCCAATCACCAACTATGTGGCTAACTAGGAATGGTGGGACCAGTACTGAAAATGCCAATGTGTATGCACACGCCACAGTAACATGCATTTGGCCATTCAAACAACTAAGAATTTTACAGCCCTAAACCCCATCATTCGTCTTGGATTACAGGCAACAGCTGTTCTACTGCAGTCATAAATGGAAAAGTTAACATACCGTGTGGATAAGCAATACAAGAGGCACAGCCCTTGGAAACAGCAGCAGCAAACATCAGTCCAAAGAAGTTTGTTGAGTTCCTTTCGGTCCCATTAGGAGAAGGGGGCAGTTGGACTTCCTTTAAGTGCTTTTTTAAACTTTCATAAATAGCAAAGCAGATAATGGTCTCAGAAATCCCAGCATAGGAGGCAGTCAAGCCCCTATAAAAGCCACGGATACCTTCTGTCTGGTAAACATATCTAGCACACTGCAAAGCATTCATTGGCTTTGAGCCTCTGACTCTAAAAAACAAACAGAACAGAGCATATAATGAGCCCAAAAAAAAGGATTGGTATTAAAAAAACCTCATGGATTTCAACAGTTCTTATAACTACAGAAAAGGTTCTCTGCTAAGTTTTACTCCAAAAATCTTCTAGGAAAGCTATGTAGAGCAGGACTATCATGCCAAGAGCACACACTTGGCTTTGCTAATTCACTAGTACATACTCAGCATAATTCTTTCAGCTCAAGTTATATCCAGTCTGTGACAGTTCACACCAATGCTTTAAAAGACAATAAGCAGCAAAGGGACACTGCTTGGTGTTAAACTAATAATTCCATTTAAAGCCAGCTTCAGCAGGCCAAGAGACAGAGGCCTGCTACATGAGAAATGATCCATCATTTTAAGAGGCAGCACTCAGTTCAAAGGTGCCACCCTGCAAAGTGCTGGAATTAAGTCTCGTAAATTACTTATAAGTTGTGGTGCCTTAAAGGATCCTTCTTATCTGATCTAACATGTCCTTGCAGGAAGGAATTTCCATTCTAAACAGTCACATTATTAGCAGAGTCCCTCACTGCTTCGATATCCACCAGTGGCTGTGAATCACTCAACTAAAAGGTATTACTGTCAAATTCCCTCTCTGTCTTCAGGAGGTATGTTCAACAGTAATCCAACGCTGAAGGAAGCAAAAGGACATTAAACTACTGCAACAGAGTCTTACTGCCTCTAGAACTTCTTACAAAACTAATGTGGCTTCATTAAAATTTAAAACCATCACCCTTTCTGTTTACAGCTGCCTAGCTGTGTAGCAGGAACCTTGGTTTGCTGCAGTAACACACACATCTGTATGATCTAGGATCAGCACAAGTGATGTCACCAAATGGGACACGGACTGCAACCTCAAGCTCAGGCTCCCACATGAGCTCTTCTGATCTTTCCACAGCCTCTATTATTGCTGCATTAAAGCATTTCAGTCCTTGATATATTTATCCTCAACAACCCCTGAAGTACAGAAGATGCTGTAAGCAGGAATCCGAAAGAAAAATAACGCTATGCCCAACTTTACTTAAGGTTTACAGTGAAACCAGAAACTGAGCCTAGCTCAGCGCTCAAAGCAACTTCCACATCCTTCCCAGTAGTAACTACGCATCAAACTGAAGTAGGACACACAGAACCTTAACCTTTAGTTGGACCAGGCAGAAGCATGGTGGCTTGAAAGGTGGAATTGAGAGTCAGGGAAACAACCAGGCAAGATCTATCAAAGTACAAAGAGCCATGAGTAAAAACGTGAAAGTTGAGTTTTCCGGAGGCTCCCTTAGCCACTCCATGGCATCCCATCTCCCTCAATCAGATACTTACTTCCGTTCCAGTTGCATTCTGGTTTTCACCATCCATATAGGATTCATCAGGGAGTTTGTGATAAAGGCTGAATAAAAAGAAAAGAAACCCCAAAATATAGCTGATGCATTGCCATGGCAAACATGAACTTTATACACTGTGCAGTGAGACGGTTCTAGTTACCAGCTCTATCTAGAGGTTTCAAAAGACACGCAGGTTACAATCTCTCTGTGGCCAGAGAACCCTCTCATGCTAAACTTCAGGAGGCGTCAACAAACAGCCCTGGAGTTTCTTAAAGAATTCCTCCTTTTAGCACCTATTTTAATATGTACCTCATGTTCCTAAAGACTGCTGTAGCCAAGGTACCTTACTTACTGACTGGGTTTTAGAGTCATAAATAAAAGGAGACCTGTGGGGAAAACACACGTGGATTAGTCTTTTGTTTTCCCCAAGGCTCTAGGTGGTGCCACTGAGCCATCTCGTTAACAGAATCCACCCGTAATTAAGGGGTTAGTTTGGGAAAGATTATTTTTAATGATCACTCTGGTGACTGATGTTTGAACTAGCAGAGCTCTTCTGCAGTATTTTTCCTACAAGAACAAATTGTTTTCCCCATCCTGGTAGGAAAAATACAAGATCCTAAAACTATATGGCTAAAACAGTATCAAAAGTTTGCCGTTGCCTATTAATATTTTTTTCTTACAGAGACATTACCACAGCACTGCAGTTGGAGAAAAGTTCATTCCAAGTTAGTAAGCAACAATCCAGAAATATTTTAAAGTGCTGAACAGAAAAACAGTTCCCCTGTAGACAAGGTAAGTTAGGAGCTATAGCAAACTCTTTTTCTGGCATAAACAACCTCAAACTAAGTGTACATTTTCTGAGCGCGCCTCTGTACTCATTCATATACCACAATTATCCAGAGCTGTCAGCCCAGACTGGTGGGTTAGCCCAGGTCTCGTGCAGACAGACTGCAAGTCCAGTCCCACCTTATGATTCATCCTACTCGTTTCCCAACTGTCGAGAGAGATAGAAGCAGTCTTGTAGCAACAACAGCTTGGAATAAATGCTTTAAAGAATGAAGGTGTATCTCAGAGCCACACAGATACCAGTGTATGTGCTGCCTGCTACTTGCGAGGGGCTGGACATGGGGGTATTGCTGCAGACCACATGGAGGATGAATTACAAATACATACCTGCAGAACCTGCAGAACAGATGTGCACAATGTTGCTGTTGGGCACAAAAATGCCATTAAATCGCTCTTTGGCTTTGGAGTAGCATGCAAAATAGACAGCTCTGTGGAGAGGAAAAAAAAAAATAGATAAGAAAAGCAAGGTAATATACACAACATCAAATAAGACACATTACTATTCTTCCCTTCCGTCCCTCGAAAAACAAGACTTTCTCTCCAAAAAGGCCTCCACATTACTACTTCCATCTACAAAGATACAGGGTTGGGTTTTTTGTCTCCTTACACTAAAGTGCCACTACCCACAGGGTAGAAATATTTCACTTTTGCATCCTGAGATGAGAGACAACATGGTCTTGCAGACAAAGCAAGTTAGATTGGATACCTACACCAGCTTTGGCATTAAACACACTTTGTAAACTTGGGAGTATCACCTTCCCACCTGGAGCCTACGTTTTCCATAAATTTCTTCAGCACTGTAACTGTGTTAGCAGCACTTCATGCTTTAAACACTTAACCCTGGACTGAAAAAGTTGTACACACCCCAAATCCCTATACAATGCATAGGAATAGAGGAAGCTCAGCTGATCTGCAACAGTCAGTATGACGAGTAAGAGACAGAACCAAGTACATTCAGATCACAGCTCCTTGAAGTGAACTGCTAGAAAAATATTGGTGGGTATTGGTGGCTACAATTTGAGAATTTCCATAAAGTACCTTATTCCAATCTTATGGAAGATTATGAAGGAACGGAACACAAAAGACAGCACGAGTGAGTTGCCTGAAAAAGCAGGCAGTGCTGGATTCAAATCCCTGCTGCAAAGATCACCTGTAGAGAAACAGGATTCCCCACTTCCGGGGGAACATCCTACCTACTGGGCAAGAGGCCAGAGAGGGAGTACACCACTCTTCCATGGTCCTTTTTAACTGGTTCGATTTCAGGCAGAGAAGAGCTGCCAATTTCCCGATTGCTAACAAGTTTTAACATTTGCTAGGCACAAAGATCTTCAGCCCTGCCAAGAATGGGACAGTCATAAGTACATGTGGAAACCATTTACGTGCCCGTAAGATTTTCAAATACAAACAAACTTGGTAGCCACTTTAGTAGTTGCTTTTTTTAAAAAAAAGGGACAGAGACACACCTTCAGGGTTATGTGCCAGCAATGTCTCAGCTGCAGTTTTTCATTTGAGAAGAATTTAGGCAATCAAGGACCAGATAGGTACTCCTCTCCCCTGGCACCTAGCTCCTACTCAGTGTTTGGCAAGCACTTTTATGTATTCGCAGGGAAATAGCAGATCATATTAGAAAAATGCAAATATTAATCCTACAGATTTTTCTGCACTACTTTCTCTTGTTTTCTCAAGCACATGATAAGTGGCTCCTGCAATGACTTGGAATTTAAGTGCCTTATTTAATCTGTACCTTCCAGTGTTATGCAAGTGTAAAGCAGATTTTTAGAAGTATTTCTTGGTATGCATATTGTGCAGTATACATGCACAAATCTCAGTTTACAGATGGGAGAACTTCATGACCTATTCTTTTGAATCACAAACATACTGCAACATTTGGGTTGGCACCTTAAATGTGCCTTTTAGCAATAGTTTAACTATTTACCTTGATGGTGCAACTCCAACCAAGTTTGGACCCAGCCCTCGGAAGAGTGACCTTGGTCCTTCTTTTTCCAGAATTGACCTTAGAATAAAAACAGGGGAAAAAAAAAAGATAGTATTTGGGTTAAAAGTTATGCTTCCTGTTCTGTCAGACTGTCAGTCAAAAGAACTGTACAAAAGCAGTAAGTATTAACTGTGAAGTGGGAGCTTTTAAGCTACATCATATACTTGAAAATTATCAGAATTATACACTAGTGAATAAGAGTCACTACACCATAAGACTGCAGTGCGCTACAGGCAAATGTGTGTCATATGGGACAAGGTTATAATTTCCATTCTTTGAAAGCTGTCAGGAATTGAATTAAAGTTTCATGGAGAATCCAGTGATGGCTGACTGATGAACAAAGAATATTTTTGGCATTCTCTGTATCTAAGCAATTCAGGAGTTTGCTTCCTGTAGAGAGACACACAAAAAAGATCTTCTTCCCTTTCACAATTACCCAGCGATGTGTTTTTTCCCCAGAGTGAAAGTTGAATGTGGCAACCCCACTACAAGCTATGTCTCCCCAGGTAGTTCAGGGATATCTGGTTTTGAGGGCATCCAAAAGAGTTCACATCATTTTTCCCAAGTGAACTCCAACTGCAGAGGTACCACTGTGAATCACTGTCAGAACTGGACTTCATGATCAGGTCTAAAGCAGGAAGATCACCAAATGACACTGTCCTGCAGTTCTGAAATTGCTACAGCCCAGGTTTCCAAAGCCATTTCCACCCCTCTTCACTCGCACCTTAGAATGCACGCTGGGCTAGAACTTCTCTGAAGAAGATAAACTGTCTGGACAGCTTCCCCAGCAGCTGCCAAGTTCTGTACAACACCTCGCTGAAGTGCCCCATTAAAAAAAACTTACCTATACAAATTTCTTGCACTACTAACAGCAGACATATCTACAAGGACTAAACAGCAAAACACTAGTAAACAGCCAAGTATTTGCCAGTGGAAGCCAGGTACAGTCCAGTAATCACTGGGATTTCAGTGCACAACCTGCTAGACAGCAGCCCTGTTAACTGAACTCACCATGTGAAAACCACGCAAGAAAATCCAGATAACACCGGGCTCCAGGGGTAGTTCACGTGCACCTGTTGGAACTGCCAGTTTTTCAGAATTTGCTTTCTAGGTCATTAGCACTGTTGAGAAAGTTCTCCACAGATTCCAAAACCAAGCTCATTAGACAGAAGAAGATACAGGAGCTTCTGAAACTCTTTTTCTGCAGCAGAGTTGAACTTTCTGTGTAAACTCCAGGGCTGAGTGTCTCCAAGGAGACAGATCCACCAACTACTTGTTCTTTGTCACTTAACAGTCACGACTGCAGATTCCAGCTGGGATGACTCATCAGAATCTTAAATGGATTAGACAAAAACAGCCTGTCCTTCTGGAGTGCTTTCTATTCAGCAGCAGGCTTAACCTGCCCTCCTGAGTACCTACTTTCTTTCTATTTACAGCAGCTAAGGGGCTTTCATACCCAACACCTTTAACTCTTACAGAGCAATTTTATATGTAGGGCTCTAATGGCTGCTTCTTTAGCCATAAAATTTTCCCAAACCAGAAGGCCCAAGTCATGTCCAGTTTGGCAATGCATGCATGACCTGGATTGAGAAAGGGATGAAGACTAAAAGCAAGACACCTAACTTCTGTCTTACATACATTTGTATTTTATCAAAAAGATCATAATAGCACTATCTGTTCTTCACAGATGCTGCCTGCAAGGGAATGACAGCATAAAGATTTTGTTCTGACTTCTCAATCCTCTGAAGTAAGCAGGTCGAAAACTTGGTGATACATGCAGCTGAGCAATTCCTGAAGTGAAATGAAATCAAGATCATAGTCACCAAATTTAATGAGCTTAATAAATATATTAAAAGGTTGACCGAATTTTAAACCATTTCCTCTCTTAAAAAAGAAAAAAAAAGACAATCCCAGGAAAAGATGGACCAAGAGGATGAATTAAGAGCCTTGTGCCTTGAAGTTTTCACTTCTTTTAGTTACAGCTGCCTGAAGTCCAATGCTGCAAGGTGAAAAGATAGCAAGGGAAAGGAGATGAAAATCAAAGGCAACTGGCACTACCTCACATTTTCAGTCACGAACTGATCTAGACTCACCTCTGAATAGACAAAGAAATGTTTGGCAGGGGAAAGAAGCACTGTTTACAATACAGAAACTCAAGTCCCAGAACGACTCTAGCCAGATAGTTCTGCAGAGAATTTGAATTAGCACTGTACTGTTATATAAGTGTGCAGCTTCTCCCCAGGCAATCTGCCAAGCGTGTTGGCCTTACATAAAATCATTCAACTTGCTTTGCTAGTCACTATTTTCTTTGGCATTTCTGCTACCTGATCTAAACAAGACCTCTCTGCATCACCCTGGGGTGCCCAATGATCCAAATAAACTCACTTCACTTGCATGAGTTCTGGACCACAAGTTTACGGTGCTTTGATATGAAATACAGTAGTAGAGATTTGGACTTCGGAATTGCTGGTAAAACTATTCAGCAGTTGTAAGCTAGATGATTTCACATTTCCTCTTCTTTATGAATACACAGCTGAAAAGGGAACAGCTGGAGCATCAACTGCTGCAGTTTGAACCACAAAGAAAACTTTTAACAGAGATCTTAAGTAATACAAGTGTATATAAGATGGATGCGTAACAATAACTGGCAAAGTCAACATCTAATAGCAAACAGAGGAGAGCTCATTAAGTCAGCTGTAGCTGAGGAAAAGACAAAAGCTTCCAATATCCCAATTAGACATATTTTAGTGAGATTGCTTTTGCAAAAAGTGTCCTTCCCCCACTCCCATAAGTTTCAGTCACAGATCATCCACACAAGAGTTCAGACAAGCATAACTTAAAGTATATGGGAACAAAGAATTCTGGAGGTCATCTGGTTCAAACTCATGCTCAAAACAGGGCCAGCTTCAAAGGCAGATCAGGGAATGACATCCACCACTAAGTGCAGAGAATCAGAAACCTGTTCCAATGCTGGTCCATTAAGGTGAAGGAAAGGCTACAGGCTCTCACTTTTATATGATGCTTCAAAGACAGAACGCTTCGAGAAAGGAATTAAAACTTCTCTCCGTCAAACAGGTAAATAGCATGGGCAGCAATAGCAACAAGTAGCTCTACTAGCTACTCAAAGCAACCTGGGAATGGCTCCAGGAAAAAGAAAAAGACAGCGTATATGGCTTATTCAGTCCTTCAATCATTTGCCAAGAACTGGCCCCAGCTAATAAGGATTACCTGTTCCAATGCTCAAAGCAGACAGTAAACATGATTATTCCCAATAAGAAACAAAAAAGAACTCAGTGTTGAAAAGAAGAAAAAGCCCTTTCCTCCAGAATATTTTCTGTGATAGTTCCTACAAGCTAAGGCATATCAAGAGTTTACAGTATGTCCTGTGTATTGATCCCCAGGAAGTCACAGCTACCAAGAAGCCTAAATGTGAGAAGACAATTTAAAAATAACACCTCCAGACACTTATTCAAATCAATTCACTTTGGAAAGTTCCTAAGTGGTGGAAACAAATTTCTGTGGAAGTTCAAAGGAACGTTCAGGCATCTTGAATATGTATATGTTTTTAAAAGAACAATTTATCTTTCTACTGCTGAAGGCAGAAGCCCATCTGACACGAATCCTTCCAGTGCAAGTCTGAAGCAAAATTTGCATTCAGTGTTTGCACAGAGGAATTGAAACTCAGATCACTGGTGTCAAGCAACATGGAATAACAGGAGGAGCAGGTACTCACTTGAGAACACTAAAGAGCCCAGGTGATACAGATGTTGGCCTAACCATTCCTTCACCACTGATGGTCCCCAGCTGGACTTGTGGGTAGTAGACAGCCCGGAAGGCTAGCTTTGAAGATTGGAGCCTAGTCTTTATTACCTCTAAGGGACATGTAAAGATGGCACCAACTGTTCCTCCGCATCTGTAAAACACAATTTAAACAGAAGACAAGAGTCAGGAAAACATAGCTGCACAGATGTGTCAAATCACAGCATGGCGTATAGATAAAATCGGAAGACTTGTTTCCAGTTGCTCCGCATTGTGGACAAATTATTAGGAAGCTGGGCAGTTTTGACACTAGGCAAGGGAGACTGTTCCCATGCCCTGGGGGAGGGGAGAGAAGGTTGAGAAACTGTTACAATGATCACATGTAATGATGAGATCGGTAAACACAAAGATGATACCCAGCACTAACAAAAAATCCGTGACTGACCATCTGCTGGTCCCATGTTCTGCCAGGACTTGGAATTCTGCCTGTAAAAACTTCAGAAGCATCTATGTTTCAGAGGTTGTTGTCCTAAAACAGACATAATCTTGGATGGATTTTTCTTATGGGAAGCAGGAAGCTGGCAGATGAGAACAAGCCACAGGGGATTAGGACACTCACTATAGGCTGAAAACACAGCAATATAATTCTTCACGATTTCAGTACTTGTGACTAAAACAGCTGTTTACAAAAGTAGCAAATATCAAAACTACGCTAAGTTAGGCCCTCTTAAAAACAATGGATATCAACTTTTTGGGGGGGGCTGGGAGGAAGGAAGCTGCAAGGATGAGAGGGAGGGTGGGAAAGCAGAACAGGACAGAAAGGCTACTAAAGAACAGAATTCCCATACTCTGATAACAGAAGGACAAAAATAAAATATACACACACACATATGTGTGTGTGCATGCGCCTATACATACACACATATGTATATATATAAACACATATATACGAAGAATAAATAAAAGATCCTGTAACAGGCATATACTCATCTTAATGTAGTCAGACTGAGCCTCTGAGAAAGCACACCGGGCCAAGAATATAAGGTGTATGAGTCCTAATTTTCATTTTAATCAATGATCTGTAAAGTGACTGGTCAAACTATTTCTCTCTCTGCTGCTGTTCTTCTTGGGTAATCGAATGTCCCTTCTGTCAAACTTCACAATTTAACATAATGCTGAGGTTGGCTACAAGGTACTACATCTAAATTTTATTAATCAAACACCTTGGGATTTAGGAAGACTTAACTAAAGATTTCATTTTTTTTCTGAGGACGTTTACTACTGTTAAACCTATTGATTAGAAAATATTTTCTTTGTTTACAAAAGTGTCAAACCATGCAATTCCTTCAAAAACCTGTGTTTGTGATTTTCCTTAGAAAACACCATAAGTCAACAACTTTACTCTCCTTGATGTAAATGTGAAATTGCAATTCAAGTAGTTTTCCATGAAAGGGAGATGAATTAAAAAAATAATCCTATCCTTTGTCTTGCACATAGAAAAAAGCATTGCTTGCTAGAGTCATAAGAACTTCGCATGCACTAATTTGGGAACAGAGATTCATAGAAGGATATTAATAAAGGTACAAGTGGATATTTTCTAAAGCCCCATCTATACATGAGCTATTTTACTAGGAGAATCTTTTCCTAAACGTAAGGAAAAGGACAATTAAAGAATGGCAGAAAAATCCAAGCTGTAGATACATACTAGTTTATAAATGCTTTATCCAGTACAGCTTATTTTGTTTGCTGCAACAGTGTGTCTTATATCAAACAGTAACCATTCTGTGCCAAAACCCTGAAGTCCCCGCACTTGCATTAACAGCCTGGCCACCCTAGTTGTACAGCCACAAAAATTAAGGTTCTTTGTAAGGTTCAAAAGGACACCCCAGACCACATGGCTGGGGAATACAACTTCCTCGCTACAGTTTTCATTTTCTGCAGGATTCTGTTCAAGTACACGATCCCAAGCACTATGCTTTCCAGATACAAACGCATCCAACAGAAGAAACTGTGTTTTCTCTGAGACTGGCAATATGATTTAACAGCATGTTTCAATGAGTTTCTCCTCTAAGCTCTTGCTTCTTCCTCCTCCCTGCTGAAAGGGGGAAAAAACCTAAACTAGGGACAATCCATACAGCCAAAGTGACAGGTGTTATAAGAAAGAGCTTTGCCTTCATCCCTTTTAAACCACCTATGCTTTGACTGTTGAATAAAGTCATGAAGTTGTTTGTGGAACTAGGTACATAGCAGCTGATGTTGTGTCATTTGACTCAAAACCAACAGTGTTCACAGAGACCTTATCAGGCCTCTGATTATTTTGTGTACTGAACGAGGGCTTGGACACCAGCCTTCTGTCGTGTCAGTACTACTCCGGAGGACATCACTTCGGTTGATCCTTCTCTGTTTTGTCAGATGCATCTCACATTGCTCTGAAATTAGATCTTAGGCGGAAAAGAGAGGTCAGGAGTGGCTTCTCCAGGAAAACCTTTCCTGTTCCCACAGCTCACACTTCTAACTTGGAGCAGGAAGTGTTTTGAGGATCCCTCTTGCAGATCTCCAATGCCACCTTTCCTACTATGTATATCCAGTACAAGTATACAAGTATGTATAATTAACACCTGACTAATCAACATACTGCAGAGAAATTTTAAGTCTGTGGGAACTTGATGAAGAACATTTGATTGCCTTAACTCCCAACTCGTTTATCCACCAGCGCTCCAGTACTGTGCACTCCATCTTCAGTCCTGATTTATTTCACATGTATGAACATTAAACCAATACTTGCACAGTAACAATTCATAAATTCAGAACACTGAAACTCCATTTGCTGAATTTTCTGAATTACCAGCTGCTCAGTCTAGAGTGGCATCTTGCCATACAATTTTTTAGCCTCTCTGGCATATTCCCTCCCCCATCAGCTGTCTCCTTGCCTTCCTAGCCCACTCCTTGCCTTTTATCCTTTTAGTTTGATAATTCAGTTAATTTATCCAGCCTTTAATATTTAAGTACTTCTGGTAATACATATATAATCCTCTGATATTCAACACAATGAGTTAATATCTGCATCGTTTTAACAGCTCAGAGTTTATGTTGTCAGTGTGACATTTAAGAAAACAGCATTATCTAAGACAGCAATTCTCAGAATGTCAACAGGACACATACATTCTGTCCCAAATAAAATACGCAGCAGATAGTTCAAGTAAGGACTTTGATGGACTGGGCAGCTCTTTCAGATGAGCTGATTTCCCTCCACATGGGAATTCTATGCATCATACCCTGGTGTTGCTCTATTCCCTGGAAAGATGGCTGCAAAATAACACACTGTGCATAAAAGAAACACTTTGTATTCCTATGGTGTTCCGAAAGCCTACATCTGGGAAGAAAGGGGAAACAACCAGCTTCCCTCAGCTACATAAACAGCCATAAACCCTGAAAGATTCAGACCATGGATATGCAGCCAAATTTTATTTGGGAAAATCTTATGCTGCAATCAAGGCAAAACCTCCAAGTCTTCATACTGGTTGGAACTGGGGGCGGGGGGGGGTGGGGGTGGGGTGTTGATGCATCTGTGCAGAACTACAGTTCCAGAGATGTTAGGCAGTGTTTATTGTACTAGCCTCTTGCAAAAATCTCCGAGCGTCTAAATCTGTCCTTAGTCAAAAGACAGAAACCTCCCCTAGAAACAAAACACTATGGTAGAGTATCTTCAACAGGTCACACGGCAAGCACAGAACAGGAGGTTCCCAGCTATGCTCTGCAATTATTGCAGATAGAAAATCTCTTCCATGTGAGACACACAACAGTTCATCAGCTTTGGGCTGTCACTTACTGCCAGAAAAACAGTATTTGTACTTCAGGCTTTGAATGTCCCTTCTAATACATGACGGGTCAGGCATATCTTGCCATTACAGCAGTAAAATGCAGCTCTCTGCTTTGTGATGTTCAAACAAAGGAACTAAGAAAACTCTTGGTTTGCAAATATGAAACATACTTTATGTTATGGAGATACATAACGTACTATACATTAACAGCTTTCATAAAAAGAAAACACTGTTTAAAACACATGCCAAGGATGCACGTCTCAAAATCCAATTCCAATTTTTCTCTTGCTGCCAGCCTTCTATCTTTACAAAGTCCACCCCAATGATTTGCATTCGAAATAAACTCTCAGCACCCACTAGCAGAAGTGATATAGATGCCAAGAATCTTAACTGAGTAGGGCTTACTTCATCTGTCCTGTATGTAATGACTGAGCAGTATTCTTAATAGGAGTAACAACACAATGCTGAATGTTAAAGGAAGTTCTGCAAAACAAACAAAAAAAAGCACCCAAACCTTTAATGATCTTTCAGTAGATTACCACTGTCTTTACCTAGATCACAAGCAAAGATGATGAGCTGCTTGGTTAGAGCAATCTTAATTTATAAGCAGCCTGACACATTTTGCTGTGTGAGCGGTTGAAACTACCTCTTCCTTGTCAAAGGACAGCAACTACTCTCAACATTTAACAGTGAATTTTTGACAGACACCAGTCAAGTGAAACACTTGCAAGAGAAGTAGTAGTGCAAATAGTCTGGCAACTATACTTAATGGGCCACTTTACCAACCAAGTTGACATGCATACCTCAATTCATGCTTCATGAATGGCACCACATATGGCTTTAAATGTCAAAATACACCTTGGGAAATCATTTGGTACAAGTGACTGGACCCCTCCAATGGATTCAGAAGCCTGTAGAGCTCCCCGAACACAGCTGCAAGACTCTGCCCCACTGAATTCAACAGCACAGGCTGGGATTCAGCACAACCAAGGCACTACCCGTGCAGAGTATTATCTGCTTCCCTGGTTGTGACAGACTCATGCCCCGGAAGGCAGATACAGAAAGTGAGCAGTATACGTGCAGCAAGTGTGCCAAGTTTTAAACGAGATTGTATTTGCGATAGAAATTTCATTCTGTTTTTCTAAAATGTGCCACATGCTCTAGCATGACAAGCACAGCATAAACAGCAAAGCAGGTTCTATCTGTAATATTTCGTTACTGCATCATCAAGACTGGAAACAAAAGCTGCTGCATTCTCAGATGCCGGAGGAAATTGAGTACCAAAACAGACTGTTCCGAATGCCTTAATTTTGAGTTAAGCATTCAATAAATTTCCAACTAATAATGTTATAGGGTGTAGATAATCCTGTAAGCACTGTGTTCCTTGAGCTGATACACAGTTAGTGAATTATGTAATGCCCATGAGAACCTAAATTAGGTAGAGGGCTGGAAGACAGTCAGTCTCATCATCTGCTCTGGCTGTCCTGGACCACACACAGTACAGCAGATACATACACTTCAGGTGAAGGCTGCTTCTCTCCATTTTACAAATGGAAACATTATTTCCCAAATGGATTGTCAGCATTAGCACACTGCTTAACAATTAACATCTGTGGGAGCTGTATACCAGTTCCTTTCCCCACAACTTGTTTGGTTACTAATTTGGGGAGTAACATTTCATTAGTTCTGGGACCTGTACCAGACACTCAGGCAAATCCAGGTCCAATTCAACACTTTAAACAAGGCTCTCAGCAACCAAGTGCATCCAACTCCGCTCAGCTGCCACTGAGACAATCAACTTATGCCCGTGGAGACAGATGTCACTATGTCCTCAATTCAAAGCAGCTTGATGTCATCAACCTTCCCGAAGTACGCTTCCGACTCTTTTACAGGTGGCTTAAGCAAACTTTGGTATCTAAGGTTGCTTTTCAGAGCCATAGGAGCAAGGGAGGTACGGACTTAGGCCTCAATACCGAGACAGAAAAAAAGTCACAAACATGGTTTTATTCAGACAAACAGTCCCCCCAGTGTGAAACCAAACTACTAAAGAATACATATCACACAGTACCTACATGAAATCAAGATAAAAACTTTGTTCCCAGTTTTTGGTCTTTGCTGGTTCTATGAAGGGCATTGCAGCCTCTAAATACCACTTCCTAGGAAATCCCTGTAGTAAACAGTATTAGTCCAGCTGGAAAGACAACATGGAGTAACCTCTGCTACAGACCAGTCCACAGTTTTCCCCAAAGAAAAACAAGCAACAACTGCACTGACTTCAGCAGGGAAACAGGACCCCAGCCTTGTAAACATGCTCACATCTGTTGTGCAACTCAGGCATCATTCTCTTTGCTGCTTCTGAAATGTTCCCTGGCCTCAGAGTCATCTCCCCATCAAAATGCCAAGACCCTTTGGTTTGCTGTTACTGTAAGCCTTAAAAGGAACCAACAGAAACAAAAGGAAGCCAGTGAGTCTGTCTGCCTGTAATAAGTTGGCTAATAGGAAGCCATCTCTTTCAACAAATGCAGAACACTTTCTAATATTCAAGTGATTTCATCACTCCTAGCCTCTGAAGTTTTAAACGCTTCTATTCTGGCCATTAAAATTACCTGAGGCCGGCCTGCCTTCTTTGTGCACACATAATGGTTTACATCTTCTTAAACTGACCCCGCACCCCACCCTCACCTCCACAGGACGCTATCTTAATACCAGTAATGTCTCTACCAAAATTATTTCAAGTGAATGGGCTGCTCTTGCTTTAGCTGCAAAAAATACAATTGAATGAAGGTTAGCATCTTACACAACCTATAGAGTATTCTGAACTTCCAACAATTTCTTCTGCTGGAGGGATAATTTTATCCAAGGTCCTGGTTCTGCAAACAGCTTTATGTCACAGTACAAACCATTTATTATAATAGGGTTCTCTGAAAGAAAGAGCAAAGGTAAAGGTATTTGAAGGACTGAGGAAGGACCTCAGAGATTATTACTGAAGCACTAAAACACTAACAATTCTAAAATTCCTTTGATGACGTAACAGATGTAGCAAAATATTATCACAGCTGAGCTCCTTTAATCAGATTTTAAGCAGGCATCCTTTACCACTCCTAAAAACTGAAATGTGTAAGGCAGACATGGCCCGGAGCCTCATACTGAATATGATTTGGGTCTCTAGCTTGTCCATGGGCTGGCTGGTCCACACCCCTCCAGACACATCATGTATTTCCTACTACATTTCTTACATGGAGAGAAAGGTGGTTTAATAGCTTAGGCAACAGTTCAAAACTGATGCTCAAGTTCTTATTCTATGCAGTGAGCCCCAAGAAGTCTGCATTTCTCACTTGGAAAGCAGACATAATAGCATTAATAGATATGTACATGCACACGATACGGAAATTCAGGGCCTTGAACAGGGAATCGCTCTGAAATAAACTGTTTGGATGGTGGGTGGGTGCGTGGTGGACCAAACACTTCAGCATTGGCTGGTGCACGAGAAGGCTAAATTTGCTGTCTCATTTTCCCTTCTGTAACATCAGAGCAAGAGAAATGATTGCACACTTTTCCGTGTCTCTGTAAATAACAAGATATGCAGAACAAGAATCAGGTCCAGCAATGAACATTTAAAAGCCTGTATACCCTAAAAGCCCATCTCTTTCCTCTGTGCTGTATTTTCATCGCTGCTTTAGCAATAGATCAAACTTATTATACCAGAGTGGCCAGGATGACATTCCCTGCTGCGTTTCCAGTCTTTCCCCCCATGCTTCTCAAAACCAGATTGGACCTGGTGACTTCCGAGGTGTGCTGCAGAAAATGGTTGTTTGTTAGGATTCTTGGAGAAGGTACAGGGTACATTAAACGAGTAAGGAAGATCTTGATCACTCAGTACTAGATTAAAACAGTGATTAATTTAAAATTCCTATTTATTTATAGTCTGATGAGTTACATGAGGACACCTAGAGTTCTGAGTAGGCATTGTTACTATCCAAACAAGCTGCATGTGTACATTCAGGTCCGGTTTCTGTCACGGGCTTCATGTACTACTCTAATGCAAGTGGGGGAGGCGGGGGAAAGAGAGGACTTCACACATACCACCCAAGTCAGCAGAAGGACAGGGTCTCTGAAAAACTTAGTTTTGTTGGGTTTAATATTATATTAAATGAACTTACTGCTCCAAGGACATGTCAGAGGAGACTGAAGTCTCCTGTCTAGCAACAGAAAAAACAATGGTCTACTCTTAAAACAGATTTAAACTAACAATAGGTTTCATGGTGGCTTCCTAACTATTGTCAGCTGACAAGCACTGCAGAATATTCTACTACTTAGTTCAAACCATCACAAAAAGATTAAAACAAAAGATTTTTGATAAGGACTGAAGTCCATAAAACAGCACTTACTATCTGCATAATGATGATTTTTTTTTAATTTATTTTTTAATTTACACCATAGAACTATCTTACTGGACTACTATTAAAATTACTGCAATAAGGTAATTCACAAGGCTTTTTAGGAGGGTTTTGGTTGGTGTCTTGTGGAGTGGGGTTGTTACTTTAAGCTTTTAACACAACAAAACTAGTAAGTTTACAATTCCTTGCAAGAACTTAGGAGGCCTGGTGTGCCAGGCCACTTACTGAGAAGTACCAGGACCTTCTCTAACTCTCTTCCCTCCCATCTTTTTTCCCTTTTTGGAGGACTTGGTTTTCAGTGTAATTATATGGATCAGGCAGTTACACAGCCTCCACAATTAACTGTCACCTACGCAGAGCTTATCGGAGTGTCCTGCAAATACGTTCCTTTACAAAATCAATCTATGATCCATCGAAAAGCATTGGCCTGATGTCTGGAGAATGCTTTTTGGATGACATCCCTTAGTTCCTGCTTGATTCAGCAGGAGCCACATACGAGGGCAGGATTTGGAGTAAAGTGTTTCATTTAACAGAGCTGGATGCCAGAGCGATGTAAGATTTTGAAATTATATACAGCTAAATGTCACAGCAGCCCAGCGCTGACCTCAGGTCGCACCATGGTCCTTTCTGACCTCTCCCGCTTGCCTGGCGAGGGATGTATTTTCTAATTCTGGACAGGCCCCGCTTGCCGCGCCGCCTCTACGCGGGCAGCGAGGAGAAAGCTGCCCGGCTGCCACGGGAACGGGCACGCAGGTCCGCGAGGGTGACGACGGCAAAGGCGCGGGCTGCGCTCGGCGCCCACAGGCCGTCACCCCGTCACCCCGTCGCCGGCCGGCGTGCGGCGGAGAGCTGCGGGAAAGGGAGGCCGCCGCCCGCCCGCCCCTCACCCGAGGCAGCGCCCGGGCACCCCGGCGGGGAGCCGCCGCCCCCCTCTCTGAGGGGCCTCCCCGGGCGGGCGGCAGCGCCTCCACCGCGGCCGTAGCCCCGCGCCCCGGGCCCCGGGCCCCGGGCCCAGCCCTAAGCCGCGGCGGCCGCACTCACCCCCCGGCGAAGAGGTGCAGCAGCGTGTTCTCCTGCGGGGCGCCCGCCATGCTGCCGCTGCCGTCACCGCCGCCTCAGGCCCCGGCTCCCCGCGCGGGAGCGGGAGGCGGAGGCCCGGCCGCGGCGCGCACGTGACGCCAGCGGGCGGTGCGTGGTGCGTCAGGCGGGCGCGTGCGACGGCCCCGCGGGCAGCACCGCCCCCTGGCGGGCGGGCGGGGGCCGAGCGGCGGAAGGACACGGCGCGGAGGCGCGCGGTAGTGGGGCCGAGGAACGTCCCGCCGGCGGTGGAGGTGCCGGCAGAGGGTCCGTGATGGCGGCGGGAGGCGTGAGCGCTGCCCAGCCCCGCGGCCTGGCACTGAGGGACAAGGTGGTCCCCACGGAGAAGCGGCAGCCCCTGTGTACACAGTCCTGCACATCACCGGCGCCTCCCTGCGCTCACAGAGCCTGTTCCTCAGAGCGCACCTACGCTGTGCCCGAGCCGGGGCTGAGGCCCAGGTGGGCTGCGGGCCCAGGTTTTCAGGTGTATACCTGTCCTCAGGTATGGCTGTAAGGTAAACTGGCACGTAAAGAACGCTCAGACTGGTCCTTCGTGGTGTGAGCCACAGACACACACAGCTCTGTCACTGTCAGCCCCCTCAGCTGTGGTGGTGACATCCTGGTGCAGAGAAGTTGGCCTTTGGTATGTTCTGGAACCCCACGCCGCAAGGGTGGAGGGGTTAGACACCTTATTTAAGCTGAGACCCTGCAAGAAGCGCATAGATGCGCCAGATGGGCTGTTGTGGTTTAAACCCAAACCACACAGCCGCTTGCTCCCCCATCCTGGGGGAATGGGGAGGGATGTGGAGGAGTAAGGGTAAGGAGACTCACAGGTTGAGATAAAAACTATAATTGAAATAAAATTATAATAATAGTCATAATAGAAAATACAAACAAGTAATGCACAGTGTGATTGCTCACCACACGCTGACCGATGTCCATCCCATTCCCAACTAGCAATCCCAGAGAAGAGAGAATCCTGAAACTGCAATCCCGGTAGCAAGAGTGAGCTTCCCGATCAACCTTCCTCTACACACCGAGCACGACGTTCTGTGATATGGAACATTCCACTGGCCAGTTTGGGTCCGTTGCTCTGGCTGTGCTCCCTCCCAGCTTCTTGTGTACCTGCGCACTGGCAGGACACGGGAAGTTGAAAAGTCCTTGATTTCTTAGCAACAGCTAAAAACATCCGTACGTTATCAACATTGTCCTCATATCAAATCCCATACTGAATCTAAAACACAGCACTGTTGTAGCTACTAAGAAGGGAAAAAACAATCAGCTCCATTGCAACCAAAAGCATGAGAGTATCCACCCCTTATTCCATATCATATAATGTCATGGTCAGCATATAAAGCTGGAGAAAGAAGGAGGAAAGGGGGGATGCTCGGAGTGATGGCATTTGTCTTCCCAAGTAACTGTTACATGTGATGGAGCCCTGCTTTCCTGGAGATGGCTGAACACCGGCCTGCTGATGGGAAGTGGTGAAGGAATTCCTTGTTTTGCTTGGCTTGTGTGCACGGCTTTTGCTTTACCTATTAAACTGTCTTTATCTCAACCCATGAGTTTTCTCACTTTTACTCTGATTTCCTCCCCCATCCCATGGGCAGGGAGCGAGCGAGCAGCTGTGTGGGGCTCAGTTGCCAGCTGGGGTTAAACCATGACACGGGCCAATGGCACGGACACATGGAAACATAAAAATCATGCTGAGCCGTAGCCTGTGCTCTGGCACATCCGAATGGTGGCACCCAGTGAGCAGTACAGAAATAGTCCTTCTCCCTCCCTAGTCACCAAGGATTTCAGAAATGTCAAGCTCTTGTTTATGCAAGTGGGTCTTCTGTTTTTATATTAATATTAAGAACAGAGGAAATATCTCAGTTATTTGACTAATCCAATAACAAAAAAAAATCAGAAGTGCTGTTTACATATTCAAAGCCTGCAGCTTTCCTCCCGTCCTTTGAATGCCCTGGGGGAAAGCTCAGACATCTGCACTGCCAGTAAGTGATCCGCTGAGTATTTCTGAGAGGTGGCTCAACAAGGATCTTCAGAAGAATTTGTATTTAAAGTGCACATGACATGAGGCTTTTAAAACTTACACTCCCCTTAAGCCAGTGGAAGAACTTTGGCCCAGTGCAGTGATTTACACTCATCTGTAGGATAGATGCCATCAATTTATATGCTGTGGGTTAATTTCACAGCCAGGACATTTATGAATGTCTGGCTTTTAAATTTAAAGTTAAAATCCTGAGGAAAACATTAAAATCCACAAAAAGACCCTAGGTCTGCATATTTTCCACATACACGAGTTTTCTATTGTCCATGACAACAGGTTTGAACAAACAGCCTCCTAGCTTCAGTTCAGATCCAGACATGAACTTCACTCCTGCCACAAACCAAACTTTCCAGTCCTAATACTGCTGGATGCTGGAGTTTGAAATTTGGGTGTGCACATTCCCAGCATTTAGACTTCAGCCTACTCAGAGGAAAAAATGGCTTAAGGGTTAAACCCAAGAGATGAAGCAATGCCTTCGTCCACACTGGGATCTGTGCTGTTTGGGTGTGCCTGTCCTGGATCTTCAGTCTCCAAAGAACAGCCAGCCCTTCTAGACCTTTCTGTTTCTTTTTGATGTGATGGTGATGAACCCTAAGGTGCTACAAAGACCAGTTGTCTCTAAGTGATCTTGTGTGGTGGCTGAAGAGCAATGATTTACCGAAGCGGAATCAGTCTAGTGGATAAGGGTGATGGGATCCCTTGTCTAGAAAGTTTGCTGAAGCTAAGGAATGAATACAGCATTAAGTGCAAATAGGATGAGGCAGTTACAACTCTGACCGCCTGGTCCCCATACATCCTGACATCCTGAGAACCCCAAGTTGTCATTGAGATTCTATAAAGTTACTCTGTGATGACGTAGAGTATATATCAGAGATCCAGGCAGCAACACGGATTTGGTAGCTGTAAATACATCAAGGATGGTAGGCCTGTCAAATGGTGAGATAAATGAGTTTTCTCTAAAGTGTAATCCCATCGGATCATGCAAATGAATCTAAGAATAAAAAAATCTGGAGAGGAGATGACTCAGAAGAGAGCTGGTAACCGCTGCAGGTTTATCAGAATGCAGATGACTCCATTAACATATCTCTTTTGTTTGCTTGAGGTATTGATTCAACCACCATGTGATCTTTGGAGGTCCACCTTGTTTATAGTGCCTCTCACCAGCCAAAAGACCCACCAACCTTATCACAATGACAAAAACTTCCAGATAGGTATAAGCGTTGAGAAAACACATGATTGAGAAAGCACCTGATAACATCAACACAGCCAGAACTGGCTGTAGGGAGCCCTTGGCTAAGACTTCCAGCCCAGCACAACAGTGGTACACATGCACATTGCGAACAGGTAAGGATTCACACAAGCACACTTATACACACAATGAAAGCTGGGCCAAATATTCTCATTTACACACATAAATAAACTACAAATGCACCAAGGCAGGCCTACTAGCCTTACCTATTCACACACACAGGGCCCTATTACACACACATACACATAGTTCAGTGGGGCTTGGCCAGGTGTTTTCCCACACGCCCAAAAAAAAGCTCCCCACGCACATCAAAACCAGTTTTGAGCCCCAATCTTATGCTCCCAACTCCACAGAGGCAAAGCAGCCCTTCTCACAGCGGACAAATGTGCACAAACACAATGGTTTGTAGAGAGGTATGAGGTATCTGGAGGTTATTTCTAGCCCACCAGCAAACTTAGAGCTCCTAGATCAAATGGGTTCGTATAAGCCTGGGGAGGTGCCAGACCATGTGGAAATAAGAAGCTTGACATGAGTGACAGAAGAAAATCTGCTTCAAGCAGGAGACAGAGGAAAGGAAGGAGAAATCGGCCTTCCTGGAGAACAGTGGATGGGGTGACTGTGACATGGGAGGGAGGGGAAGGTGGTGACATGTTCAAGTAGAAAAGGTATTGGTCAGCTGTTTTGGGGGCACAAAGACATGGGGGAAGCTGATCCTGACAGGATCTGACAGGCCAGAGTTGTGCAAACTGTATGAAAAAGGATGGCAAAGGCGGTTGAGGAGAGAAGAAACTCTGCCTTCGGGCACAAAGGAGGGAAAATTCAGTTTAAGTAACTGGACGATATAGGGTCCTTCAGAATATGCACATGGCATGGGTGTCCTTTCCCTCTGTTTTATTCTCTTGCCGTTCCTTTGCTCTTTCCCTGCCCTTAGGCTGCACAAGTTGAACCATCTCTTGTAGCTGTCGGTTGGTAACTGGGCAGTGGGCTTTTGCGTACGGCCAAGGGCCAGGCAGGGGCAACAGCAGCTGTCAGACAGGAGGGAAGCGCCAGGGCCCTTGTCTTGGGTGGCAGCCCAGGTGGGGGGTGTGTGGGAGGCGTAGGCTCAAGACAGCCACTCAACAAACAGCTGCCCAGAAAAGCCTCTGGACAAGGCTTCCTAGCAGGGCTGCCGGTGATCTGAGACCTGGGGGAGGATGTGTCCAGAGCTGTGTTGTTTTTAAACACAGTCATTTGGAGTCGGTTCACTGCCTGGCATGGCAGGGTTAGGTATGCGGGAGGGAGGTCAGGTTACAATTCTCAGCGTTAAAGCTGTAGGGCCTGATTTCTGCTTTCTCTCTTTCCATGTGGGCTAGGCTGAGGTAGGACAGACGAAGGTCAGAAACCTTATACTGTTTATAACTTTGCACTAATGTGTGCTCTGCATCCTGTGGCCCCATACAAAAGCAAAGATGGGCAGTGACAGAAAATAGCCATGAGGGCAGACTGCAGCCCAGCACCTCCCTGTCTGCCCCTGTGTGAGATTTACCAGGCCTGTGATGACTTCTTTAAATACTCAACTCTCACAGAGGCATCTTCACTCACTTTATGCCCCTTGGTACTGCCAGAGACGTGCAGCAGCCAGTGAAGTTTGGTACTTGAGCTCTCATAATGTGGAAGCAGCTTAGGGAGATGTCAGACTGTGGACAGCAGAACTGACAGAGCTGACTCCTCAGTCATCACATCTACAGCCCAGCATAGCAATTTAACTGTTGATAGATTTCAGTTAAATTTAATACATTGCAGCAGCTAATGTAGGTTTCTTAGGCAGTTACCAAGACTGTCTATCTATGAACATTTTTCTGCTTAGTTCTCCATTTGCTGTAAGGTATGAGACCATGTATCCCAATTTATCCCCACTAAGAATGTTTAGGAACAAGTTACAAGCTATTGAGAGTTTATACGATGTCAGTAAAGTAGCTACAGGCTATTTATGGACAGCACTGCCTCTAAAGAATGCTAAAGGAGAGGACTCTACCATAACATAACAGCAGGTTGGAACCAATATTTTGATTAAAACTACCTTTTCACCTGATTGCTCATCTACACTAGAGGCACTTCTGAACATGAAGATATGTCTGCAGAATCCTCTGGTGAAAGTACCATTTAGGAGCACAGAAAGTGGGGTTTTTTTCACCGGGCCACCATTATCAGCTTCTGAAAATGACATACATTAAGGTGACAAAAGTGCTTATCCATCACCAAATCTGAGGTTAGCAGTGCCTTTGCTAGCTAACCTAGCTAGGTGATCAACAACTTATGCTTTTCCATTTTACTAGGTGACCATTATCCTAGTGAAATTTACTGTTTACACTATTTACCATGGGCAGCAGGATAGTGGAAGCAGTAAAAGACACTAATCTAATTGTCTTGCCACGCTCACTAAGGAGTCTGTTACACATGATTCCAGCTGGGTGTCTTGACTGGGCAGCCTGAATGTGCTCCAAGCTGCACGAGAAGCCTGTTTGCCCGGGATCCATTGTCACACCAACAGAACAGCAACAGGTTACTGGCTCCAGACAGTTATGCCACCTGCTTCTGCATTGGCTAGAAACTTATTCCTGGAGCACAGGTTCAGCCTAGTTTGTACGGGTGGGCCCAGAGGATGTTGTATACATTCACTGGAGCAATGCATAAGCTAAATTTGCACATCATTCCTTAGCCTGTGACTGTTGTCTACCTCCTAGGCTAAAGGATACTTGCAGCCATGCTTGGCTCTACCTCTCATTCCCCAGCAGAGAGCACTGTAAGAGCAATGTTAGAAGCAGAGCCACCTCAGAGCAGCGAGGAGTTAGGCATAGAAGGTTTGATCTTTAACAGATCCTGCGCTTGTTCTCTGACTGCACCACCAGTTCTGCCTGTATGTGCCTATCACCCGCCCTGGACACTTTGAAGATGCTCTGTCTTGTGGCTCCTGTTTCGCTTCACAAAACACATCTCAAAGGGGAGATCAGTTCTAAAAAGCTCAGGCCCTGATGACTTTTTCTGAAGCCCTGGAAAACAAAGCCATTGGCACTGTTTGAGCACCTCACTTTTTTGAGCCAGACAGCAAACGTATTACCTGCTTCCTGGCTGTCATCACCTTTACCTTCATTTTCCTCAGCCAGGTGGAACAAGGAGGAATGTTTGCTTGTATCTGCTTGCCTCAACAGCTGTACAGATGGTCTCTGCGCAGTGGGCTGCCTCTCCTTCCCCATCATCGTTTTCCAGTATTGATCTCAAACTGGGAAAAATATTGACTGTCCAATCTCCCGCACTGCTTCACATGCCCAGTGGGATACTGTTAGAAAGCCAATCTCTTTCTTGCTTCAGCCATGCATTGAAGCTCTTGGGGCACCCCACACTACAGTGTGTCTGCCCTTCTGTCACACAGTGCACTTCACCTGTAGGAGCTGAAAGAAAGAGCGCTGCAGAGTGTAGGTATTTAGTCCATCAAGGACTAAAGGATTTAGGAAATCAAGAGGAAGACACGTTTTGTGGCTATGCTATGAGCATATCAAAGCACCAGATCTGGGAAAGCACTGTGTTCCCGTCACTGTTTTTATAGCATGTTGAGTACTTCTAGGGAATTTCATGAGGATAAATGTGCATACAAGCATCGTGGCCTCCATGGATCAGACACCACAGGAGCCACATCAGGGGAAGTTCCTAAATTACTCCCTTGCCTGTACAGCATGAACCCAACCAGGAAAGGGTTGAGCTGGCTATTCTTGGGACTTGTTTTGTCTGGTGGCTTCCTACAAACTGGAGCAAGGACTCACCAACTTGTTCCACATCATTAGCAGCTGGCAACTTCCCAACCATTACCAGTGTAGTCTGGATTTCATCCAGCAACTTTGAGATGAAAGACATTGCAGCACCACTGCACTCACTGTTTTAGGTCCCAATCCAGCTCCCACTGAAGTCAGTTACTCTTTTTCCACTGTGTGCAGCTGGGGCTGGGTCTGACATTTCTGTAACAGTTCGGTCTCAAGTCCTCGGCTAGCTGAAATATTGGTAAAATAGTCCAACACAACAGATAGATGCCTGCAACTCAGCTATTTTCTGGCATTCAAATTAAAGACAGCAACACAGTCAAGCAAGAGCACGAGGAATTATATTTCTTTCCTGAAAACACTGGAAGTCTGAACTCAGAGCAGCCAAAGCACCTGGTGGAAGGAATCTAGAAGCCTGCATTGAGTGGGTGTCTGTTAGGAGGCTGATACATCTGTTCTCTACCAAAGTGTATCCCAGCCAGGAGCACCATCAAAGAAATCTCTCTGGCAGTGATGAAGATACTGATAGCACTCAGCTGCCCTAAAAATGGCTGAGGTCATTGCTTGGATTTTGGGAGGAGCCTTGGGAGAAGTGTATGTCTAAAAGAGTACCCAAAGTCCAGAGGTGTAGGAGCATGCAGGACATACATGTATTTTTACAAACATAGCAAGGGGACACCTCACCTGGCTATTCTGCCAGCAAAATTTTGTTGAGAGTACTTTGAGTGATTTAATGAACATCCTAAAGGCTGTAAAGTATATACCTATAATGTAAAGTATATACACATAACTTGAATTCCTTCTATCTGTCTCATTCTGCAGTGAGCGATTATTGCCTCCTCCTGTTTTACATGTGGAAAGCCGAAGCACAGGCACAAACCGAGCAAGCAGAGATGAGGCCAGGGCAGAGACTGCCTTGCCCAAAGGTCAGCAGTTGTCTATCATAACCTGTAACTGCCTCCAGTCAGCTGTGCTCAGATGCTACAGACTGATTTGTTACAAGACTTGGCCACTGTTACTAAACATCTTGTCATTGCTAAAATGGGCTTAGTTCCACTTTCAGGGCCAAGACACCAAGAAGCAGCTACCATTTTAGATACTGTGTCATGCAGCCACTGCAGGGTGACCCAACACTAGGAGCAGCAGGCTGTCAGCACAGGAACACGATGGGCATTCAAGGGAATGAGAAACTGGGTAAAATTAAAACTGGCAAAAAAAGGGTTTTTCCCACTAACATGGAACTGGATTCAGGAGCTTGTGGTAAGATGCTACTGAGGCCAAGAATTTAGTATTTTGATTTTTCTCTCTAGAAGAATAGGAGGTGCAATCAGTTGGAATGAGTGACTGAGAGCCCTGAGAGTCCTTGGTTATTGGGAGACTGTTAAAAGATTGCCTATGTTAAAAGCCTGGCTCAATGCTGACTGAGAGATATGCCAGCCATTGACTCTGGGAAGACCAGGTCTGCTTCTGCTATGAACATAAGAAAATCCTGGTGAGTTTATGCTGTGGACAAGGATAACCTGTAGCATAGTGCTGAGACACCTCACTAGTTTTCCCTCTAAAGGGTACACAAAACTCCTGGGGGTCTGTGAGTAATACCAGGAGCCCATAAGAGCCTTTTCCCAAGAGCCAGCATTACTGAAGTGCAGTGGGTGAGCAGAGTTCCTCCACCCTTGGCAGTTCAGCACAAAATAGCCTCTATAGCCAAATATAGGCAGAAAGAATCCTCTTTTCTGGAGAATGAAAGGGGAGCAATGGAAAAGAGTAGCAACATCCTTCTCTGAGAACCCACTTCCCTCCATCTCCACAGCAAGCTTCCCTGCAGGCAAGACTAGGGTTAATAGGAAACATATGGGAGGAGAGTCTGTGATCCAGAGCTCCGGGACACTGAGGAGCTACCTGGAGCCCATTCAGGAGTGAGCTCAGGGATCAAACTTCTCATGAATGGGGAGTGGGCTGGGTGGGGAACTTAAAAGGTACAGGCTCCAGTTTGGTGCTTCCACCCTCCCAGGGCAACACGCCAGTCTGAGAGGAAAATTCCAGTTCCAGCACAACAAAGCATGAGAGTCACTAACCATACCCTGCATCTTGCATGCAACATCTCTCCCTCCCTACCCAAATTAAATTGTTAGAACTAGACTCATATTAAGCCATTAGGGTTCCAGTGTGCTAGTCCATTCTGTTCTCAAGCTCTGAAGCCTTAAGGTGCTTCCATGAAGCTATATCTGCAAGCAAGGGACTGATAGCAAAATCAAATGCCCTTCAACTTGGCTGGAGCTGAAGACTGAATTCAGAGGCTGTAGATCAACCCCTCTACGGAATTTGGTGGAGGCAGATTCCCCCACCTCACTGAGGACACAGCCAGGATACACACTGTAAAACTGTGTATGTACAAATAAACCCTTATCCTCCTTTCTGCTCCATCTTTTTTTCACTCTCCTTCCTCCTCTTTGGATTTTCTTCCTTTTGTCTATCCCAAGAACAAAACAACCATTATCAAAGCCCATCACTCTACACTTAAATAAAATCCAGCTAAATATCTGACTTAACAGGCGAGGGACAGCTGTAGAAGACCAGCTGAACAGAGTGAAGGGGTCTGTCCTGGATACCAAAGAACTGGTCTGAAGTATCGAGGACAGACCCTTAGACGATGCGAACCAATGGTGCAGTTACAGTGTCTTACGCACCAACTACGAATTTTGTCTTTGGGTAAAAAAGGACAAAAATGGCCACAATCACAATCACTGAATAATAATATCGCCAAAGCTGGAGAGAGTTTGTATCCACACCCAACCTTCACACTTTATGCCTTTTTCCCCAAGGAGTGCAAATTGTCGACTCAACCACATTTGCACTGAAATTGCACAGACTTGCTTTGCAGAAAATGGCAGCTTCTTCCTGCACCAGTTTTCTCTGAGCCACACTGACATCCTTTTGTTACTAGCATCAATTTGGCCAAGATCCTCTTTCTCTGGGGAGTCCAGAGGCTCTGGCAATCACAATACTTCCTCAGTATGTCCTCATTTCAGTCCTTGAAAGCCAGGGTGGTGTGAGAACGCTGCAATGCATATACAGACAGTGCACCCAGTGCCATTTTCAGCTGTAAATTCACATGAATACCTCAATTCACGGTCCTTTTCATTAGAAAAGCACTGGCATTAGACAGTGTGCTCTGGGTCTGTATAATGACTTGGGGGCTCAGAAAACGTGAGCCATTCCTCATCTCCCACTGACTTTCTGGAAACCTGAAAAAATTTCCTGCATGTTATCTACTCAGGGTGTGATCTGTTTGAAGCAGGTGCTGAATCTCTCCAGAGCTTAGCAAGAGAGGACATTGGTCCTTGCTGGGGTCTTAAGACAATATTATAATGCAAGTGAACAACATAATTATTACACAGAAGAATTGGAGTTGCTTCCAATTTAAACCATAATATCACAGTGACGGACTGCATCACCTACATGCTCTTGTCCAACTGGAATTACAGCAGCAACAAGGTGGGGAAAATTTTCAATGTGACAGTGATCTGAATATCTTTGTTTCCCGTGTTTGTGCTTCTCTGCAGTTTAACTAACAAAATGTCTGCAAGAATGAAACGAAATATGCTTCATCTGAACAATACCTCTCACCTCCCTGGATTTGCACATCATCACTTGATTCAATCTTTCCCTTAAAAATAAAAAGTGGGTTTTTCAAGGAGGAAAAAAAATTAAGTAAGGGTGGAACGCACAGAGGACATGAGCTCAGTTACCAAATGCTTTGCTGTTTTATTAGCTAACATCAGCATAAAGTGCTTAGTAAAATGGCTGCCCAACCCATCAGATTTACTATCTTCCACATGTGCTTTTTTATGATTATTAGATTAGCTTTAAACATTCCTTTCCAACCTTTCCTGTCTCTTGATTTTTGCTGTCCTCACTCTAGAATTAAGGAACAAGGTTGTAACCAAGCATTTTCCATGCCTCACCATGCAAGGTTAATTGGGTTATTCCAGGACTGCTTCCTTTACATCCTCCCCAACATCCTGATTCTGCCATGAAGTCTGTGCACAGACCCCCTGAAATTAATGAGGCTCTAGCTACAACATTAAAGCTCTGGGTGACTTCCAGATTTATCTCAGTAAACCCTTCTGTCCAACATGGCTTTAAAAAGACTTGGTCTAATAGCCCAAGATTAGGATTAAGTTTTATAGAAACAAGAGCAATAATTGATACAATTTGAACATATTTTTTCCTGGGTTTGTTTTTTCTTCAATGGACGAGGATTTTCATTTAAACATGCTCTGTAATGTTACAATCTGGATACAAGAGCCAACATCCATTTTGCAATACAGCAGTAAACCCAACAAGGACTGAGTGTCCTATTGTTACAGCTTTATCGGCGCTGCCTCTTTTTATATAAATTTGACACTGTTGATCACCAGATCCTTCCAGAAAGCACCACCCCCTCGCCCAGAACTCCAGAATAAGCTGCAGTCCCCCGAAGTATCTCAGGATTTCCTCTGGGACCGAGGATGGACCCAAGGATCTTTCAAAGCTCAGTCCTTTCCCTTGTTCCTGATGCTGGAGGGCTGCCTCAGTGTCATTGGTGCAATGTGCTTCCTCAGTCACATCAAGCCCACTTAGTGGTATTTACAGAGGCAACATTTTAAGCGGTGGATCCTGTATGAGCTGTGCACGTTCCACTGACAGCCAGGACTCTCTGTGAGATGGGGCTCTACGCTCACTGTCTGTCAGAGGTTGCACTGTTGTGTGTGGTGCATGCAAGACTTCAGAGCTTTTGCTCTGCTGGGGCCACCAGCCTGGAATGTGCTTCTTCCTGAAATGTGTCTCACTGACACTCTACGTTAAAGGAGCTCTTTTACTTTTGCTCAGTTGTGTGTGTGTGTGTGTTTTAATCACAACCACGGCTATTGTATTGCTCTTTTAGCATGTCTTTGTCTTTTTGTCTGTTTGTAATTTTATTGTGGGCTAGGCTGGTTTTACTTAATGAGAAATGGTTTTATGAATGCTCTGCAGCTTCCCACTCTCTTCCCAACCTGTGTGTTTTTGCAGAAGGATGGTTATTTATAAAGAAAATGGTGTGCAGTGTTATTATAACTCCACATTTCAGCACAGCTGTTGGAAGAGCTGGCGAACCAGCACAGACTGGAGCGCCCACAGCACAGAGACATCACCTGGCTCCATGTTTCATTTCCCATAAACCAGAATAAATGGCATGGTAATAGAAGGGGTGGGCTAGCCATTGACCACAGGCATTCTGTAGGTAGATTTATGCTGCAACTGCAGAGAGCTGGGATCTAGCCTGCTCTGCTTCTCTCCTGCATGTGGTTAAGAAAAGAGCAAAAGAAGGAGAGAGGAAATTAACACAACAGAGAACTTGAAATAAAAGTGTTTTATATCATCTCCTATAAAACAACCCATAAATCCCTGCCCTCCTGCTCCACCCCTCACATGTTTTTCATTTTGCTGGCTGGCTGAAAAACAGAGAAGTGTAGGGTACAAAGCACATATTCTTGGTGGGAGAGGCTCCCCCCTTCCCTATACACTTCCTACTCACACCTTGTCCCTATGCCTACAGCACGGCATTCTCTTCTGGTGAGCAATCAAAACCTGGAGGAATTCAGCATCTGTCTACCATGTGCATAGCTTTAATTCCTCCATCTCGGGGATCTCGGCCCCCTCCCACCAGCATCCTCAGCTGTCTTTGCCCAATGCAGGTGAAAGGCACTCAACTTGGGCTGAACTGCTAGGACTTCTCAGCCACCGGCACAGACCCACAGGTAACTGGAAGAGTGGACCACCAGCAAGGCCCCCAGGCATACACGGTGGCACAGAAGGTCACTACATGGCACATACATGGTACATCTCAGTGGTGGCACAGAAGGTCACTACAGGAAGCTGCCTACAGGACCCCAGAAGGGTTTAGGCAGTGTCTTCCACATCCCACCCCTACACTCAGAGAACTCACAGCTCTTCAGAGACATTCACTCCCCTGGATGGTGCAGCAGTCACTAAGGTTTTCTGAAGAGAACAGAATTTATTTCTGTCCTGGAATTCACTGACTCATTTAAGTAGCTTTTCAGAATAGTAAGTCTCTAATGCCTGAACATAACCTAAATATCCAAAGCGCTGTGTAAATGCTACTAATTACTTTCAGTAGAGCTGGATAAACGGAAATCCTAATGCTTCAATTCCAGCATTTACAGCTACGAGAGTTTTGCCATTGGAAAGAAACTGCAGCTCAAGAAATTGAGATCCACATTCTCCATAGAGTTAGAGGCCCAGTGTCCTCTGAAGCTCTCAGGAGTTGCAATGCTGTCTCTCATTGCTAGCACAGACTCTAGGATGGAGGCTTTCTTTGCTAAAAAGAGAAATCACAGACAGCAACTAACCCCCAAGATCAGCTAGGTTTCACTCCTCTCACCTCCACCCCCAAGCACTCCTCACCAGAAAGAATGACCTGGTGTAATTCCAGGAGCTGACCAAACAGAGAGGGAATGAAAACGCCTGCCTGACTTGCACAGAAACGTAGTTGCCTTTTTTTTTTTTTTTTTTTTAAACAAGATCTGGTAGGACAAGCTCCAGGCAGACGCCAAGAACATCTTGTTCAGAGGCAAAGATTTGGAGCAGGTTTATTCCCAGTGTCCTGTCCCTCACTGGGTGGGGACTTACACCAGCTGATACCCATTTTCTCCAACCAGCTGATGAGATACACTGTCAGTCCTGGACTGTGTCAGACTTCAGTTGCAGCCCTTCTGGGAGAAGAGCTGGGTTTTGTTACCATGGCAGTTTGGCATGTAGCTAACCTGGTAGTGGCTGTGTGTGTATATAAGAGCCACTCAGACAAATACAGTTCAGACCAAGGTTGCATGCGGGTGGAGCAAACATATTTTAATAGCTTACTGTACAATGGCTTTTGCATTTTCCACTTCTCCCAGTGCTGCTGGGCCTTGTTCTGGCTTTGGCACTTGTATCCAAACCAAATCATCTATCCACTACGCTTTGTAAACTGCCATCCTAACACCCAGCCTTTGCTGGCCTAGCAAGCAACAACCTGCTGGCACTTCCCCTCAAAACCACCTACACGTTTGTTAACTTCAGACCTTGCCATAAATGGATTCAGCACATGGATCTGCTGGCAAGCTGGGGAGTTCTCTAGGCTCTTCTTGGAATTCATGCCAGTCACCTCCAGAAGGGGTCCTTCAGCCCATGCTCTGTTTTCTAACACGCTGGCCAAGCCAAGCCAATCCATAAGGGAAATGTTGGATTGGCCCTAAATGCCATTGCAGTTGTGATACCTTTTGAGCTGATCCTCAGGATCCTACTGTTTTAATCCCATTGTCAAGACCTACATGGTTCACAATCTAAGGGGATAAAGCAGGTAAAAGAAGGATAACTATTCCTATTTTATGGATGTGTAGAGATGCCTGCAGGAGTTGGCAAGTGGCTGACAGCAGGGTAAGCCAGTGTGTGATCTTCTGGTATGTCACCTACTGTGAGAAACACGCCCGTTGCTAATCTGCAACTCCATGGTAAATGTCATCATTTGATGGAGTTCGCACTTTGTCATCTCCAACTGAAACAATGAGGAAAGGCAAAGGATGAGAATGAGTTAAGAGGGAAGGGGAAGCAGCACAAGCATATTTTAAAAAATAAATTAGTCACTGCATTCAAGGCAAATGGCAGCCTGTTGATATATCCCACCCAAAGGGGACTGAAAAAGTGACCTCATGCTGCTTGTCAAATATAATCCCATCCCTCCCATCACTAATGCTACAGCTCCATCTGTCTGGAAGCGAGTCCCCACTGCACCAGGGCCAGCTTTACCATAGAGACAGAACAGTGCTAGTCATTTTTAATGACTGTGTATTATACAACCTACCCTGGTCCAGGCATTTTCCAGTAAATCTAGGAGCAGCAAAAAATACTAAGTCCTGCATTGTAACATGTACATGGTGCAGAACGGTTGTGTGCTTAGGTACAAGTTTATGTCATGCTATACACACTGTGCAAAAAACCTGGATATTGCTATTTTGCCTAAAGACCTAATCGTGGAGCTGGATCCTCGGTGTGCTAGGTGCTATGCAACCAGACAAGCAGGAGGATCTCTGCTGCAGTTTTGTTGTTCAGTTTGTGCATAATGCCCTTAGGTAACACAATCCAGACAGGGCAAATTGCAGCAGCCATCCCAGCAGTAGCTGATGCGTCCTGTGAATCTGATGAACTGCTCAAGAACTGACCGTAAGTGATCACTTGGGCAGGGAGGGCAGAACTGCAGAAAGTCTCAGTCCCTCTTACCCAGGAGCACAGGCACAGAAGATAAGGAAAAAAGGCTGCCATTTTCTCCACAGACTGCTGCTCCTTCCTTTCTCCCTCCCATTTCTGAGGCATATAAAAATTCAGGGACAGCTTTCTGTTTCCCATTCAAGCCAAACTTTTGCCACAGCAAAGCAAGATGCAAGTCATGGCTGAGCCATGCTCATAGTCCCCAGGCTACTTCCATGCAGAACAAACTCATACTCTGTCCCCGGCTACTAGCTCACATACCCACATATCCAGCCACAGTACTGGCCCAACATCGGCAGAGTTGCCAAAAGCACCCTAGTGCTTTTTATTTTTTTTGCTGTATGTTTCAAGGATGAACCCAAAAAGTAACCTATCAGTGACTGAAGTCTAGCCAAGGTCTTCGGTGCAAGGGACCTAGATTGCGGCTCAGAGACTAACGAGTGTGCCAAGAGGCTGTACTGCCTTGAGGATCCTTGGGAAATAGTCTGTGTGTAAATCTTTCCCCTTGGATGTGTTTTATGGAGCCATCCAGAGTCTCTTTAAAGCCACAGACAACACAGAGAGGTGGCAGGCAGTAGCAAGCGGCTGGATATGATGATGCAGGAGGCCACCTGAAAGGACCAGGACACCGCAGTGCCTCTGCCTGGGTATAGTCTGTCAAGAGCTCTGAGCACAGGCTGAGCTTCAGCCAATTTGGCTTACACAAGTAGCATTTCACTGAGGATTTTATGGGGCTCCCTGGGGCCACGGGCAGTGGCAGCCCTCCTCTCCCCCCACCTCATCGCCCCGACGCCAAGTTATTTTACAATTATTATCTGAAGTCAGTGTTTAGCTGTTGCCCAGGTAACAGCTCAAACATGCCTCACCTCATGGCCTCCCTGCAGCTTTGCATGGCTGCTGGAGAGCTGGGAAGCAGACTTAGTGCCAGGCGCTGAGGAAATGAGCTCTGCAGCCTCCCCAGGACATCCCAGAATATTGGAGAGCTTGGATGAGAAACATCCCCAGCCAGATTCCTGGGCAGGCACCTCATTCAGCACACAGTGCCTGACACAAAATCCACAGCATCCCCCCCTCCTTCAGTTTCTCCAAACACATGCAAACCCACGAGGCAAATGCAGTCCAGGTCACGCCGCTCCCATTGGCGCCTCTCCCCTACCTGCAAAGGCAGGCCCCATGACATATCCTCGAGAAAGTATTTGTCCTCTGACACACTTGAGAAGTGCTTACAGCCAAATATATAATCCTGCAGTACATACTCTGTCCTCCTGAGCCTGAACTGAGATACATGAACTCAACACACACAGCCTTTCAGTCCATGCAAGGGGTTAAGGAGCTGGAATGAAGTCTGTGGCAGGCACTCAGCAATCCTGTACTGCTAATGCAGGCAACTCACTCACTGAAGTCACAAGGAATATCATCTGCATCAAGCGGATAGTGTCAAGCCTAGTCTCCCTGCTACAGCCTTCGTATCAAATGTGCTCATCTCCCAAGTCAACACACAGTTCTAGCAGTGTTGAGGCTCAATCTGCTATCGGGGAACAAAATAAATACATCTGGGTGTTGCTTGGTACATGACAATTGAAATGAGGGTGCTGCCAGAGGGGCAAACGGGCCTTGTAGTGATGGCACCTTCCTTCTATTTCTGGCCTAATACACAAGGAAACAAACAGCAAGTCAGGTTACAAGCAACAGCACGTAGGAGGCAAGTGCTGCACCCCTGGTGCTGCAGGGCATTGCTGGAGCAGGGGTCAGGGGGCACATCAAACAGGGAAACCATACCCATTTAGCAATTACAGTTCCTCTGTGCCCATAAATCTGCAGAGGGATTTTTTTTTCAGTTTGGGGGTGGGGTGGGGGTGGTGTTATCTCTGTGGCAGCAGTTGCACTCTAGCTGATGCTTTAGCTGGTGTCTGCAAACAGACACACTTCCTGCCCAAGTATGTTGTTACAGTTCAGTTACGTGCTTGCTGGGTACTTTCAGCACCCCAAAAAACTTTTTCTTTCTTCTCCTATTCTTCCTTTTCTCACCGTAAGTCAATAAGTGAGGGATCAGTCCCTGAGCAACTGGGAACATACGTCTTTGGCACCCTGCAGACTCACTGTGAGGTTCGAGGACAGCAGTACCAGATCAAGATTTGCCACCTAGTCACATAGAGACTTGCATCTTTAAGTGTGGTAGCACTTGTGCAACAGATCTTGTCTGATATGGGCCAGATCTCACATCTTCTAGTCATCACAAGCACCTGTCAGGTATCCTGGAGAAAAGTACACAGAAATCCAACATGTCACCTTTTGTACTGAATGGATGGAAATCTTTCCTCAGCAGAAATAATCCCTGCTTGGCTGCTTGCTCCCAGTCAGGCACTGGTAAAGCAATTCTTGGGAATTCTTCAATAGTTTTAAATATGGTGAGATGATGGTGGGGTTCCAAAGTATATCTTTTTGAACTGTTACGCAATTCATTTCACTGTCTCCCTGCTGGGAGCCTTGATATGAAGGAATGTTTAACTCCATGAATGGGAGCAGTTTTCAGATTACTGAATAGCTGAGTGATTTTTGCCAGTACAACTGCAATCAAGTTTGCTTCAGATTTTTCTTTGCTTTTTAAGACTAACCTCAGAGGGGTCATGCAAGCTGTGTAGGCGCTAGCACAGTGTGTGGAGCAAAGTACCAGTAACCCCTGCAATTTTCCATGAAAGAGGAGATTTCTCCTGCATGTCTTTGTCTTCTGTTTCCCTCTGAAAGCAAGAGAAGCACTGAGTCAAGACCTCTGTAATCCTTGCAGCTCAACACCGCTGAAAGAGCTGGAGTTGTCAGAAAACAAAACTGCTGGGGCCAGAAAGTAATCAAGTCCTGCAGACTCTTCTCTATGCATCATGGCAGAGACAGAATCTGCCCCTATTTCCTGTTGTTGATAGCCAAATGACCATCCCTCATGGCTAAAGCAACTCCATCACCACAGCCAGCCAGTAGCAGCAGCACTGAGAACCCTCTGGTGTGGCAGGTTGTAATTTGTCATAGAGCTGAAGACAAGACTGCTTCTGAGGTGGGAAGAGATTCACTGTGGTGCACACAAGATGTGAGAGAAGATTTACAGGCTGCACCATCCCAGTCTTGTTCAGCTAGAGGGGACCATTCCAGGAGCCACTGGTTCAGCCAGGCCAGTGCTGCCCCGCTGTGCACACTAGAGCATGATGTTCCCCTCCGTTAGCCCGGCTGAGGCCACTGGGACCAAACCTTCTCCAGGGCAGGACACAGGTTGTGCTCAGAGCTGTGGGTCCCAGACCCACTATTCCCAAGCCTGTCCTTTCACTGTGCCTGGCTCGCTGTATCTCTTGCCACTGGACAGTCATATTTCTGCTAAGCCATCCCATTTTACTTCCTTTCTTTTTTTCTGTTTTGGCCTTTTTCTCATTCAGCTTTGCCTCCTTCGGCTTGCTTAGAGCAGCTGGACCCACTTGGGGCTGGTTTCGTTTGGATCCATGTGAGAGGCCGGTCAGATGTGATGTGGATAAAAGAAAAGGAGTGCCAGTGCTCCCCAGAATGGGTGTGCACTCATTCTACCTAAGGCCTGTAGAAGCTTAACTGTATCCAATAAATCATCAGGGACTTCTCAGGGACAGACTGGCAGTTCTGTGCTTCCTGCTGTTGGGAGCCCCACATGCCACAACCACATTGAGATGTTCCACATTCACAGTCAAGCCACAAAAAGTCTGTCCTGATTCCTGTTCCTTCAGGGAATGCTGTGGCCTTGGTGAGTTAGAGAGGAGCAATGCTGTATAGCAGTGAGCCAGCCTATGGAGTCAGCCTTTAGCATGCTACTTCCTAAGGTTATGGTCCGGTGAGATTTCACCAAGGTTGGCACAAAATATATTTACAGCCAGTGCTCTGATGCAAGATGTGATCCCCTGTTCTGTCATTCATCCATCATGTAACAGCCCCACAATATGCCAAGAGTGCTCTGAGCTTCCAAACAAAACCCAGAAGTGGGAAGGAGTTCATGTAGCCTCCCTTACATAGACACAGACAATCTGGCCTTAAGTGGTTCACTGTCCTTAGTGACATTTGTCACCCACATGTTGCATGGGGAAATGCATCAGCTTTGCTTGTGACTCTGTATTTACTAGCAGAGGTTCCTGCTGCAGCTCTATCAGCATGGCTTTAACAGGCAGCTAATCCTTGTTTGTTTTTCCTTTCCAGCTCAGTCTTGCAGCAATTCGCATCCCCCCAGCCCCTGGTATCTCGGTCTGCCTTGCCAGCCCAAGCCCAGCCACAGCTTGGATCTGTCCAGGCTAGTGAAGGTGAGTCTGTGATGTTTTGGGCCTCTTGCACTCAATGGTGCATTGAAGCATGTCAGGAAAGGATAAGGTCAGGTATTTCCTTTGGGCTGGGTGCCCAGCAGCTTTGGAGCAGGGGAGGAAGAGAGTTTCCAAGGCCCCTTCAGAAAGCGGGGCCAGTGCTGCTCTGGCATGGCAGGAGGAGAGAATTCTCTTGCCAAGTCCCCTCTGGACCCCTGATCAAACACATTGGGGCACCCCCTTTGTGCTAACAGATGAAACTGCTCCTCTCATGAACTTGGGTACCAATGCCAAGTTTAGATACAGTCTAGACGCAGTAGCTTATTTATAACCTTGGCACATGACGTGGCAGGCAGTGGGGTATAAACAGCATTCAAAAATGATGAGGCGCAAAGTTATTTATACACCAGAGTGTTGAATGTAGGGTACCACAGCCCCGAGGGCAGAAGTCACGACTTACTGGAGATAGGAAGAAGCTGCCCTATCAGTGGGAGTAGGGCTTTGAGAATGGGACACAACAGGAGTTAAAATCACTGTCTAATCCCATACCTGAGCTCCAGCAAGACACCAAACTGACCACATCTCACTGGTAATTTTGAACCACAGTAGGTTTTTCTTCAGGAATAAATGTGATTTTACCTGTTGCCACAAGAGACATAAAGAGTGAGGAACAGGGCTCAACCATTGCCTGAGATATAGGCAAATCTCCATTCAATCACAACAGCAAAAATGTCCCTATTCAGCAGGTAATAGTCACAATGACACTCCACTGGTAGTTTGACACTGTCCAGTGGATTGAGTGGCAGCAACTCTCTCACAAGCCTAAGAACTAATTCATGACAGTAACAGAAGTCAGCATCTGTACTGCATCTTGAATACAGGAGAACATGAGTGCAGTGAGCCTGCAGGCTGCTCAGGCTGTAAGGGAGTAAGGCATTCCTGGATATACGATCTCAGCAGTTCCTTGCAATTAATTCAATTTTATGTGACATAGATGCAGTCCACTGTCAAGTAAGGCTTGGGCAACATTGTCCTGAGCTGACAATGTCAGCTAAAGACCTACCTGAGGAGAGAGGAGAGTTACAGAACAATTTGTTCCAGAATCTTAGCCTGTTTATGGATAAAAAAGATCTAGCGGAGAGTTTATATCTACAGTCCTCTTTGAGCTCTTGGGCTGAAATGGGATGGAAGCACAAGGTGTTATTATTTGCCCAGGAGTCTGAGCTTTCAGCCAGCTCTTAGGTTCCTTGTAGAAACTGCACCCTTAGAGTAGGCTCACAGGATGATTTTGATTCTATCTTGGCCTTGATGCAGGAATCAGATAGGGTTTTTAGCTGCTTATGCATCTCAGCAGACAGCCGCTCTCTGGTATGTTATTGTAGTGTGGCTGTTAATGTCCCAAGCCTCTTAGAACATGGCGACCCTGTGAGACAGGCTGGCTGACACAGCCCGGCAAAGTGTCGGGATCAGTCAGTGATAACAGGGTGAAGGAAGTCTCCATGTCAAACCTTCCTTCAGCCCTTCAGGGAAAGGAGTGGCACATCAAGAGCTGACACGACTGCTCTTCCCTCTCCTTTCTTCATCTTGCTACAAAGGGGTTTAGGTTACTGCATCTAGGTGGGGAGAACTGGTTCTGCAGGTGGTGATGGGGGAGCAGAAAGGGAAGAGTAAGGTTGGACTCGTGTGGCAATAAATACCCGTCTGTGTCCTTTGTGTGACTTGCATATCATGAAACACCTCAACCTTCCACCCGGAAAGAAACTTTTACAGGCATAATTGGCTTTAATAATAGCTTGCACAAACATAGTACTTTCTCCTGAGAATCCCACGCACTGTGCAAACATCTGTCCTACAAGCCTCTGCCCTGAACACAGAGATGTCACTGTCACTCATAGGTAGAGATGGATTATCCAAGCAGAAAGTATACTGCCAGAATGTTAGCTCATCCTAGAAGTCAGAGAAAGGTCAAAGAGTCAAATCCTCCAGTGCTTTCACTAGGGAAATGTCCCTGCTCCCTAGCAGGTTTTTAAGGAGGCTGTTTTCCTTATCCATGAGATTAGCCTTACTTAGTTCCTCTCTAGTCATGAACATGGGTTCCCGATACTGTGCTGTACAACGCTTAGATAAACTGCGGGGAAAACACCTCCCACTTAGAGCTGTAGTTTTGTATGTCAACTTTGCAAGGGTTCAAAGCAAGACCATCTTTCATTATGTGCAGTGGGAAGAGTTTCAGCAAAATAAGATTCTCCCACACTGCAAGAATAAGCACGTGCCATTTCCCCACGCTGAGTCCCATTTCACACTGGCATGGATGCCAGAGCTCTCTGCTTTCAAGTATCTGCTGCCTGTTCTGTAAAGTGAAGGGGGATGTCATCAGAGACAGGTTTCTGCAGCATCTAGTTTTTGGAGGGAGAGGGACACACAACACAGTCCAGACACTTGAAGATCTTGGAAGCTTTCTGGCAGGAGGCCTCATTATCAGTAATCGGAGCTACAATTTGCCAGAGTGGCCTCTCCCCTCTCTCATGCCCATCTGACCTGTGAGAAATGATGTCACTCCAGGCACTTGAACTGGATTTAGACAGAGAAAAAAGTGGTAAGTGCAGTGAACCACTGCCCATCTCAGTGGGCCAAATCCTTTATCTGATAGCCATAAATGCAACTGTGAGGAGGAAGTGAAGTGTCAGCGTGGGGGTGCTGAATCATCTCATCCCAGAACAAGCCTTTGAGAGGTCACCTAGTTCATTCTCCTGCATGAAGTGGGGAACAACTACATCAGCATCCTTCCTGGCAGCTTGCTCACTGCATCCTCCCAGCTGCAAAGAACCAAAGACTCTCCCTTCTCTTGAAAAAAATGCTTGCACCCTTCTCAGGCTACTACTGAGCAAATGACCCAAACATCTGAATGCCCCACGCTGCACCACAAGCTACAACCCATCTGCACTTTTACACATGAAGATGAGAAAGTACTGTCTCCTTTATCTGAGCTGACCATCTGCATAGCACAGACCATTTCTGTTTTGACTTCCAGCATAACATTAATCAAAGTGTTGACACTTTACAGGTATGAAAAACAGGAAAGCAAAATGTGAGAGAGAGGCAGGGAGAAATTATAAAGAAGATCAACCTGTCCCATGCCTTGTCCTCTTCTTCCCCTCCCCCTTTTCTATCCTTCTGAAGCAGCTGTAGGGCATTATTTGGTTTGTGCTGGACTGAGAGGATGCTGCCAGGTCAGCAGAATATATTGTCCATTTAGGCACAAGGAGTATTATTTAGTCTAGAGACTCTCAAAGGAAATATCCATTTGCACGTGAAAAATCTCTGGAATTCCATTTGCTCTCTCCAGTGTCCCTGTATCTCTGCAACCTCCAAAATGGAATTGCTGCTCTCTCCATTCTCTGCGTCTCTGGACTTCAGCTGCTCTTTGTTCTGCTGAGCTCACAGTGAGTTTTTGCCTGCACCAGGCATGTTAAATAGCAGGTTGAAAGTTTATCCTATACCCCCAACAGATTTACTCATAGATGATTTGCCGATGACTGGTTGAAGGGGAAAGTTTTCAAGCTTCTTTGGAAAGGAGACTTTGTGCTGCTCACCCAGGCCAGTATCCACCCTCAGTGGAAGGTGATGACGTAGCATGGTGCCAGGAGACTTTGTAAAAACAGCCAGTGGATAGATGGGGGTGGGAGAGGAGGCACATGTTGATCTTCTCTCAGTTTGAATTATGGAAATAGAATGACTTCTTTTCCTGGTGGTGTTTTTTTTTTTTTTTTTAATTCACCTTTGGGTTCTCTGCTTGTACTCCACTCCTGCTCTATGTTCATTTCCTTCATTACAAAAATAGCTTAAAACTATCCAAGAAACTGAAATGGGCTGCAATACCATAGCAGTTGAATGTCCAAGTATCCTAAGTACACTATATTGGTAGTGCCTCTGTGAGGTGGGCCAGTGCGTTGTTCCCACATGTGTGTGGAGAGCAAGAGTGTTTGCCTAAGGTCATACATAACATCTGTGAAGGAGAAAGGGCTTGAATCCAGGTCTCTCAAGTTACAGAGAGAAAATAACAAAGGAGGGAGTAGACAGGGAGAAAGATTTCAACAACCAAGACACATTTGCTCGCCAAGACATCTCTAACTGTCAGGTAGAAAAGCAAACCCACCATTTTGCTTCAATTTTTAAGAGGACCAAAAAAAGCCCAGATATTTTCTTCAGAATACTTGGTTTTCAAACTGTCACCCTCAAAATTTCCATGTTAGAATCTCACCTTCACCCCTGCCCATCAAACCCACAGTAACCCACTGGATAACTGAGTGTAACTCCCTAATCTGCCAAAGAAATGAACACATCAGCATCCAGCGACGTGTGTCCATTCGGTTTCTCACTGACAGGGTAAAGCTCAGCGGTACCCAGAAATACAAGGTAGTAGGAATAGAAGCGGGGAAAATTCATGTTAACGTTTTCTCTTTCATGGTTTTCTCTTCTCACAGCAGTGAGGACAGCTGGAAAGCTGTGTGAATGCTGTACTTTACCTACAGAGAGGCTCTGGGTCTGGGGAACCACACTGTCCTTGCTAGAAAGCCGATTTCTTTATGGACCAGCCTGTGGCTCTGACTCCCCTCACTGTGCAATGATCGAGGGCACTCTGAAAGCCAGGAAGCAAACTGTTAAAGAACAGTGCCACAAAGGACATGATGGCAAAGCTGAAGCAGCCTCCCTCCAGGTGTCCATTATTCAAATTTTCCAGCCAGACAGTTAGCTCTGGTCTTTCCTTTTCTCCATGACTTGGGTATTCGTGGTTCCAAACTTTCCCTGGAAATCCCCGAGTAATGGACACCTGCTTCTATGTTGCTTCTACTTTGCCATCAATACCAGATGAAAAGGGTGCCTGGGAAGCCTGACAGCATGTCAAATGCATTTTCTCTGACTAGCAAAATGGGCAAGTTCATAAACAGGTAAAGCTAAGAGCACCTGGTTTCTTTAATGAATGCAAGCCACAGGTACATGAACACAATTCACATCTCATGGGCTTGGATGAAGTGGGAGGCATAACAAAAAAATCAGGGGAAGAGAGAGGCTGCGAGAGGCTCCTGGACACAAGAGCAGATTTCAAAGACTTCTTCCCCTCCCAACCAGGAAGGGAAGTGGGAATGGCATCTTAAAAGGTCTAGTAGTCTAGCAGCAATTGTGTAGAGAAAGAATGGGCACAACAAAGACTCCCATTTTGATGTGCAGTTATGGTGCAGCACCAGCGTTCCCACACTGGATAAGGGAGGCTGCCCTGTACAGATGGCTGCAGTGCGTCTGGGCCTTGTTTCTCTCTCTGAAAGGCTCCTTTATTTCTGAGGAGAGGGCTGGATGGGGTGCCCTAAACCACTAATATCTGGCTTCCTCCTCCACAGCTCTTTCCTGTGTAAGCATAAGAGACCTGCAAAACCCAAGCATGAATATGTGGGAATGAGGAGAAATGGCAAGCACCCAGGACAAGCTGAGGAAGCCTGCACATGCAATGGTCATAGCTTGTGTTCGCTGCTCCCAATCCCCATCACTGCTTCCTGGTGAACAGATGAACAACTAATCAAAATTTAAACCTGCAAGAACTGGGTAGGTTTATCCCCACTGCTCCTTCCCACTCCCTTAGCAGCACGACAACAACTGGCTTCAACACTTTAAAGATGGTAAGACTAAAAGTATCGAGCTCCTTTGTATGGGGAGATGGATGGGGGGCATTCCTAGCAGCTGCAGCAAGACCATGATGCCACGTTCAGCAGCTAGATTTCACAGAGCTCTGTGCTAAGCTGTACAGTCTCCATTCAGCTGTCTCTGCAGCTGTGTTTAGGTTTCCCTTATTCCCATCCAGGAATATCAATGACACAACCAGCTCTCTCTGGGCTGTATTAAGTCCTTTCACCATGTATTGTCATGGTCCACCCCTACCTGGAGAACAATAAGCAGCCATCCCTCCAGGGCCATCCCTCACCAGCACCAGTCCCTCAGCTCAGGTGACAGGCCCCATATGCCTAAAAGCACGGCCCAGGCTTGTCTGAGAGCATCAGAGCCAGAAACTAGTGCACAGAAACATGCACGCTTTCCCTTCATCCCTTCCCAAAGCCTTCACGCGTCCGCAGGCTTACTGCTGGAGATCTGTATCATTGTATTCCCTGTCTTGTTATTAAGATTTATCTTTTAATGAGCTTACCGAGATTGCTGTAGTGACGCACTTGCCCAGTGATATCACCACCCTCACCACAGCTTCCAAGGCATTTTTGAGTCATTCCCTTGCCACACAAGCAGAGCTATTTGGCTGAATAATAAAAACACCTTCCCCTCCCAGAACAGCAGACACTCAAGCACTGGGAATGAACAGGCTTACTTACACGCACTTGCCTAGTCCTGGGAGTGAGAAGGCCTGGTGGATTTGCAGCCATCTCTTACCCACTCAGGGCTGGCAAACCTTGACTGGGTTCTTTCCTTTAATTCCTTGCTGTAGTTTTAACCTGTCATTCCCCATCTTTACCCTCATGATTAGGCCAAGTGTTATTCCTGTTTGAAACAGAAGTCTGTGCTAATTTTGAAGAGAAGAAACACTTCCCCCTACTCCTTCACTACCTAAGTTTAGCAGAAGTGAGCAGTACTCTCCAGCTTCTTTAGTATTTGAGCCTAACTGATTCTTATTCTCACCACTGGATCACAGCCTGCATCCTTGACCTTACTCCCCTGCTGCCTTCTCCTTACCTCTTAATTGCTGCCAGCTCTGGTCAAATTCAAACAATATATTAAGCATAGAGGTTATTTAGTGTAAAGACATTAGTTTCTTAATATGTCCGTTTAATTAATAGTAGAGCACAGAAATAAAAATGACAAAAGCAAAAAAAAAATAAAAATAAAAAAATCTCAATTCAGGTTTCAAATTTTTCCTGACTCAAAATGTAACAAATTCAGAGCTATACTGGGTGTTGTGATTGTCACTGCATTTCACTCCATGCCTGCCAGATAACCAATTTCTCACCTCAGCATGGTACAGTCCTGATAGCTGGGCTAGGGAAGACTCTTCATTAACCGTTACCATCAGTAGATTTATCACACACACAGAACAATGGCTCCAGATTGATGTAAATTAGGAAGCAGCTAGTCCTTCTCAGGGAACCATTAGGAACATCAGCATGTTAAATTACACACCTTGCCCTGGTCTCTAGAAGGTTGCTATTAGTCATGACCTCTGACGCTAGACTGTGATCTCCATCGGATTCCAGCGGCTCCACTGTCTTTTTCTATGGCCTTTCACACAACTTCACTACTACTAAGGGATCTTCACGTTTACAGTACATAAGACTGATACGTAATGCAGCACAACTTCAGCAGCATGAAAAGATTCCTAGGGAATTTTTAGGATTGGAAGGAAGGAAATGATTCAAACAAACTAGATCCCACACACTTTCTATTGTTAAAGATTCCTGAGAAATTCATACACGCGCACAAGAAAGACAAAACTAATTCTGCTTTACACAGCTACCTTTTGTCTCCTAAAATTTTCCTAGGAATTTTACATCTAAGCTTTGTACATTTCTCATTTTCCGTGCTAGTTATCTGATGCCATAGATGGACAGAAGTAAATTACACCGTAAAGCAAGAACACGTTTCTACACTATGGGCAATCTATCTGTTCAAGCCAGCTCTTGTGACCTTCAAACCACATACAGTCATGAGACACAACACAACAGCAATGTCCCACTCAGACACTTGCTGGCTACCTTTTCATCTCACGTGCTGCTCCCAGCCTAATTCAGGAGTGCCTCCCAAAAGGGGTAGTATCATGGATCTGTGTGCTTTGGTGAAGAGCCATGACAGCTTGTATTGAATTCCTTTGATCTACACAGTATGTTGGTAGCACGAGGGTCCTTTCTCTGAGTACATGTATTCTGCTGGACCATTGCATCACAGAGAAGAGGGTTCTTGGCAATTCACGTATTGCCATTGCAAAAAACCGACTTCTGACTTGATTTCTCCCCCTACTTGGTGCACAGACACTGCCCATAGCCTCATGATAAGGGAATCATTGTTGAGAAGTTATAAATAACTATCAGACAGGGGTCACTAAGTCTGTGTTACTCACAGCAAACGTGTCAGCCAAAGTTCTTCCATCAGGAAACTGCATTTCCCACCCTTCATCTGTCTCACTCTCTCCTCCCTTCCTAGAGGTGTCTGCACCACAGGGTATTAACTCCTCTCTCTCCAGGTTCTTTTCCTCTCCAATTCTCATTCCCTTTCCTTTCTTCAGCGTGGCAGGGAGAGACAGAGACACTCGCTTTAATGATGACATCATTCATCAGGATCCTCTTCTGTCCTGGCACCATGGTTTGGAAAGTGCATTCTGACATAGAATGGGGAGGTGCCTAACCAGTGCTGCCCTTGTGACAATAATTAGTGTAATTTAAGCACTGTGCTCAATAAAGAAGCTACAGTCAGGTCATACTAGTGAGTCAGAGTAGAGAGAAGTGAATAAGAGATGGAAAGTCACAGCACTGAGTTGCTCAGGACAAACTCCCCAAGTCTGGGGAGAAGACATACCAGAGGCATCTGTGAATCCACTGAGGAAAGGGCAGTGCTGCACATATGTCAACTAGTCCCTTTGTCACAGCCTATGGAACCTCAGCTGGGAAGCCAAAATCGAGATTGGGCCATTTTTAGGTAGCAGAGAAAAGACTGGCAGGGTAACAGGGTTGGTCCCAAAGACACAGCTGAGATTACAGAGAAATTAACATTACATAATTGTCTTTTACAGAGACCCAGGGGCAGGTGAAAGGGAGGGCAGCGTTCTATTTTCCCCTGAAGTATCTACACTAGCTATTCTCAGAAGTTACTGTGCAGAAATCTCAATTACACAAGTTCCTAATATAGCAAGTTCTATGATCACAGGGTATTTTTTTTTTTTTTTAAATTTTGACTCACCCATTTGTACACTTCTGATGGTAAAGGTCTTTACTCTGTGGAAACTCTTCCTACCAGGACTTGAACCGACTCAAGGGAACATTTATTTTGGGAGTCTGTCCTTTAAAAAGAAAACAGAAAAAAAAAAAAAAAAATCCAACTCCAAGCACTATTTACGTTTATTCACGTCTTGAGTAAACTGCTTCCTGTGCAGACAGAGTAACATAAAAACTAGGCAACACCCAAACCCAGAAGCACTGTGCCCCTATGAAGAGAGATCTGGGCTGGAATTCAAGAGACGGTGGCTTGATTTCTAACTCCACACTGGCCTTTTGATTGCCATTCAATGAGTCAATTCATTGATCTGTACCTCAGTTTCTCTACTTCTGTAACAGGCAATGACACAGAAATCTTTAGGGGTCTACACCTGAACACTACTAAGTGTTAAATATTGCTGCTAGTGGGTTAGCCTAACTCAGCCTCAGTGTAATCCCTGTTTCTAATGTGTTTACTAGACTTCATTCTTTCTAAAGGATCCTATACTTCAGACACTTCTCCTTAGAATGAAAGGCAAAAAATATATACTAATAAGTAAACAAACCACAGCTCCATCAGCCAGGAAGAAAAAAAAATTCAGACAAAGAGACTTATTTGGCTAGGTGACATCCTGCCCAGGCAAATTGCTAATTGCCCAAGAAGCATCTTGTGAACGGAGCTGGTTTTGTGTCCTCAAGTGAGGGTATGTTCAATTTGGGGAGCAGGGGAAGATGGAAACTGCACAGAAATTAACTTTTTTAGCTGGGGAGAAGGAAAGTCTACGTAAAGATGATCCCAACAAGGTCACGTCAGGAGTCAGCCCTCCTTTTTTCAACAACAATCTCATGAAGGTGCAGCAGAGGTTGGGCTGACCCTAGTGTCTGTCTTCTCTGGCACCTCGAGGTGTGTGGTTTCAAATCCTGTCTGCCTACTGAGCAGCAGTGAAAGCCAACAGAGAGAGGAAAAAAAATAAAAAATAAGAGAACAACCTAAACCCACATCTCTTTAAAGGAAGTCAAAGGCCAGATGTTCCTTGCTTCCTGTCCGCTGCTGCCACAGTTACAATAGACTGTGGTTGTGGTTAGTCTGTCTAGAGCTCATATGTGAGAGACCGAAACTGTGTTTACTGGAAACTCCCCCAGCTCTGTGGCTGATCATCTGCAGCAGCACCTGACAGCAGATGGCCTTGCAAAACCCAAGGTTTATCTCAAAATGGGAGGGTTTGTTTCTGCTGCTCATGTTGCTAACATTCAGAAAAGGTGTTGCTCTCTCAAAATATAAGATATATCAGCAGGACATTATTTTTAAAAAGCGTACTTTGGATGAGTTTTAAAACAAATATGGCAGAAAATTGTTAATATCTTTCCGCATGAAGAAGGTAAAGAAGTTGCTGTATTGCATCTGAGGCTTTGATATTATAACTCCTTCTGTGGTAGGGTCATTCTATGCTTTATGCAAGAACAGAGGTCGACCCTGTAATCAAAATTAACCATTTGCAGCAGGAAAATGCTGACAGAAATATCTGCTATAATTACAGATAATTCAATCAACCATTTTCTGCTTTAGAAATTACAGAAACTCTTTCTTGACATCAGTGGGCTTTTGGACTGAAAACGATCTTTTGGATGAAGTCCTTTAAAAGCTACTATTCAAGTACACAAGGAGAAGATTCAAATCCAGTCTACTTCCAACAAGTAAAGGGGAAGGAATAAGGGGAACAGTAGAAAAATGATGCTTTTTAAGCACCATATATTGCTCTTCCTAATCCTACTAAGGAAGCATAGGCTAAGTTAGATCAACAAAGGGTGTTTAAGTATAAGATCCACACAACCCCTTTGTTCTTGCCATACCATTTTATAAGTCTAAGTCCAGTTTGGACAGTAGCAGATCATGAGCCTATACCAGGTGATGATATACCTGGTGGAATCAGGATAAACTATTTCTAACTGGCAAGCAAAGAGAGAACACCAATTACAGGATTTTTAAAATGACTACATAGATGCTCAGTGGGTTTAAAGAATCTGTTTGGATCTTGTGGTAGGGAGTAAAATCAGAGCCTAACAGTCCAGGTAGCTACACTTCTGGTCTGAGCACTCCGTCCTCTAGTTAGCATAGAACACAGAGAATATTTATGTGCCAGACTTGCAGGGTGCCATGAAATGGGAAAAGGGCAGTACACATCTCTATCTGCATTTGTACTGATTAACGAGCACATTCTTCCCTGACAGTAAGTTACGGAAAACCCTCCCGCACAATCCAGGAAATGCCAAGAACGGACACCAGTGCTATTTGCTAGTGCCCATCGTGGGTGCCAACACTGTGTAATAGCCGTGGATATAATGTGTCTGGCAGCTCTACCATCTGGCCAGCACCACACTCTTTGCTAGAGAACACCAGCACAGAAAGATGGTAATAGCAAGCCTCACGTTGCTCCCTTTGGTTTTTTACTCTGAGGAACTGGGAGGATTTAAAGACATTATCTAACAGAAAGAAAGGTGCCTTTCAGGGTCTCTGCCTTTGTGAGTGGCTTTCACAAAGAAGTGATATTCCCATCTCCCCCTACACAAAATATATCTGGCAGGAGAGAAACTGCAATCAATCCCCACACCCTGCACAGCAATCTCTTTTCTGTCTTGTTTTACTATACACAAACATTCTCAATCCCTTTTGTGATGCAGGTGAATGAAAGAACTATGTTTCAGTGAAAGAAATTACAAATGCACATGCTTTGTTGTAGCATAGAGCAATGAGAAGGTATTTCTTTAAACAGTTGGGAAGCTTTCTATTGGCACGATGTCCTGTGCTAGGGAGCCCTCCAGAAACTAGCAGGATGTACAGAGAGAGGCATAAAATGTTAGTGTATGTTTAGTAAACACCATTATAATGGATCATGTTTCTTCACATTGCTTCTCTGTAACTGGTTGCATATGAGCCAAACACAAAAAATAAACACAATTGCGTCTACTATAGAAAATAAGTTATAAGCAGGCAGAGCACAGAAAGCAAAGCAGACCAGCTGCATGGCATATTTCGGTGACTACTGAACAGGTGGAGTGTATAAGATGGGCCAGCATATATAAACATTGCTGACAACTGTTCAGAGGTCTTCTGCGATCAGAGCACAGCAAATAATCCAGAACAGTTTAGAGAGACTGGACAAGTCTGCAGTGAGGTGGAACTAGAAGCAGGACACAAAACATTTATCTAAAATCTTGATAAGACCCTGGTAAACCATAATGGTTCTTACCCTGCATGTAGAAAGCTGTATTTTTTTTCTACATGAGATACAGAGGGCAGCAATAACAGTCTTAGTGAAAATATGCGCAACGCCTGGGGGTAAAAAGTACTGTAGAATATTATAGCAGTATTTCTCTGTTCAGATTAGGGCCTCAGGGACCTCATGGCCGTTCTTTCCTTTCCTTGTGCAGGGCACTCTCTCTCTGTCTTTTATTTAATTGTGGTGTAATCTTGATTAGTTACAGCCCATTCCTTGCTTCTCCACAAAGCCATGTGGGCAGCACCGCTCGCGCAAGGCTGTCTGCCTCAGCTCTCTGAAGCAGAGCCAGAGCAGGAGGAATGAACCACTGCACTGTCTGGCCCCTCTCAGCCAGGAAGCTGTTCTGTTCACAGCACCGGCAGAGGCCATCGAGGTGGCTGCAGGAGGATGTCATCCTCTCCACATGTGGTGGAAGAAGGAAGGGGGCAGAGGAGGAGTGCAGAGCAGGGGACCTGCACAGGGAGGAAGAGTATAAAGCAGAAAAGAGAGGCAAGGAAGAACAAAACCAAGGGGGCAGAGCAGCAAGAAAAGTGAAACCAGCCGTTAGTATAAATCACCTCAGAAATGCTGAGATGAACCAGTCTGAGGGACTGGATCGATTCCATCTGTGGTATCAATCCACTGATGTCAGCAGACACGACATACTGTGAAGTTGGATTTGGTCACTTCAGTGGCGCAAACCCTGTTCCCTTCAGAAATACCTGCATCTGGTAAATCACAGACTTCTGGCAGCCCACTGCCTTGGGATAGTGGGCTTGGACATTTGTGTGCCATTCTGGCTGGTGCACATGGCCAGGCTCATTCCTTATGTGCAACGTATGCTCCAGTCCAAGGCATAATTTTCTCATGCATCACACCTTATGCCCTCTCTTATAGCTGGGGTTACGTGAGTGTAAGAGACTGCCGAGATCAGTGTCATCCATCACACTAATTTCTACCAGTGCTTTATATCAGACCAGTGGATAAGAAATAAGTAAATGTAATAAGTAGCTTCTTCCGCTTTCTCTTTTTCCTAGTGGTCAATAGCCATGCACAGAGAATGGTAACAGAGCACTGGCTCATGAAAAAGTACATTTTCCCTAGATAAAAAAATGCAAAGGTGTTGCTGCTGGTTGTAGTTGCACACAGTACTTGTGGCACTTTAATCAGAGGGGAAACAAACCCATCCAAAGCACAGCTGCTTGTCCCTCTCTTTTCTGGAACCAGAAAAGCTGCAGAGCAAAATTCAGTCCGATGAACTTCTACAAGAACCCAGAGCTGGATTATTTCCTATAGCTGAAACACTTGTGCCCCTCTGACATTTCTGATGTCACCTCTGCTCTTGGAAGGGTCCTTTCTGCATAAATGTAGAACACCAGCTGCTACAGAGCTCCCAAGACAACACATCACCGAGGTCCCCTGCACATTTAGCTTGCTTCCACCAACCTTGACATATACCTCTTGCTGTGGCCATATGTTGTACCTCATACCAGTTTGTCTAAGTGACCTTAAGAAAGTGATTTCCTAATTAAACATGACATTTTCAACCTATGAAGTCTACTTAACCAGCATGAACTATTCTGCTTTCAAGTGGTTTTGGCTGGAATTCACAATAATTAGGGGGATTTTCCATGCTTGTCCTCTTTTTAAGCAAAGCTGATTGTTCTGCCTCTGATGCTTAGCTTGGGTGGCATTTGGCCACCAGCTATGCGCAGGAATCCTATGTACATCCAACGATCTTAACCTGGCAGAAAGGAGCCAGGAGCAAACGTAGAGATTTGAACTGTGCTGATTCTCCACATCATTCAGCTCACTCACGAAAAAGGAGTCAGTTATGCTGCTGTAATCACCTGGTAGGAACCGACAGCTTTGTAACAGTGTGAATGAGAGCAGCATTGCATTCAAAATCTCCCTAGATAGTGCCTTGGGTCATAGTCCTCTAATATATTGAATCATGTATCCTTATGGTCACAAGCAAAACAGGCAAATTCTTTGGGGTCTGTGTCTTTTGCAGACTTCCTACTCTGGCTGACCTGTGAACCTGACTTGTCTCACACATAGCAAACTGGCTGTGCAGAGAAAAAAATTCGTCACAGACATTTCCTCTGGCAGTTGCAAATAAATTCTGGCCAATTCCATGCCACTAGGAAGCAAAGGGTAATCCAAGGAGCCACTGGATGCAAGGAGTGTCGTCACTTTTTGCTGCCATCTGCCTGAGACAGAGTTGACGCCCCAACATTCAGGACATGTACAGATTAAAATGTTTTGCCTGGTCAAAAATCATCTAAGGAGCTAAGGCAAAAAGCTCAGTCTACAGACAGGCCTCCTCACCTTCATATCCTTTGTATCCAGGACTGAAATGGGCATCTCTGGACCACATGAAGAGATTCATATGTTTGGCCTTGAGTTTACTGATCATGAGACATAGCTGTCATTACAATCAGCCATCACCACGATCAATCAAGTCCTCCCCACCCCTGCCTGGATGTGCACATTGTGAATAACATCCCCACTATGAATCAAAGCTTGGTGCTAGCCTTGGCAGAATAGAAACAAGCGCTCAGAAGATTCAGATAACAACTGGTGCAAATTCCAGCCTGGGCTGGATAAGACTGAGCTGAGCCAGATGTTTTCATCTCAGAACAGACTTTCTTTCCATGAGCAGCCTGTTTCCACTTACAGCAAGACAGGGACAGTGCACAGTTTCCCCCTCTGAAGGGCAGGAAGGCGCAAAGCTGATTTGTGTTTTCTTCCTGCTCCAGGATTCATAAAGAATGCCACACTGAGTCAGACCATTTTTCTAGCAAGTATCTTTCTTTGACAGTGGCCCGTAACAGATGTTTAAGGAAATAATACAAGGTAGGCTACAAGCATGCTGTGATCCTTCCTCTGGTTTACTCCCATCAATAGATGGCTTAGATACTGCCAGGTTTCAGGCTTGGGACGGAATACCTACCACCTTTTCACTATTCTGATTCTGCACTAATGTTTGCTTGTGAGGCCCAGCATAACAGATGGAAGAAAGGGAGTCAGATTTCCATGGATTTATTTTCCAGCTTTACCACAGGCTCACTGTGGGACCTTTTGTGTCTCAGTTTCCCCTTCTATATAAATGGAGCTGGTGATTCTTTCTCTAGCCTTTATTATGTGCAAGAGATCTTTGGATGGAAGATATGATATGTGCAAAGGATTGGGAACATGCTGAGTAGCTCTAAGTCCCCATAGCTCCATGGGATGCAATGTGCTCAGCACCTTTGAAAAAATCAAATCAGAAGTGTGTTACACCACTGACTGCACTTGGCAGGAGACAGGGACTCAGAAGACTTAACAGCCAAGCGGTGTGTGTGAGTTAGCCTACAAGTCAAATTGATTCTCTATCTATAATAAACAGCAAACAAACAATTCCCTGTATTTACAAAGATCAGGCGTGTATTATAGGTAGGCATATCTGTACTAGCAGAGGAACTAACTGAAGCCTGATTTCTTGTGTATGTATGTCTTGTGACTGGATTCTCTCATGCCTAATAAGGTGTAGCTCTTCCTATGTTGGAGGTAAAATCCGAATTCTCAGGAACTGAACTCACAAGACAACCTTTCCCAGTAGAGACTATCACAAAGAGGATCTCTGCCCTTGACCAGGTGTCATTTCAATGGAATTTACAGGAACTTAATGACTCAGGAACCTCTTCCTCTCTGTTAGACTCATTTGCAATGGACCAACAGTTGTTCATGCAGACAGACAGTCAAAGGGCCTAAATTCAGGGTAAAACAAACGAAGTGGAAAAAGCTACAAAAATGACTCTCTCGGTAACCAGCACAATTCATGACTGCACTTCTAGGTCACACATGGTCTTTTGAGGGACACCCACATTTCATATCTGATGCTGTCCACTCTTCATTCATAACCACGACTCGTGTTCTGCATCTCTAACTGTCTCGCACCAGTGCCATATCTCAGCATCACATCTTTAATCACAAATCCACTTCCTGGTCCATGCCTCAGGCTTTCTGCTCCCTTCTGCCGTGACTCATGATTTCAGTCCTATGCAGAACTGCGGGTGGCAGCTAATAGAACAGCCCAAAAGCATTCCATGGAGAGGAAGTTGCACTGCAATTGCATTTCCTCTGCTGGGATTTTTGTCCTCTGTTCTGCAGTACAGTGAAGAAGCTGGGAGTTATTGGCATTGCAAAGCCCTGTGAATTGAGGGGAAGGGCAGAGAAGGTTCTTACACAAAAGGCTTCAAAATCTTTCAGTATGTGGTTTGGATTATGACCCAAAGGCCTCTAAGGCCTATGCAAAAACTCAGAGTTCTTTCAGTTTTCTTTGGATTGAACTTCAGGTGAGCTGAAAAGATTATGCAGGTGGTATTTCCAAAGCCAGGGGTAACAATTCAATACTGCCCTTACACTGAATGGCTCTTCCAGAACTGGTGCTAAATGCAAGACTATCTGTCAATATTTAGTTCTGCTGCATGGGCCTAACAAGCAGAAAATCAGAAAGAAAAGGCAGCGTAAAGAAAGCAACGTGGAACATGAATGTGGCAGAGGGCTGTTGTGATGCTCTGATGCAGATCTGAGGTGGTCTCTCTCTGGCAGCAACAGTTACAAGCTCTTTACCAATAAAAAAACCCCAGTCATGTAGTTCAATGAATAGATCTTCCCAGGACTGACTGAGAGGGGGGATAATGCAGAGAAGGCGGGAGGATGTTATTTCTGTAATCACAACTTGCAAAGCCACCAGACTGAGCAACAAGAACTGCAGAGTGTAAAAAGAGACAGGGGGGAGGCATGAACAAAGTCAACCTGAGCAGGTTAAAGCACCAAGAAGGGAAGTCAACCCAGGTCAGGGTGGAATTGAGACACTGTGTGTGCACCCAGGCAGATCTTTTAGCTTCCCCACACCTCAGTTTCCCCAACTGTGAAATAGAGATGACAGCCCATCCCACCTACATAGGGGCATTGTGAGGCTGAGCTCATTACTGTTTGCCAAACTACTTAGAAATCCTCCAACGGAAGTTGCTGCACAGTATGAGCACAAAGTTGTTGTTTTTTGGGTTGAGGTTATTTTTTTTTTTTTAAACACTAAAGAGATGAGCAATTGAAAGAGTAACCAACATAGTTCACTGCCTCTTTAGAAATGCCTGGTGAAATCCTAGCCAGCAAGGGAAAAAGGTTTGCAGGGAGATGAGAAGCATGCTGATGCCAAGTCCAGTCAGAGAGTTCTGGCACAAGGGGGATGAAAGCATCCTTTCCCTCTCACACTTGCCTGGTGAGGAGGCAAAAAAGAAGAAAGAAAAAAGGAAAAAATGAAAAAAAAAAAAAAAGAAGGGAGAAAGGGAAAAAGAAAGAAAGGGAGGGAACAGCAATCCAACGCGGTTGGAATAACTCTGCTCACTGTAGCCTGTCCAACAACAGCCCTGGCGGATCATAAAACAGCCTCTCACATCCATGTGGTTTTTGCTGCTAGGAGACAAGGTACAAAACACACAACCTCACACGGGGCTCTATAAAACCTTATATTCCCCCTCAGACCCAGAGTTCATCTGAAGAATTTGCATCACCTAATTAGAACAAAGCTGAATTTTAAAATAAAATAAAAAAAGGTAAAACAGAAAAAACGAAAAGCCCCTTTCTCTTCTTTGTCCCCTTTTTATAATTTCAGTTATCATAAAATTTGAAAAGTACCTTCCTGACCTCTTCCCAGGAGAATTTCCACGCAGAAGCTTTGCTGGCAGGTCTTAGCTACTCAGCACACTTGAAGGCTAAAGTCACTTCCTTTTAGTGGTGCCCAGAGGCAGGTGTACCCCGTTCTCCTGCCTCCATGGTGAGAATTGCTAACAGACAGCTGCTGAGAAGCACAAGACCTCATCTGCTGTTGGCATTTGCAGAGTTGCTTTTCTGCACAGAGGATGAGAAGCCAGTCCCTGCTGTTGCAGACAGTGTGATGATTTTTCTTGTTTATTTTCATTCTTTTTATATCTTTATATTCTTTTTTAGTTGTAAATCAGGATAAAGCATGCTGTGGCACAGGTACTCAGGCTAGCGTTGTCTTTTCTCATAACAAAGACCCTCACAACTTACCAAAGTAACTTTACTTCAATGAATTTCGTTTGTGTGTGAATGCACAACACAGCTTTCTCTACACATCCTTCCACTAACCCTGTCCAGGGCCTCCCATGACTGCAGGCCATCATGCGTACAAAATGCCATGGCAATTCCATGCCTGGCTGAGAAAACCAAGGTTTGGCAAGCAGATGCTGAAGGATGCAGCCGGGTCGTGGCTGCCCTCTGCTCTCTCGTGCCGCTCCCAATGGCTGGCCAGTCCCCCAGGCAGGGAGGCCATGGGCAGCTACTCCAAGCAGCGGCCTGTCAGCTGCGAAGTGTGAGAGCAGGGAGGAGTGCTTGGGAGGAGGCTGATGATTCATGGGGCTCACATCCAGGCATTACAACCAGCAGAGACCACGGGCACGTCTCACCGGCCCTCACACCACGCAGGCCGCAGGGCTCTTCTGCCCTCCTCTGCAGCTGAGCCGTAGCATTTCTCTCAGAAGATCCACCAGGCTGCATTTACTGCTCCTCTCTGAGGGGGCCATTGGGAAGCTGCTCCAGCAGCTATTTAGCCTCATGGCTGAAAGCACACACTTTATTTTTGCTCTCATTTCTTCCTTGGACAGGGAGGGGAGTGTGGGGATTTGCTCGCCCTCCCTGCACTGCCTCACCCTGGCTGGCAAGCGGGTGCTCAGACTGGCTTGCCTGCAGGCCGAGCCCTGGCTCTCCTCAGCCCTCAGAGGCAAGTTACAGCGCAGGCCTGAGGCCGTGAAAAGCTGTGGCAGGGAGAGGGCAGAGAAACGTCCCTCTCCTTCAGAGAGGCAGGCAAAGACAAGCAGAGCCTGCCGAGGAGGCCATGAGGGCGGGAAGGAGCTGCCAGCCTGCTCAGGTCATGGAAAACACTGGGAGGTGAGTGCCACATTAACAACTGCAGGAGTGCTCTGGGACTGCTTCAGGACAGTGTGGTGCAGCTTCCCCCCCCCCACGCCAGGTCCCAGGATCAGGCTGTGCCAACTGTCTAAAGAAACAACGCTAACAACACTTGGCAGCATCCTGCTGACGTGGCCTGTGACAGCTAGTGTCCGTCCAAGCTGTGGAGAGCACACTGTCTAGGAGAGGAAGAGCAGCGGTGTGATCCTGGGGACAGTCCCTTTGGACCACTGGCAGGGTGGAACAACGTCATGCTGATGTGGCAGTGACTTCTGTGCTGGTGGGACTGAGGAAATGGAATGCTATTACAGCCTTAATCCAATAAGGCCTAGTAGCAGCACAGTGAGGCCTGTACAATACCAACACCACGTGTTGAAATCTCACAGCAGTGACAGGCCAGCTGTGGCTCGCTCTGTGGGACCTAGAATGGCACATCAACACTGTGTGGCTAGAGGCAGACTTGGGGATGCCACAAGGATGAACACAATATCATGACCCTTCTCAGAACTTGCCAGGCCGGCATGAAGAGCAGAGCCTGAGGCCTGTCCTTGGCTTGCTTCCCCCCATCTACCCACACTTTATTGCTTTGGCTAGATTTCAGCAGAGGGGCTCCGAGTAGGGGACATGCTGTAACTGCAGATTCAGACTATATTTTGATTACAGAGGCTGTGAGCAACATTCATTCCTAGTGGGTGTATCATGGCTATGGCTTCCGGAGAAAGCAGCCAGTAGAACAGCAACAGATCCCTGACAGGGAGGGCCATATCCGCTACAGCCTGTACACTCAAGAGGATGCAGCTGTATCCTCCCCACCAGGCTTGCACTTGCATTTTCCTTCATCAGAACTCAAGCAAATGCTGCATCTCCTCTCCTTGCAGCCCCAATGATAACTGCCCTCCTAAGTGTGCCTGCCCCGTACAAAGTGCTCAGGTGGTGGCTGAAAGGGTATTAAACACATCCGCCCTCACATAGCCACCATCCCTGCAAAAAGCCTTGGGCTGCTTGCAAGAGGAGGCAGCTGGTTTAGGAGTTACCATAACCTGGCCTCTGCAACTAGACACCACTCTCATGGTCTTTTAACACTCACAGAAACCAGCAAGGACCTAGCCTAGAGGCGTTGATGCCAAGGAGACCTGATGGACTCTGTATGCGTCACTGTCTAGCGAGAGGAAAAAGTCATCTCAGGGAGGGAGAGCAGAAAAAAAACAAGGACCCCAAGGATCACATGCTCAGAGGATGAGAGGGGAAAGAGGTCAGTTCCTGACAAGCAGCTCAAAACAAACCCATTGTTCTGAGTGAGACTGTTGTCCCTCTTTCACCAGGTGTTACCTGGAAAATCCATCTGCCCATTCCCCCTCCCTTTGCCATTGCTCTGCCCTGGCTGTGAGCAAAATGGGGAAATTTGTGAGACAGCTGTAATGGCACCAGCTTCCTGGCCAGTCTCACCTCACCTTCCTAGAGGAAAATCAGCAGATCTGATCCGATGCCTGGAGGAGGAAGCATGCCCTGGACTGAACTGGAGAACTCTGTGGGAGAACTGTGCACCAGGCAGCCCTGAGACAGACTCTCTTTTTGGCAGAAGTGCCACATCCCATGGTAGGACACTTATATTTCATTACTTCTGTGTTTTTTCCTGGCCTATATATATCTGCTCTGTGGGTTCACCAGCCAGACACTGCCCTGTAGTAATACATACCAGGTTTAGAAACATGCCAGCCCATAGAAATGCTACTGTCTTCCTGACCTCCATAGTTTTTCCACTATCTGCTCTCACCTTCTGGAAAGGTTAAAAGGGGCAGACAATTTCCTAAAGAAAGACAAAAACACCCAGGTCTTCCAGGCCTTTCTGTATGTAAGAAAAGTCCAAATCTTTTCCCTGCCCCAACTCCAACAACTCCAGTGAAAAACTCCCTTCTGAGTCTTCTTGCATATATTCCAGGGCTTATCCATAAGATAATTCCAGTTCAGAACAAAGCTCTGGTGCTAGATTTTGCACCCTAATAAAGACCATAGCCTAGCAAAATGATGCTAAAACACAGTTCTCTGTCATGTCCATCACTGCCCTTGCATCACAGCACTACTTCCCTGAGTGGTGTCAGAGCAGGCTCCATGGGTACACATGGAGTGTATTATTAGCCTTTGGCATTGAACGGTTGTTTTAAAAATTCCTTGAGATCATAGTGCCAAAGAAAGGACCCTGCAGGGGCCAGTGGTGCATATAAAATGAAAATATTATGCTCCCCAAAATTCTGTTGTGGGAAACAACACAGAGGAGAAGGGAACTTCTTGTCATGGTTGATTTGTGGCTGCTTTGGCTCACAGCCAGCTTGGAATACCCCAAGCTTTTGGAGAACCTATGGAAATGAAATGCTGAGGAAGTTGTAGATCCTCTCAAAGAGTCAACTAAAACCAAAGTGCAGGTTTTATAAAGGGTGTGCGTACACTATTAAAAGACAAACTTTCTGCTTTTTTTTGGCATTATGTCTAATACTGCTGGCCAGAAAGGCTGGTTGGGAGCCGGAATTTGGGGATTTCTTAAAAATGACAGTGTTGGAAAAATGTTGAAATGTTGACATTTCCCACAAAATGAGAGTTCCAAATTTCTTTTTGGTCAGGAACCATCAAACTGTATCATTTTGCTTCTTTTGAAACAATATCCATGTTCAATACAATTGTATGAGCATGATTCTTCCAATATTTAAAAGGGAACATGAAAATTTTAAACTTTTTTGGCTCTGTAGTACATAACTGTCCCTTAATTTGTCAAGAGAAAAGCAACCCACCAAAAGCTTTTTAAGCTTTGTGATTTTCCTTTTCTTCTTCTGCAGTAATCTCCCTTCAGGGACACTAGCTTTGAACTGGTGGTAACAACAAAGTTAATTCAAGTGTTCTTTACAGAGGTCACCTATGTGAGTGTTTAAATTGGAGCAGGTGCTAAAACCTGAACTTAGCATGTTCCTGAGCAGAGGCCAAAGGAAGGCAAACACTGAGATCACTGAATCAAGCTTTGCCACTGACATCAATAAGATTTAGCATAAGACCATTCCTAATTACAGTTATCATTAAAATTGTAAGCAAGTCCTTGTTTTTTTGATATCCAGGCACTGTTGTATGCCATTCATCCTTGTTGATGTGAGCACGCTGGCCCTTAACGGTAGCCTTGCTCATCTGTTTTTTATAAAGTACAACTACTATTTCAGATCGTAAGAGAACGTGTTCTACGCACAAGTATCTTGTCTGCTTCAGAGCACGGCAGTTTCCAAGCGGATGCCACTCTGGCTCCTAGCCCTGTCTTCCAGAGTCAAGCAATAAATTCCATTCCTTCTACACAGTTTAGCAAAGGCCATATGAGTCATCACTGGGTGTAAGGACAATGATAAATGTTCCTTTAGAATCGTTTCTGCTTCACTATTCCTTCTTTAAGAGGCCTTTTGGGAAGATCTAATCAGGTCCCTGGAGAGAAGTGCTGCCTGGGGCCCTGACAGGCTGTATGCTGCTTTCTGCTGTGAAAATATGAAAACACCCTTCTCCAGGTAATTAAAGATACTGTCCTGATTCCCAGGGATGTTTGCAGTTAGGCTACTCATCTCATGGGCTGGTTATGGCAGTGATGGTGACTGCGTGGATCCAGTTGGCCATCTGTCTGTTGCTGCCCTAGTCAATAAGACTTGGGTGCAAACAGCAAGATAATTCTCAGTGAACGTAACCATCACTATCTCAAAAGGGTTTGTTCTCTTAATTAATGATAAAGGTTTCCATGAAACTTTTGGGTAGAAGGAGATGCTACTGACAGGCAAGAAAGAATTTATTTCTTTGTATTAGAACAGAAAATTCAGAGGCTTTGGGGTTGTACGTGAGCATTTATTTTCAATGTGTATATAATACCTACTTGACTGGTACACTTATCTGGAAGGTGACGGATTATTTTAAACACCTATGGCTCATAAGTCTGTTGACAATGATGAGAAAGGCATAGAACTATTAAGAATTCACAGCTAACCCTACTTTCTTATGACAATTTCATTTTCCTTCCCTTTCATCTATACCCCCTTCACATGAAGTAAAGGTAAGTGTTTAGTGCACGGAGCCTGCGCAGGGAGGTGCCAGGGATGGTACTGAAACATGAAAAAGAAACATGCAACTTCAGTTGCATTTTTTCATTCCCATACTTTTACAGAGGCAAAGTTGTCCTGTTTGGGCAGATGGAAGGGGAATCGGTACTGTGTGCCTCTTACTGCAGGCTCAGGATCCTGGCAGGGGATTAGATGCATCTCTGCAGAGGAGCTAATAGGTGTGTATGACACCTGCTGTAAGGAGACCCTCCTGATGCATAAGCAGTGCCCAAGACTGTAGATGAGAAATGTAAGCAGAGCTGAAAGGATTCTGCCCACCTATGAGAGCAGTTCTGAGAGACATTAGAGCTGAGATCCTCTTCTGTGAGAAACCTTGGGTGGTCACTACTAAGCCATGTGTATAATTTCTAGAAAGTAGAGCCAAATAAAAAGATTCTAAGGACCTTAAAATGAAATTACTTAAACATCACTTCTCACCCATAGACTCATGTGTATCTCCCCCATTTGAAACAAAGAACATAAATCAGCTCTGTTGCCAAGCAGCTAGAGAAAATAATTTCTTAATGTTGAACAGCTGAGAATGAACATGTACGTTTGCTTGTAAAAGATGTGTCACATACAGAGGGGTTTTCTTGCCAGGAATCTGGATTTGCTGTATGAAACTTAAAGGATTGCACCTTGAATTTGCCATAATCAGGACAGTTTATTTTTCCTTGTTCTTTTTAAGTACTGTCATTCTTTAACATGCAGGCAGCACTTCAGTGGGAACTGTTAATGTAGATGACTATTTTGGGATATTTATGTAGCACGTTCTATGGACATAGCTCTTGTCAGCTCTGCATCTTTGTTCCAGGCAGCCCTACTGTTGACTACTAGCACTAAACTCTCACATTAGATGTCCTGAGAACATGGGGGTTTTTTAGGAAGCTGGCTGTGATCCCTTCCTAGCAGTGCAAGAGTCATTGTTGTACCAAAGCCCTGCCTCATCCCTCCAGGAGGCATTTACCAAGGTGTCTTAGCAGGCTCACAAAAAGTGGGACACATGGGGACAACTCCAAATGTTTGCCTTTTCCTAAACATAGAAAACATACTATTAAGAGAAAAAAAACCCAAATTCACTTCTGCAACAAGATATTGACAACACTGTCAGGTGGCAGCAAGTGCAGTACAGGTCAACAGGCTATCAGGCTATTCTGCTAGCGCATCCCCATTCTTAAAGCCCTCTCCTTTCACTCCTTTTCCTTCCTTATGGAGTAGGTAGGTCAAGCACCTAGAAGTCAGCCAGGAATGTGCATATCCCATCCATCTGTGACAGATATGTGTGGCCTGTAGAGAAGCCACAGGCAGGCATCCTAGGAGCATGTGAAAGACTGTTACTAGCAGCTGCAGCAGCGCTGCAGGAATAACTGATCTGTTTCTTCAGCCTGTGGTGCACTTTGGCGTCAGCTCCGCCATTAGAAAAAGATCAGTACGTGCTTTAAGTTAGTATCAATGCTTCCTTAAATAGCACCAGAAAAGGAAATTTAACAAGACAAGTCTTGATGTCTGAGAGATCATCTCCGCAAAAGGAGAACAGTCCAGGATTCTTCGGTCCTACTCACCTCTCCATCACAGGCTCTTGAGGGTTTAGTTTAGTCATTTAATTTGTTCTCTTCAACAGTTTTCCTGTTCCATAAAAGACAGATCTTCATAACAATCTTGTGAGACTGGACAGTAAATCCGGAGAATATTCTTTACTGACTGCAACCTGCTTTGAAAAAACCCAATGAAAGAAGCTGCTGGCAATTAATACCGCTCAGTAGGAGGAATAAGGGTGTACGGTGTGAGCAAGAGGCAAGCCAGGTGCATGGAAAAGGCTGACAAAAAGGGAGAAATGCAGCACTTCCCCTGGTGATCTGAGCTACATGTCCACGTTTTATAAAGGCTGTTTGTTCCTACAATTAATAAACACAGGTCTTCGCACCTGGTTTTCTCTTGCATGCTCCCAGTGCTTGGGGGTGGCAGGTTTTGGAGAGTGCTGCACAGTGGCTCTGCACAACTGTCACAAAGAACAGAAGCTGCAAGAAACTTGCCCTTCCTGCAGGAAAAACCAGCTGAAGATCTGTATAGTGAAAGCCATGTGAAGCATAAAAACATTTCCAGTGCTCCTCTGTGAAACCTAGGAGATGCGCGATGTAATTGTGAGTTCCATCCCCTGGTTCCTTGTCTGGAAATTATTTACATTTTTGAGACACCAAGCATCCCCTGGCATGGCCCCAGCCAGCTCCAATCCCCTCCAAGAGATAGCAGAGGAGGTGAGAACTGTGCTGTGCCTGCCTTCACACGGCCAGCCTCTCCTGCCAGTCTCTGTCTGCAAGCTAGTTTGACAAGAGAAGGAAGAAAAAAATCCCCCAAAGCCCCAAGACTATTTTTATTTATGATCATGTCCGTGGGCCACTCTTTGTCTAGACAGCTGGTATTAGTATCTGAGGCTGTCCTGGAATCTGAAATACCATTTATTTACAGGGGAAATAAAAGCCATGGATTAAACAGTTCATAAAAATAATCTGGGAACTGACACAGGGTCCAAGGAGACCAAAGGTAACAAAATCTAGAGCAGGCATCTTTGTTTGTCTTGGCTGTAGAGATGTTTTCTCAGAAAATAAAACAAAACAACTTCCCCCTCCCAGCCACTCCCCCAAAACAATTTGGCTTCAGGAGAATGTTTTCTTTTGCTTCCTCTCCTCCCACCTTTGTTTGGCTGCTTTAAACATATTCCCACCCACCCCCCAACAAGGAAGTTTCCAAACAAACTGGTCACCCAATTGACAAGTGGGACTGGAGAGGGGCAGCTCTTACCCTTCCAAGAAAATCCTTGGAACTGGGAGCTGCTATATTTTCACACAGAGAGACTCTGAATGTCACAGATGCAGCAAAATGTCAGGTTGACACTAACATCTGACAATCTTTTTGTTTCTGCCTGCAGAGAAAAAAAAAAAAAAAAGGCAGGGAGGTACATAGCCCGAGCCCTTGGTCTGCCCGTTTGCCGCCCCAGAGGCTCTGCCAGGCAGCGATCGGTGCCTGCCGCACTGGGAATGTTGCAGACCACCTGTTTGGCCTTCACACTGCACTCATTTTTCACTGCCAGTTGACAGACTTCAGGAGGTTTCCAGACATGGAGCTAAGCAGGAAAAGAGCAAAACAAACTTCTGGGCTGCTCCATCTGCTCCCTTCCCTTGAATAAGCAGTGCACCATCACCCAGGGCAGTGCATAAAAAGAGTTTGATGGAGTCACCCTGTAATTTTACACAGCAGCTGCCAAACTTTAAAGACAAGCTACACTAAGGTATGAGGCCTTCCGCTTTTAGAAGGAGCCGCTGGCTTTGTTGAAGCAGAAAATTCATATGAAGTGAAGCATTAGAACACATAATCGCTTGGTGAGTGAAGTGCTACGGTGCTCAAACCACACTGGGACAGCTCGAACAATAAGGCAGCAGCTGCAGGAGAACACAGATATCAGGCTGGCCACGGACTGACTTTGTGCAGTGTCAGCAGGGGCGAGAGCTGGGCTAAGGGTGACGGGCAGAAGTCCCAAGCAGTTCAAAAGTATTTTGACTCAGAGGTCTGAGGGGAGAAGCAGCCCTGGGTTCTGTGATCCTCAAGTTAAGAGTGCTAAGACCTTCTATTTTACTTTGCCAGTGGGTTTTTCTCATATAGCCATTCTGGCAGCCCCCAAACATGAATGCAGAGCATGGGCCATATTTAAAGAAACTACCAATTACAGTTAGTAGTCTCATTTTAACATACAATCCAAGGAAATCTGCCATTTTAATCCAATGCGGGCAGTAAAGAGTGAAACAAAAGGTCAATGCAGGATTAGGACCAGGGCTTAAATCAAGACACAGCAAAAACGTCATTCTATTTAGGTGCTGAGTTCTTGAAACATCAGCCTTTCCAGCAATATGGGTCAGCCTGGAAAGATGGATGTTGATAGTGAGCACGTGCTTAATTTCCAGCTGTGATACAGCTTGTGCAAATTGCCTCCGTTGCCTGTGTTCTAAAATTCAGCTGTTAAACACGTTAGGTATGAAACTATTCCCTCTTTGTCTGCTTTGTTTAGAGGCAGATATTGTCTTTGATAGTGGAAGAACAACGAGCACAAAAGACTGTGTATATTACAAAATAACGATCCGCTCCCTTTCCTCTTGCATGCTCTCTGCAAGTTTTCAAGCATCTTCCACATTACCAAGAGGGCCACTTTCTGTGGACAATAGCCGAGTTCTGGCTACTGTTGCAAGACTCAATTTACTGCACCATGGTCCTGACCCACTATGGCCAAACTTGTCATAGTATGGAGCCACTGCTAATGAGATCAGAGTCTGAAAAGACAAATTCCAAAGCACAAAGAGAAAAGGATGTTTTCTTTTCCGCTGGACAAAACACAACTTTTCTGGCAGGCACAAGTAGGACAGTCTGTCCACTTTGGCAATACCCTGCACGCCTGGATGTACACAAGTGTGTTTTTACATGCAACCCGGTTTGATTACACAATCTCCCTCCAAGAGAATTTGGCAAGAAAGATATGTGAGAGACATTAGAAACTGAGAGCAGTCTGCAGCATGCTGCTTCTCTCACACTATTTCTAGCACCATTTGGAGCAGTTGACCACTGGGAAAACAACCAAAGAAAATCACCCCAGCTGTTGATCAGGTACCCAGCCTGCCATTTCAGCAATGCGACAAGGTTGCAGGTTCAGCCTCTGTTGCCAGCTTGTACCTATGAACCTTTATCAAACAGCTAAACAGCTGGGTCCATGAATAGAACACTGAACCAGCCCCTGGGCTAAATCTTTTCCTCCTCTTTGTTTTCCAAAGAATGATTCTGAACCTTTGCCAAATGCATCTAGTAAGAGACTAACATGTCAAAGGCTCTTCCTGACCAACAATCTTTTTGAACCTTGGCTTCTTCCAAAGTTGGATCTGCTCTTTCAGTGTTCATCCCTTCCTGAAAACACTGTTTAACACCCATCTAGGGAGATAGTATTTAATGCTGATGCCCGATTCTCCTAGACACCAAGTTAAACTCTCTGGGAAATACAACGTAGCTTGTCTTGGGATTCTCATGCTTGTTTAGGTTGCAAGTATCCTACCTGTATGACAATAATATTATTTGATTTGCATTTGCTGTTTGTAGAGAAACATAGATGCCTTGTGCTTACTGAAATGTTCTTGAGATTAGTGCTAGTGCCAGACAACCTTAGAGGAAAACAAGTTTACTGTAATAAAGGTCAGTTCATAATCAAGGCTTGATTATGAAGTTCAAAACATAGTTAGCAAACACAAACACAAGAAAATGCAGACCTAAACCATGTGTGGCACAAGTCTCTAAATATTATGCACCCTCCAAGGCATTGCTTGCCTGTGGATCTGCAAGCCCACCTCAAGAGTGTCTGAACTCCAGGATGCAGCTTCTCAAAGTGGGTTCCTGTCCAGAAACGTCTGTTGCCCTTTTAAACTCCAGGCTTATTTGCATCTTTCTATTTTTTAAATGGAAATAAAAATGTCAGATTGCATATGAAGAATCACCTTCTTTCCTTTCTAATAACGAGGATCTTATCGCACAGTATATCACTTTGGAATAGATAGCTGGCATCTGTGAGAACATTAATTGAAAACATCTGTATTTATCCAAGCAGGATGCAAGATAAGGACTCTGAGTGCTCATTTTCTAAGTTTTCCTTTACAAAATCAATTGAAAACTTCATTTCTAGCATTCTGTAAATCTAATTTTCATTGATGTAATTTCCTATTGTGCAGCACAGTTTCAGTCAGTTTTCATTTTAACAGCATTTCACAGACACATGTGATACATCAGTACAGCTTACTGTTTTAAGGGTTGACTGCGTCAGTGCTGTTATCAAACACCACAGCCAATAACTTCTGAAATCCTGAAATTTGTGCGTGCATTGTCTATAGCAGGTCAGAATGAAAAATGTCAAAATGTCAGCCTTAGCGATCAAATTTCCCCACTTGTCTGCTTAATTCACTGTCTTCCCCTGGGTTTCCATATAGGTCATTAAACAAAACAAACCAAAACCAGGTCTTTATAAAAGAAAGTTTGACATGATTAACTAGCTTTGCTGGTAATGTGTGCAACCCACCCAGGTGTCTAGACAGTTTAAAAAATACAGATCATATTTAGGAGTAACAGCTGTTACTCCTCAAGTCTCTCTCTGTTAGACCTCAAATTAAGTAGGAACAGACTTTATCAATATTAGGTGGTCCTCTTCCAAAGGAAACATCCAGTGCGTTGCAGGAAATTAAATTACTGGTTCAGTAGGTGGCACTTTACCTTTCAGATCAACGTACCACTTGCACAGCCGGTGAGAAAGTTCTGCACTCCCAAAGGTACCTGCTTTGGGAATAACTAGAGAACAAAGAGTTCAGACCCTCTGTTGTGGGAAACCCTCAGTAATTTCTCATTTAAAAAAAAAAAAAAATCAACACCTATGTCCTAGCCAGATGCAGTTATGCAGGTGTTTCTTGCCTGCTCGTATACCCTTTATAATAGTAAGCTGGAGAGCATATTTGCTTATGCAGGTTTTTGACAGTAAAATTTTGTTAGGCCCTCCTAAATAATAGTTAATGGCTTAACCAAAGGTTGTGAGAGGGAACAACTGACAGGCTCTGGTAGGAATAGGCATTTATAGAACTCCTGTGGACAAACAAGGTGCTATCCAGAAGGTTATCCAGAATTAGCATCTATTTCTTGGCCTATGTTGCCCACAATACCATCGCACAGAAAAGCTTCCCTGGGCCATAAAGCTGTGGACTGCAGAACAGTCATACCTGATGTTAGAGGGAAATGCAACACCAGGTGCTTAAAAAGCATGGACCCAAGCCCTCTGATTATTAAGAGATGCAAGTCTGAGCAAAGTGAAAAACTGCAGGTTAAACCCATTTAACAAGGACTCTGCCTTAAGATGCTGCATTTGTATAGATGTGGTTTTGTACAAGTGTGAGCAGTGCAAAAGCAAAGCCAAGGATGTGTGCTTCTAAACCTGTAGACATATCTGACTGCTCCCAGATGAGAAATTTTACACAAATAATGTAACTGGCTGGGATGCTGCTGGAGCTGGGCAAACACAAAGGAAATCTTGAAGCACCCCTGTTCAGCAGGTATATCTTTCAATTGAGTCAAATTTGTCACAGTTCTGAAAAAACACAAAGGTCTTTGCCCTGCTTCATTGTATTTGAGAATTTATTGCCCATCTTACTCATAGGGGGAAAAAAAAGATTTATAACTTGGCTAAGTTACAGCTACTCAAAACGGCTGCCCAAGCCATGAACTGTGGGTGTTCAGTGTAAGGTTGTTTAGCAAGGTCTAAATTCAGGCCATAAGTGCTTTTATAAGAGACTGTAAATCACCTTAACTTTTATACACTGTGGCAACATGTGAGCAGAGGAATGTGGCTGGTCTGTGCTAGTCCCAGAAAAGGTCCCAGATGAGGCCAGCAGATTGGCCGGCAGACGTGCAATACCAGGCCTTTGAGTAAAATCCTGACTTGTCTCTCTCTGCTGTTCTACGTGTGTATGTGAGTAGGGCAAAGGGGCAGGAAACCAGCACAGAGGTGCCACAGGAACAGAATGCACAAGGGCAGCTTGAATACCCGATGGGAAGAGCATTGCTAAGCAGTAAGCAAATTGTAAAACACAAGTCAGACAAAACATCTGGCAGCCGCTTCAAATACTTTTCTGTCTGAAGGGCAGACAAGCCTGCAATAGTTTCGAATCAAAACACAAGCAAGGACAGGATCAGTGCTCCAATGTGTTTTGTGCAAACATTGAATGAGTTTCATTCCCTTCAGCACTGTTTTGTATGCCAAGAAAGGTTGTGCTTTGGGTTAGCTTTTTAATTTTAATAAACTTTACTAAATAAATCACTATGTATTTCCTTCTCCAGTCAAATGCAACACAGTCTTTGGCATAAGATCAACAGCGTTAGCTCTGCATAGGAAGCATATGGGAGAGAAGAGGGGGAGCATGCTAGGAAATGTTTTTCGTAATTGTCTTACCTTACGCAGGAGAGAAGGTGTAACTACCAAAATATGTTCTTAAAAGTATGATGCATATCCTTCTAGGCTTGCACATCTCAGACACAGGGAAAGGGCGAGGTGCCTTGAGCAGGTACCAGCTAAGGACTTGACAGGTACAGACTGACATCCAGGCTCCAGCAGGGAAGTTTTTTGAGCTCAGAAATAAATTCTCAGTTCTGTAGATAAAGGAGAGAATTCGCAACTGTGTGCCTCATCCCCCTAACTTTTCTATCTTGACATTGTCATAGCTTTGACCAAGATGCACAGTAGGTGTTGCTAGATATGTTGCACAGGAGTGTAACCTGCACTCAAGACAGGCTTTCCTTTTAAAAGGAATTGTGACAAGACTGTTAAAGTAGTATGACATACTTCCTTATCAGCTACTAAACTCTCCACTGAACACTTCCCCTCTTGCATACTTTTCTAGACTCAAATTACTTTCACCAAAGCCTCAATCTTCAGGAAGAAACAAAATCTACTCCCCTGCTTGTCTAGAGCATCAGGATGCCAAGATTCTCTACAGAATTGCCACAGCACTTCTGCATCACCAGCAATGCAACAGTAGGCAAACTATCAAGGGCAGAAGCCTCCTATGAAATGTAGGAAGTTCCACATGCATAAACGTGATTAGTCAGCAACAGCAGGAAGATGAGATGCTGGCCAGGGTAACAAGGGTTGGTTTTCAAGGAGGTCCCGATACAAATAGGACTTGCAGTTTTTAATGCTACTCAGAAAGGAGTAGGTCTGCTTGCCACATGCCAGTGCTTGAACACAGGCAATAGCAGGGGAAGCAGCGAGCCACTGATTCATTAGGATTTGCTAATCTGTGATATCATTTGTTGATTCCACTAGGTCCAATCCTCATCTCATGACTTCCTCCACTGTTGCCATGGCTCTGTACATAAACACTGCAGAGTCCCAGCCCTGAGCAGGTCATTTGTTTCAAATATTCCATGCAGCTGGAACACAAGCCTGTTTGGGTGTCTGGAGCTGAGCATGAACTAATTTCTCAGTCCTCTGCACCCGCCCCACCTTATGCACCCTCCCCAGCCTGCTGCTCTCCCCAAACCCCTCCAGCTACACCTCCAGCAACACAGAGGCAGCCTTCTGCTGAAAGGTAAAGGGAAGCTGCCCTTGGTTCCCGCACAGGCAGAAAATAAGTGTTTCACTGAAGTCCCTCAGCACCTGCAGCAAAACAAGAGATGATTCTTGAATATGCTGATATTTAGCATTAGGATCTACAAACAGTTGTGTTCCACATGTGTGAAAACACAAGATTAAGACAACCAAAATTCAAAAGTTCTTGCCCTGACTGGAGACAAAAAAACAAGAAACCACTTGCCTTTTTTTTTTTTAAGCTCTCCTCACCCAGTACCCTTATAAGGCGGTACATAAGCATACCTCTGAGCTTTAGTTGAGCCTCACACGTTGTACTGTTTGTGTGAACTGATTTAATCATTTGGTTTCCACACACAAGTTGGTAACTGCAGGGAAGACAGAAAAGTGTGTGGACAGGAGGGTGAATTAAAGCCTTTGTCATAACTGACAGAAGTACCAAGTCATCTCACTTCCAGTCAGTTTTGAGGGCTTAACCTTACTGCTGCTACAATTCGAGAGCATCTGTATTGCACAGGTTGGAAGTGGAAGAGACTGACGGCACAACCAGCAAGCAAGCAGTTTGTACTCCACAAACACCATAACCCATATTTCCTCACAGCCCAGGAATGAAGCCTCTTGTGCAAACAGATCTTAAAATATATGAAAACACAGCAGCTTACAGCAGTGGGTAGGGAATGACTGAAAACTAATACCAAGTGACTTGAGCTAAATCAAGTTCATGACCTGAAGAGGTTACCCTGAACACATTGATTGAAATCAGTCTATTTTCAAGCACACAGCATACAAGAATAGCTCTCCCAACACTCTGCTTAGCCTGCCACAGCACCTTCTGTAATTAACTGTGCTGGTCTACTGGCTAGGGATCCCTTTAGCCCTCACCATCTTATTTTGCTTTCTTCTAGCCACCATCTCCTTTTCTTAAAAAAGTCAGGTATCAACATAAAGTAGTAGATTAGGGATTTGTTTTCATATGAGCTTCTTTTCTGGAAGAAAAAGTTGTTTGCTGTAATCTAGGAGTGAAGTTTGCAAGCCTGAACAAGCATCAAGTCTGGCAAGATAATCAGAGCCCTGTCTATTGAATATATTTGAAGGAAAAGAGAGTATGGTGTAATAAATCAGTTGTAAACCAAGTTAAAGTAGCAAGCCAAGGCTGTTGTCTCAAAGATTTTATTCAACTCCATCTGGAGTAGCCTTTTTTAGGCACTAATGGCAGCTGTACAAAGTCTCAGGTTACCACACCCTACCACCCCATACCAACAGCTGCAGCTTGCCCTCCACCTGTACACACCTTTTAGATTCCAGCTTTAAATTGTTATTCTTCCAAGCAGAGACAAGGCCACAACAGCCCTTGCTTTATCTGTTTGGGTTGGCTTCTTGGGAATAAGATCACCATTCATGTAGTAACCAGATATAAAGAAATCTGATCACTTCATGCAAATAAAAATCAGCATCAAGTAATATTTAATAAAGTTTATTAGGTTACTGAGTATTATCTACAGTCATAAAATAGAAAGTCAGAATTTAAAACTGTACAAAGCCATGTACTGGTGAAGTGAGAAGAGATGGAAACAAGGGAGGACAAAGAGCATTAGAAGTAGGGAGAACACAGCTGCTTCCCTGGAGTTCTGGAAGACACTGGTTCAAGTTGAAGGCAACCAAGTAGGGCTCCATACACACTGAATTTTCTTGTGTCACGCCCTGTAACAGAAACTAGTACAAACCCCTACATTAAAAAAAATCATATAATATTAGATTAAAAAGGGGCACATCACACCCCACCCAGTCTTGGCACCAATTCTGTGCTTTAAAAAATATACTATGCAAGTAGTTTATTTTAAAAAAGGTACCCTACAGCAGCTGTTTAAAACATGTTCTTATACATACACCACAAATATATATATATTAACATTTTCAACAACTAAACTCATTTGTACCTACACAGAACCAAAGGGATAACTCAAGAGCAAAAAAACCAACCACACAAACATTTTTCAAGACAAAGAAATGTGCAAAATAACCCCAGAAAGGCAGCATAGTAACCTGTGGAGAGGTCAAGAGAGCAGCTCCTGCTAGTAAAAAGAGTGTCATCCTCTTTACTTGGCTACTGAGGTGAAAATCTATTTGGGATGTGCTGATTTGCCTGAATTGCTTGTCCTGTTTATTGCAGTTCTCTCCTGTCCCCCACCCCCAGTTCTGAGGAGGTTCAGTTTCTTCTTCCTGTGCCTGAAGATTACCCCACTGGCCTCTGTTAAAGTCTCACAAGTTACATTCTGCAGCAATCACCTTCTGGATTTCTCATCTCCTGATGGTACCACCTTCTCTGGGACAACTTGTCACCCCCAAATAAGAAACTGAGAGAACAATTCTTGCTGCATAGTTAAGTGGAGATTATGCTGATGGTCTATGACAGAACAATGCCTCGTTTGGATGACTTTAAGCAGTTTATCTAAGAGAATTCCCTGGTAGAGCCATTAAAGAAACACATTAGTATGTGTCTCTAAAGCCTTAACATGGAACAGGTGACACAGAAAGCAGACCCAAGATGGCAGGACCTATAGCTGTGTGACAAATCTCAGCTCATACAGCCTGTCTCACACTACTGCAGGAGAAGTTTGTCCCTTCCCTGTCCCCACATCACCAAGGAACCCCTGATCCTGGACTAAAACCTGCAGTTCTAAGTCAGGAAGAAGAGGGCAGGTGAAGACACAGTATGACTGCTCAATCAACTAAGTCAAACCCATAAGAAGAGGCAGAACAGAGGATGGAGCAGGAGAACTGAGAAAGCAATGGTGATAAACAAGAAAGGATTCACTATCTATGAAATAACATTAGAACATGGTGAGGAGTCCTGGCAGAGCTAGACATCACCAACAAACACCTCCTCCAAATTAAAAAGTGTCCTGGTGGAATGGTTCTTTGTTTTGGTGTTTCAGGGCTTGGGGTTGTAAATTTTTTTTTTTGGTTTTTAAGAACTCAGCAATTAATTCTTCTTGGTATTCCAGACTCTTCCCAACTCTGCTGGCCACCCTATGCCTTTCTGTTCTTAGGACCTGCTCTTAAGATTTCTACTCCTAATGCCTTCCCTTCCCCCAAATTATGTTTTTCCCTGTAGCTGGTACAGAAAAATCATTCACTCCTAGGCTCTACAACCCAAAGGATGCAGTACAGCCTTTTATCAGGAGAAGCAGGGAAGCACAAAACTTCTGTAAATGTTCCTTTTGTAAGTGTGCTGGGGAAGTGACTTCCAAAGAACTAAACACTCAGTTGTGAAACAGGGATTACTTGAGAGCTTGCCAACAAGGGCACACGGAGACTTCAGCAATGGCAGGAATACTTTGGCCATGGAGTTCCAACAGTAGTGATGACACAAGGGTGGAGAACCCATTGCTCAGTGGGTCAGCTTCAACATTTTGCCTTGGTTCCAAGTCTGTCCTTGAACATGAAGGTCATTGGTAGAGCAGGTAACTCTTGAGGGAAGCTGGCAGTGGCAGCGTAGGGATCTCATTCAGTCTTTCCTTGCCCAGCGCAAGCCTCACAGCTCGCCGACATAAGTCCATCAAAGGCAGTGGTTCAGCTGGGAAAAGAGACCCAAGACATTAACATTCCAACCCACAAGTTACACGTTCATTTTGCTAGTTCTAAAAATCCCCCAGAAAAGACTGAGCAAGAAGAGTGAATGCCTGGCATGTTTGCAGGACCCAAGCCATTCAGCATTCACCTATCAGCAACCTCAGCTCATCAAATACGCTGCCTGAGCATGATGTTTCTGTAGAAATTAAGTCATACACATGCGTGAATAAAAAAATAATACTAGAATACCCTAATGGAAATTCCCCCTCTGCAATCCCATTCATTCATGTCAGAACACATCTTCTAGCTTATGCTTCTTACTGCAGCATCCAAAAACCTTTGTAAGGGATTCACTGAACTAAAAGACTGCAGCAAACAGTCTGACAGCATCAGGTGGTATGGGTACCCAGAAAGCACCATGATTTGTCTCTCATATAGTAGGATAACAGCTGTCAACCCTTCATTTGTACTACATACTTCCCATGAAAAACAAAGCCATCCGTCAAAGCTTCATGTCACTACCTGTATTGTGACATTTTCTATTAGAGGATTCCCTCCCATGTCAAACCTGGGAAAGATACAAGCCTTTGGCTATCTTTTTTTGCATCCTGTACTTATAAACACTGAACAAGATAATACTAGTTTTTCAGGAATGGCATATGGGGCCTTTTGATGCTGAAGAGTCATTCACAACATACAGAGGACTAAGGTCAAAGCCAGAGTTAACACATCACAGCTGCACAGAAGGAAGATACAGATTACTTTCTCACCACTTCTGTTGCTCTATCTGTCAGAGCTCACCTTTACACAGTGTGCTGCTCAAGCCTAAGGGGTTTCTCCTTCCCCAAGAGAGGCTAACACAAAGACATCCCAAATTAAGCAGATAACTGGACCTCGTTCTAATAGCCTGCGGGCTCAGCCTGCACCATTAGAAAGCTTCCTTTACAGCCATCTTGGGCTGAACAGACACCTAAAAACATCTACAGGAATGGAAAAGTTTGGCTGAGAAGCTACAGTTTTCAGGAACCTTGGTAGATGCCAACCATTTTAGCTTCCACTACTACAAATCAAATTAATCTGACTTCATACAGCTGTTTTGAACAGCTGAGAGACAGGGAAAGCTTAGTTTTTCTGAGCATGGTCATGTTAACGGCATTTTTAACCAGAATTCATTCCATCAATAAGGTGGATACAAGTCCTTTCCCTTCCAGGTTCGAAGATAACAGCTAACAGTGAAAAACTCAAACAGAAGAGTGTTGTCAGTAGTCTCTGATCAGGCCACTCCTGATTCTACTTTGGAAAAAGTAAACAGTTGATACCACTCCATGTAGAAACCACCTCCAATGAAAAGTGGAGAAAGCTAATTTTTATGTAATTTTTGGCAAAAAGTCTGAGAAGGAGGTTTGTTAGTTGAGGAGAGGTTTGGTAACAAAGTCAGGAAACGCATGCTGGAATTGGTCTGTCTCCTCCTCAAGTTAGCAGCCAGAGCTGAACTAATGCCCTATTTCTCCCCTCTCCCTCCCTGCTATGGATCACAAGCTGTTACCTGCTCCAGGAGAAGCTGCAGTGAAATGTTTTTTCCCAGTGCTTTAAGCATTAATCATTCCTGAGCAATCATACCTCTATATGCACACCTCTTTTGCACTGATGGGTGGAGAGCAAACAGATCTGTCAGGGCAATGCTGTTGCTTCCCAAACCCCACCATTTGTGACAGATGTTCTGTGCCACAAGTGAAAACATGGCTGCACTCAGCCCAAGGTACTGCTGATCTTCTCTGCTCATGACCTGTTTCAGGATCCATGTTGCCTCTTTTGCTGAGACAGGTCTCAGCTCTGGCTGCAGTACTGCCAGAGAAGCCTATTACTGGCAGTGCTGCTTTGGCACTTCCCAATATAGCTCATTCTTAAACCACTGGAGTACAAATATGCTGTATTCAAAGTCTGTCCCAATCCCTCCTGCTCCTACAGAGATAGCTGGGACAAAGGCATTGTCTAGCCAGCATCCCAGAGGACAAGGGGCCCTGACCTTCGAAGCCTATAGACATTAACGTAACAAATACATTCCAGTTTAATGGCCTTAAAAGGAGAGGATCTTCTTCCCACAGAGATTGAGAACAAGAACTTTGTCCTTATCTAGTTTGCACTGATAATCCAGTCTGACCAGAGACCTCAGGACCAAAAGAGAAAGCACACATGTATCTGACCTCCTTCCATTCACAAGCACTACAATCACTGGACAGTGTTGCTATTGAATGCTCAGAAGTGGTTAGAGCCAGACACCTTCTTTCTATCTGTGCCAAAACAGCGTCCCGTCATTCCTGGCCTTGTGCCCACAATTCACTCCTATGCTGAGAGCACATTACAACCAAATCCAGTACTGGAGGTGGCCGTTTCCTTGCTAAGCACAGTTCTGTGCCAACAACTTCACAGACTTGCTGGCTTTGAGGGGAGCTGCAGATTTTGGCTTTGACCCTTCAGAAAAACCTGGTTACTGGAGCTGCTGCCATTCTGTAAACTGTTGTGGCAAAATGAGCTAGGTTTCTTTTTTTTGGTGAGAAAGTGCTCTGCCAAGAACTCTCTATTTGGTCTTGCTGAGTTGAAGCTTATTTCTCAAAGCACTTGTAGATTTTTCTCCTATCCCTTTGCAAGGCTTTCCTGGTTATTCTGACAGGTCAGTTTTTCTGGTGCCCAGTGTCAGCTTTGTCGTACCTCATGTCACCATTGCCAGGGGTTTGCCATTGCTGGCCCAGCATTAGAACATGTTCAAAGCACAAATAAAAGAGCCCAGTATGCTACAGCATTTGGGCAGACACTGTTCTGGAATGCGAGGGAAACACTACTCTTTTTGTATCAATACTGCCAAATTTATTTCACTAACAACATAAATCCAGATTTTAATCCACTTCCTTCACCTCTCTCCTCCACCCTACCCAGAGGACTGAATCACAGTCTGGTCCCATAGGAACTTCTTCTGACTATGAGAGATAACAGACACATTTGGACAGCCAAATTCATTACTGAGCTTAACTAGAGATTGATGACCCTATTAGTAAAAGGCCTGGCATGCAAGTTGGGCTGGCTATAGTGTCCAGCCCCACACTAGAAATGAGCACACCCTGCCCTGAAAGAAGCAGAGAAGTGAGCTACTTGTTTGAAAGATGAGACATTCCCATTTCCTTAATATAGGGACAGATCTTCCCATTCTTGCCTGCAACGGATTTTAAATGTCCCTTCAGTAGCCATTTAAGGAAGGTGATTGTCCCTCAGAGACTGTTTCCTGTAAAGAGACAACAGGATTACATTGCCAATAATGCAACTGTCAGGACATTCCTGCAGATACCTTGGTAGCAATATAGAAAGGTTTGTCATCTCTAGACAGACAACTGGCATCACCTTCTCCCACCATGCTACCACCCCAAACCCTGCTTGCTCCCTGCAGTGCTTTGGTAACAGTACTTGTGTACAGCCAAGCCTGATGAAATAGCCATTAAGGATTCAGAGCTGTATCCAGCAATCCTAGTGCTGACATGAAATCCTCAGCTGTCTAGAAACATAAAAGCCCTCCCCAGCAAGCCTGCACTTCACTAGCACACAGATCTGTGTTGCTAGAACAAATAGAGGGAGTTATACTCACGGTCAAGTCCGTTCAAGTAGCGCATCCGTATTTCACAGTGTCCCCACACTGCACTCACCACTGGATATAGCTTTTTGCCTTTGAGTCCCCGAAAGGCAACACCCATGTATTGCCCATCTACAATGAAGCTCAGTGTCCCATCATCCATGTCCAGAACCACCAGGAAGGAGTCCGGCACAATGAAAGTTTCATCTGGTTCTAAGAAGGCAGGATAGGTTTTACTTGGCTGGTTCTTGCCATCATGGTACAGTCTGTTGCGCCCAAGATCCCACCCCCAAGATTCATGGTTATTTCCTACAAGCGTCGTGTACCCTACTGAATGCAAAGGGGCATCTGCCGTTGCCACCCCGACCACAGCATGCGTGCCTCGCTGCCTCATGGCCCACGTGATCTGCCACACATGCAGTCCTCGTGTATATCCCACTTTGCCTCTGATGGCATCTGTACTCTGAGCCACCGGATGCCGGTGAAATATGAGTTTGTCATCCTCTTTCACAAATACATTCAGTGAGCGATCGTCATTGTTCCATGAATGCAATAACTGGACTTCATATGATACCGGAGGCATGTCCAGTAGCAAGTCCAGACGTGTGGGTTTGCTGTAGTCAAGTCCTTGGAGTTCCTGTTTCAAGGGCCTGTATACAGGATCCCTCATATCCACAGTCTTTATCCCACCTGTGACCTTCTGACCCATTGTGTGTTCCGATTTTGCCTATTTATAGGCTCCCAAGGCAAGCTCATCGATTCACCCGGTGGCTCCTGCTGTCATTCAGCCCTCCAGAAAAGGTTGCTAGGAGACCTTGTCAAGATGTGCACCAGTCAGTATTGCCTAATGCAGAGAAAGGAAAATGAGAGAAGTTAAGCATTAGCATACACAGCCTTGTATGCAACTTTTACAGAGCACAGTTTTAATGTGTTTATCCTGACAGCTTGTCCTTCCTTTCCACCAGCAAGGAAGGGTAATGCATGCTACTTATGCAGTACACCCTGCATAGCACATAAATCAAATAAATGGGTACTAAGTTTCTAATGTTCCCTTCAGAAAGGCACTTGAATTTCTGCTCCTTTGTTTAAAGAAGGTATTCAGCCACTAGAGCTCACCTTCTCTTTATAGTGAATGCACTGCTCCTTATCGCTGCCTCACTAAGCCTTAAGAGAGCACACATGTCTTCAGGCTGCCTCCAGCAAACCTTGCTTTTACATCACAATCACCTATATGTTGTCCAGGCTGGAAAATTTGAAAAAAGAGTTAATTCAGTGCAGAAGACTCAGAACCCAGTATTGCTTGAGACTTAAATTTTTCCTGATTGTCTTCAGTTGGTAGGATGACTGAAAAGAGTGCCTTGAATAAGCATAGTTTGCCTTGTTTCCCAGCCCTAGTTCATACCACAAGGTCAGGCTGAGCAAGACGTGCCCGTGAAGGCCCAGGCTGCCACTGGTGTTCACTGCTCCCGCTCCTTCCAACCTCCATAGAGAGTTTCTCCTGCCAAAGCCATCTCTGGAGCTATCCACAATGGAGCCAAAACACACAAGGCATTTAATGCTCAGAAAAAGTCCTAATAGCTTCTTCAGTTTCTCAAACACCTGTGTTTACACATTAAATAAGTACCATCCACAACATCCAAACAAATCCTGAATTATGTAAGCCAGCAAGTCAACAGCTGAAAATAAGTAACAGCAAAACCAATTAAGGGATGGCAGAGTCACTGGATGCCAGTGCACCTCCCTCCCCCTACACATTGTAACACTACAGGTCTTTGGACCCTGCAGTAACATGCTATAGCTGAGTAGTAGTGAGGAATTGGTTTACATGAATAACTGCTCTGCAAAGCTTTAGCCTGAGCTGTCCCTAGCAGGGACAAGTGGCATTACTGAATAAACTTCTCCCTCTGCTGCTCTAGAGAGGTTGGAACTAGCCTTCAGAATGCAAAACATTCATAAGTATGTTCCACTATAGGGAAAGGAAAGCAGGCTGCATTTTGGAAGTGATATATTTGTGTTCTAGCTCAGGAAAAGGATCACAGACTGGCCAGTGAAACAGGCACTATAAACAGGCCTAGTACCTGCAATGTTTTTCTAGGGTCCAAAACAGCTTATTGATGTAACACACTAGATGAGCACTTTGTGTTCACCTAAGCTGGTACTCCAGTGCTTCCTTTGCAGTGCTCCCAGGTCTGACAGACATTAACTGAAGACAACTAAATTCCAGCCTTCATTTTTTGGCTGACAGTTGTAAGTGAAAGTTCTTGGGGAACCTCTAGGATGTAAGCATCCCCTAGAGTAAAGGCTACATATGCAAAGAAACACACAAGTATTGCCTGTTGTTATCCAGCCATAAATAATTTTCTTCCCTCAGCACAAACAGTTCCAAAAAAGAATAAAGCATTGACCACAAAACATGTCCCCATAGCAGTCAAACAAGGTAGGAACCAGGCAATAAAAATGAAAGCTTGTCCATCTGGAGAGTTACAAACCTTCCACGGGTCAGCTGGCAAAGCAGCCAGCAGCCATTGATACAAGTTTGAGGAGATAATTCTCTTCAACCCCACTAAAGCTTTACTAAGTACCTCGGAGGCCTGACTGCAAGTCCAAAACAGCAGACAAAACCTGCTGGGTTCCACCTCAGGGGACACCCATTCCAGCAGCTACTAGTACTGTGGGCCCCACTGAATTATTACAGTTAAGAGAGCAGATAAATCTGCTGTATGGTTTCTCAAACAAGCAGCTTCAGTTGGGGCAGCTTCTCTTCTCCAAGAGGAAAAAATCCCCAGCTTCAGACACAGAGTCCAGAGGGAGGAGCAAGATTCTTCTCACAGTTTAGTAATGTTCCTTCCAAATTTCAGAGAAGCCTCTAAAAAGTTTAAGCCAGCTTGGCTAGAGATACTAGCTCACTTTGCATACCTCTCCTCCAGCACTGCATCCATCGAAGTGTCTCTGCTCTCACTCAGCAACACAAACAACCCTCTGTAAGACAGCTGCCAAACTGGGGGCAGCTATTAGAAGTGGGAGGGGAGCAAACTAGCTTTCTAAGAAAAAAAGTGTTATTTTAACATTTCCTGAAGTGAGGCAATCATGCAGGGCTCCTGCCAGCTACAGTCACAACACTTACTCACAACCAAGGACCTCATCTGGCATAGAAAATAGAGCATGAATCAGATCTGGTTTAAAAATAAGGTTACTGGACATAAGCAGCAAGGCTTCAGCTAGAAGGTGACCAGGAAGGCTCATGTATACTCTGGGTTAGGGATCAATTCATCAGCTTTCCTGCACGTTTTTACTACTAGTCCAGGGTATGCCATTGGAACAGTGAGCTCAAATCTTGTAGTTCTTAAGTAAAAAGAGACAAGACTACTTTTCCTTTCCTTCCCTCTTTTTTCTTTTTCAAGTATGGAGAGGAAAAAGCTTGAGGTTCTTTAAAAGTCACATCCCAAAGCACATTGCAGTGGCTATACTGCTGCCTAGTAAAGCAACCTGTTAGGAGACCTCAGGCATACAGCACTGACAGACAGAAGATGCTTCATTAAATAACTGCCATTTAAATAAGGTCCAACCACATTATCAGCTGGTAAGATAACAGAGATCCTGAAAGTTAAATAAGTACCATCCACAACATGAAAATAAATCCCGTATTATGTAAGCCAGCTGGTCAACAGCCAAAAATAAGCAAGTAACAGCAAAACCAATTGAGGGATGGCCCAGTCACTGGATGTCAGTGCATCACCCTCCCCCAATACGTTATTTAGTTGTTCTGCCCCACAGCTCGGGTGCTTGGACCCAAGTGTTTCCATGATACAGAGGCACTCCCAGCCTCTACAGACACAGGCTCCCTTGCTCTGTAAGCCTAAGGAACAGCAATATCTCAAACCAAGGGATCCCAGGAACAAGCCAATACAGACATAAGCTGAGCTGCTGGTGTACAAGTTCAAGTACACTGTTGTAACTGTCTCCCAGATACTCTGTCACAACACCACAATGAACCCTACAAACCCAACTATTAAGTTGATCTACCTTTTCAACTCAGGACATGTATTGCATGCAGTTATTCAAGGGTTTAACATCAGTTCCTCCCAATCAGCCCACTGCCCCATCTTTAAGCCCTCATGCCTGTGTGTACTCAAATTCTCAGTTTCATACCTCAAAAGGTGACACCAACTCTGTTATGAAGAGATTTGTGAAGTCACTAACAGGTGTCTTCCCTGGGAAAGGCACATTAATGCTGACCAGAAGCAATAATTTTTAAAAAGTTTCAGCTGAAGTCATTTGCTCAGGCTGGGATAAAGACCATAATGCTGCTGAGACAGAACTGAATCATGTGGTGTTCGATGGAAAGTACCAGATGAACTACCTGGCATTCCCAAGGCCTGTGGCATATGGACAGAGGCTGTCAACAAAGCACTAGCTAAAGCACACTTGGAAGCCTACAGGCAAATTCAGCTGTTGGAACTTTGATTAGGATAAAGGAACAAAACATTGGCAGAAGGAGGAGAGGCAGAGATTTCCTGCGAGCTGTACAATACATGCAAAAAGACTGCATAGGAAGCAAGAACCAAAACAACGCAGACTGCAGGAATATTGGTGCAGACTGCTTTGAAGCACAAAATGCTCAAGAGAATACAATTCTCTGCTCTTCATTAGCAAAACAATGCCTTGTTCATTATGACTTTTTGCCTTTTGCCAACATAAGCTTCATCATATTTTTCTCAAGGCTGCTGCACCAGAAGGGGAATCACCACAGTGAAAGACAACAAGGACTTGTGAAGCACACAGGATAGGAGACCCTCTCACTGCCTGCTCCAAAGAGAAAGCAGCCTTTCCTGAGCACCGGCACCACTCATCACTTCCATCAGTTATGACTATCCAGGCAGACTATTAAAACTAGATGAAGGACAGCAGCCAGAATAAAGAAGAGAAAGGGGAAGACTGAAAAAAAATTGGAACAAAGGGGTCGATTAGAGTGAGATCGGGCCAGATACTGAGCACCCTATGCCAAGATTTAAGTGCAACATGGCTCCTTATTAGGGCAAGCATGATTCCTGCTCAGAGCTGGCTCTGCTGTTCCTGGCAGTAGCCTGGTCTAGAACTGCAGAGCAGCACTTCACCCTAGTCAGGAAGCACAATTAAGCCCTCATTTTTTAAAAGGAAAAGCCTCTTCATGCACAAGACAATACAGGCACTTTCCCTCAGCAGGACAGATACAGAAAAGCTTACCCTCTTAAATTAATGGATTAATGCCCTGGGCAGCATGATATAAGACACAGCCAGCCATAAATGAAGAGATATGCTAGGGAATTAGCTACTTCAAAACCTTTGAACTGTTACAGGTTTAAGTACAAATATAAGCACTGAAAGTGCTTTTATCTATCACATCAATAGCTCAGGCTTGCTGCAATTCTGCTCTGCTTTATAAACATAAGCTTATCCCCATGACACTGTTCTGCTCCCATGCTATTTTCTGTTTTATTGAAACCTTCTAGGCTTAAAAGCTTTGGAATGAAATTACAAGAGTGTCTCAGAGAGAAACTTTCACTGCTATTTTCAGTGAGAATTAGATCTCCCTTCAGTTTAGCTGTTCAGAACAAGTAGGCAATTTGCCACACTAGAAAGATATGCCAGGTTTCAAAACAACTGCTTACTGCAAATAGATCAAGTCAGGAGACAGCAAAGACATTTCAATGGAAGATGTCAAAAACCCTGCTGCCAAATGGGAAGAACACAGCTCTGCAAAGAAGAGAATCTATATGGTAGAACAGAGTTGGTGTCCAACTTCTGTTTAGGCATTGACATGAACGAGGCTAAATAACTGCCTACCACAGACCTCTCCAGCTGAGGCAGTCATCTTGATTTACTTCATTAAAATGCTGTGTAGCACAGAGCAGGGCCATACTCTGTGCCCATGGCCACATTTAGCCCCTCCAGCTGGCAGTGAACCTCATAAAATGCAGCCAAGGACTCAGCTAGGCAGATGTCACCCAGGTAGCAGTCTTAACTATCCACAGCAGAATATTTAGTCCCCCAGTATGAATCAACTAAATCTTGATTTCAGTTACTTACTTCCCTAGTGTCCCCCAAAACCTAGAGGAACCCCTTGCAAACATGAGGCTAAACAATGCCCTTAAACAATTCACACAGCTTGATTAAAAAAAAGTCATCCACACTCAAAACAAGGCTCCTTATTGCTCCCAATTCACCTCATTCCTGCCTACGCTGGCACTCAAACCCATTCACCTCATCTGAACACACACTCCAAGCTATCAATACAGTGATCTTCAGCCAAAGAATACTCACCCAAAATGCCCTCATTGTTTTATCTGAAGCCAAAAAAGTTGTTCCCATGTGAGTTTTATCACACAGTAGGAGGTTATTTCAGGTAGCTGCATCTCAGTGACATAGGAATTTTAACAAGCTGCTGTGCAGACTTTCATCAACTTGCACAGCGACAAGAGCCCTCAAAGTCCCAATCCAACATCTGCACACAAGGCAAAGTATTAGTACTAGCCATTCAGGAGTCACTGTCACTGCTGGTTCTATTAAATCAACCCAACTCCTGAGCTGCCAAAGTGCTGTCAGAGGCTCAGTATAGCATTGGTTGTTCAAAACTGAAGAGCTCTAGAAGTATCTTCTCCAAAATAAGGGGAAGAAAAAATAAGAAAACTTACTGGAAGATGTCTGCAGTTGTTTAAGCACCTCTGAGGCACTCAGCCACTAAAACCATCTGTGCCTTGAAGATCAATACTGGCAAGCCATTCTCCTTCAGTTACAGACTTTACCAGAGAGAAAGACCAGAAACAGTTCTAACAGGTACAAGAAGTTTGATAACTTTAGTTCAGAAAACCCATGGCTCCTCATAGGTCCTCCCTTGCTCTACAGCTCAACACCTATAGGACACCTGTCTGGAACATCAATTACAAGAATACATGAAGGCTCTGAATTTTCTCAATTCTTGATCCAGTTTTACTTCAAATCTCTTTCTTCCAGTCAGTTTACTGTGGCTCTATTTCTCCCCTATTATATTTATTGAATCTACTTCTACAGATAAGAGGCTAGACCTTTAACATCTAGCATACTCTGGGTGCTCTACAATAAATCAGAGCCCTACCCTAAAGATCTCCAGCCTGGAACACACCTCAGGAGAAAGAAAGAAAATATATATTCTGCACATAGTCATTTACTTGCTTACAGCTTTGGAAAGCTGACCTAAAGGATCCCAGACAGTACTAATAAATGAGACTAAAAAAAACCACTGTAGTTTCGCTCAGGTTTCCATGATTTTACTAGAAAAACATTAAGTAAACTTGGTCCATTTTCTTTGGCTGAATGTTCATCCCACAAGCCAACAGACAAAGGAGCTACACTACTCCTAGTTTGCTGATTAACATGCTGGCAGCAGCTTACCTGGGATCACCTTTCACATCCTGCAGATATGTGCCCAACTAGTATGTCAGAAACTCCCCACAAAGACCCTTCACAGTGCTTTAACTTGATCTCTGGAAGCTCTTTCAACACCAGAGGTTTTCCCCTTCCTCCCTTGGTAGGGCCAAGAAGAACAGATCCCTTGATCACATAGACCTTCTGTAAAATGAAGCTAAAAGCCAAGATGGATCAGCAGTGCTATGAAACATCTTAACTGGAGTGGAGAGAGAAGAACTCACATGCCTCAAATAGCATTTAAGCTTTAGCCCCAAAGAACCAAGACACTCCATTTTCCCTGATGTTAATTCAAAACCATACCACCTTACTTGCACTCTGTATTTCTGCCTACTGCAGGAACTGGTCACAGGAAGGCTGTGACGGCCCATCCAGCACCGATGCAATCACTTCACCAGCATTTTGGCTTTAGCACCCTTACCACCCACTAAATATTGATCAAACCTCAGGAAAAGAGTAAGCTCACCTATGCTGTTGAAGAAGTTTTCCAGTGCTGTGTTAGCAGAGACCAAGCAGCTACAGAACAGATGGCAGGACCAACTGCACGAACAACATGGTTAGAGCTAGTTTCGGAGTGTTGCAATTTTGCTTAGATCAGGGCTGGGCAGGCAACCCTCATTGCACAGCACTGGTTTTGGCTGCACTGTCAGCCTCACTGCTATCTCTTGCTCTACACAGAGATGATTGCCACAGGGGCAACTTCCTCAGCCCCACCTACCAAAGAGCAGAAGCCGTTTGGCTCAGCGAGTTTAGCTGTTGGCAGGGCTGTGTGGCCTCCACAGAAAGTGAAACTGCAGTCGCTCTGAGATCACAAGAGATTGGGCAAGAATTAAGAAAGATGGCACGTGTCCCAGCAAACAGCAGAAATGAAAATCATCCAGCAGAGTAAGAGGCCCCTGACAAGTAACTGTGCTCAAGATATGCCAGGGATCAGGAGAACAAGACACTTGGTATTTGGCAATGCACGATTTACCTAGACTACAAAGTTAACAAGCCACCTTGCTAAGCAACCAGCCTCGTTCATCTGCTACATAGCACCAAGAGCTCTGCTCTTCTTTACATGAGGCATAAGCACGCCCACCCCGAGATATACCAGAAAAAGCTTCTGTCCAGGGAAGCCAAGAATGCTGCTAGGACTTGTAACCACTAAGAATCAGCTTGTCTTCATGAACAGAGCACTCCAGTGTCTCTCTCCCTGGGATGATTCAGACAGTTTCTGCAGAAGTTTTGTAGCTATATTTGCAATGTTGAAAGGCAGCGTGATGAAGGCAGCGTGCCCTCTTACGTCATGTATGGTGTCTGGTTCTCCAAAGCAAAGCTCTGAAGTTACTCAGAGCAGCACATCTGAGTAAAGTAAAACCTGAAGTAACAACCACCCATCCTCAACTAAGCTACTTACTAGAAACCAACTTAAGCAAGTTTCCACTGTCCACCTACCCAGTCAGTTCCTGTTAACTGCAGCGCTGCATAATCTAGCAGAAAATACTACCAAGAAACAGAAGAGAGGTTACTTCATATTTGTCATGTATGGCAGCAACTCAGACAAAAGGAGTTCAGAAGTTCCTGCCAGAGATCTTCTCTCCTATTAAATGCTAGTTACAAATGGCAATTTTGGTTGCAGAGAAACTAAGGTATTTCTTTGAATGAAACAAGTGGATTCGGGCTGGTTTTCCTCATGGAGGAAGTTTAGTGGATGTTTCAGAAAGGTCATTAGACTCTTCACAGCTCTGCATAAGGTAGTTTCCAGGTACCTTATGAATGCCAGCTGCATGTTAACGACCAGACACAATGTTTCCTCAAGGCTCTTTAAAAAAGCTTCAGAGGCAGATTCCAGCCATTTGCCTGCTCTAGCAATGCAATCTTTGGTGGACATCAAGTCTTAATATGATCAAATATTTGGAGTTAAGTTCTCCTTTTCATTCAAACCCTGTACTTAAAGTGACAGACTCTTCCCTAATAAGCTTTCAGAACCACAGTGAAACATGTATTCTTCCACAGCCTCTCCCACTTATGACTAACATGTACTCACAGGCACAGCACTAAGATCAGCATGCCATACTGACATAATGGCTCTGTCCACCAGCACAATCCATGACTTCTCATCCATCCCACATGCCCAAGCACACCTTGTAGTGTAGTGCAGAAAAGGATTGTTTCATAACAAGATGTTGGACTAGAGACTTTTGTTCCTTAAAGGACAAGTGGTAGTAAGATATCTCATCAGGACCTCTGCTTCATTGCCTCCCTCAAGAAGCAGAGGAAGCCAGCTTGAGTGCTAGTAATCTGCATCCATAAAGGAGCTGGGATCAGCTTCTTAGACAACTCAGTCACTGCAAGCCATTATGTTCTTGGCATGAGGCACTGTTAGTCCATCTTCCTATAGTCAGTCTACTTCAACTCTAAAGCAATTCTCTTGTACCTTTTCCAGAACTACCTTGAAGATGCATTGTCCTTGGTATTCTGAGGACAGCAGGATTAGAAAGCTATGTAGGTTAAACAGTTACTAGTGCTGGCTTCAGATCTCTGCATGACCAACAGCACAGCTTCTCCTTATCCTCTTGTCTGATGTGTCCATTTCCTTTCCAACCTTACTCACAGTCTGTGGTTTTTACAAAGCAAAAACCATGTTCAAGTTGGGACAATGAAACTCTGACTAGAAGTAGCTCATTTATAGGTAGTGTAACATACAGATGTTAAAAGGAGTCAAGCAATTTGCTCTGGTTTCCCAGCATGCTCTTTGTACAACAGAAATTTACTCTGAACACGTATCCCTAACATTGCAGAACACTGCCACACAAGCATACAAGTGCCAGTAGTGGAGAGTAAGCAGCATTATGTGGCATAAGAAGGGTTGCCAAGTTGACTGTGGGGCCTGAGAGAAGTCATGGTAAAGTATGCAAAGTGACTAGGAGCTGACTGAACAGTCCAGAAAGCCAACAACTAAGGCTTTTGCCCCATAAGGCAGGATGGAGCCCAGAATTTACCATCCCACATTGATCTGACAACTCTGCATCTTAGCTAAGCACTGAGAAACTTTGCCAGAGTCCCTTCCCATGTCCCACATCTGCAGCTGCAGCACTGACCTTCCTTACACCTCTCCCCTTTGCTCCTCTCTAGCTTCCTGCTGGTCTAGAATATTTGTTTGTAGCAACTGGTGAAGTGCTATTTTCCAGAAGCAACTTTAAACTCTGTATTCTAGCAAGTATTGACAGGCAACTGTTACAAACAGAAGACTGACTTGATGAGCTTGTGTTCCAGATAGAATTCAGCATCTGAGTCATACTTGGTGCCTCAAAACAGATTGTCACATGCTCAGTTGACAGTCAGCTCAGCTAGCAGCCTAACCATTTGCCTGTGGCTCCCAAGTTAGCAATACATACAAATGAATTGCAGACAACACTTGTTTTTAACGCAGAAGTGATGGACAGGCTACAGTGGGGACATACTGCTGATGAGATGTGTCACGTTCAGCTTTGAGCCATAGGTCTGCACTCCAGACAGATTCTTTTGGAGGAAATAGAAAATCAGCTGTGGTTTGGCAATTAGGTCTGAGCTCAGATAGCACCTGTACATGGTATTATAGGAGCAGGAAGATCCATCCAGTTCCCTTCTTCCTGTGAGAAAGTATAGGGAGATGTGACAGCCAAGGCACAAAGCAATGCAGCCACTGCAGACAGTAAGCCTGGAGAAGAACTAGTTACGTTGTTGAAGTTACTATGCCCTTATGTACAGCCCTATTCCCACTCCAGGTGCTTTGCACGCTGTCATCAGCGCAGCCCATCTGGAGTACAGGCTGTTTAGAGCTGATGCACTGGTTCGAGCAGCTTATGGGAGGCTATAGCACTTCAGCTACAACATGTTCCACCAGCATAGCAAGTTCCATGCATGCTTCAGCATGTGGATGCCCATTTAGAGAACACAGCAGCATCAGATCAAATGTCTTCCAGATATACTTCCCACACACCAGGTTCTCATTTACCCGTCACGTTTAGCAAAGTCATACTTTTTTAGCTCCTGGTACCATTTCCAGGCTAGATCCATCAGACAAGTGATGTTTTCCCTCATTGCTTGTGTCAAGAAACCATCTTCTGGGGATGAAGTTTGCTTGTACTGAAAGACTGTTTGATACAACAATGGAAGGCTGCTCCAGTGCAGTCCTTGCCCTAAGTAAAATGCGCTAATGTCTTGGAAGAGCTTATTCCAAGGAGAAAAAACTAGGCTAGCATAGATATACCAACTGCACTGCAGACCTCACCTGCAAAAGGCTCTGTGTTTTCACAGTTCTGATTTCTTCACAGGCACTCAAGAGATGACTATGACCTGCTTGCAGATTAAGTACTATGGGAAATAAGTCACACAGGTAGCAGGAAGAAAGGTCACATGCAACTTTTTATCACCCTTGTCCAGAGGTTCACCTTTCTTATACCTGTGTACCTGTCCAACCACTTACAATTGCTTTTTTCCTTATGTTATTGAGACCTTGAATGTAAACAGGCACTGCTTCCAGTGAAAGTCTCACATCCGTGAAAGGTTGAAATCTATGCTTGGCCAATTGCAATCACAGAACCCCCAGTTTTATAAAAAAGTTGCACTTGAAGGAGTAAATTGCAGGACTGAAGTACCAAGTACACTGTCTAACAGTACTTGTCTCAACTTTCTTGTCCTTTAGCAGCCACACATGCTGCTTTTCTACTGCCACACATTCTTAAAATTAAAGAACAGCCCAGTTTTTAAAAATTCTTCTATAACCAAGGATTATACTGAGGCTTCTGTTCAGATACCATATAGTATTGCCCTTAGATAAAAGCTTTCAGAGAATGCAGCTGTCATTTTATCTGTACAAGTAGCTTAGCAACTCCAAGACAGCCAAGTGCTAATCCAGCCAGCATGGTTGAGCTTATCTTCAGGACCCATAGGTTAGATGGTTACTCAGGAAGAAGTCCCAGGGTCTTCCAGAGCTCTACTTAGTCCATCCTCAGAAAAAGTCATGATAAGAGCAAGCATTTACAAGGTCTGCCTTTGAACATGCCTTAAAACCTAAATTGCGGAGTTATCAACAAAGGATGGTCCAAGTTGTATCAGGAAAATTAACAGGAATGACAAAGGACTCAAGAGGTACCTGCCCTGACAAAGTTAAACTACAACACTGGTCTGACTTAGCTTCACATTCAAAAGTATCTCAAACAAAGCAACTTGATTGGTCAGCTACTCAGGACACATTGTTGAAAAGTGATCTGGAAGTGGGGAGAAGGAGGGGAAGCAGGAGAGTCTACCCTTTCACTGTAGTTACTGGACCAGAGAAGGATCAGCAGGTCAGGCCTCGTTCCAGCACAATAAGAGCCACAGTCCAACAGTCTATTAGTTACTGTTTTCTCTTCTTCCAGCCCTTCCCATCCCACTCCCTCACACTGCAAGCATTACTGCAATCACACTGAAGACTGAATTGGAGAACCGATCCAGGAGGACTGTGTTCCCCAAGCTGTTTCACTACCCTGTGCTACAGACTTTTGCCCCAGCTCAAGAGGAACAGAAGCAAGCAGCAGTTATTTTGACAGCCACTACCCTCCAGAAGCCATTCAAAAGGTGGAGCAGTAAACTCCAGCTTTGGTGTTTGAAAAATCAAGTCAGCACCTGGCCAAGTTGCCATGCCTGCCTAGTGTTTCTCCCTCCTTCCCTCCAGCACTGGAGCCATCACATCCCAAGATAGGCTGCATTTAGAAAGGCATTTCCTCCACAATTAAGCCACCATAAATTTTAAATAGTGGATGTTTATGTTCAGAGCTATTTGCATTAAAGCAGCCCACATAATCCATAATAAAACACCCTCTTGCACAAGAATTCCCTGCTTTTAGTTATTTCCGCACTTATTAATTTGCAGCCTACAAAGCCCACAGTCCATCCCTCATGTCCATTTCATTATCTTGATTCATTAGTTTTGTCTGATAATCAGTAGATGGGGAGGGGAGCAGTGGGTGGAAAGAATGAATCGTGATGTTTCTACCTCTGTCCAAAGTTTCCATTCCTGTATTAAAAGCCCTTTTTTGCTATGCCTGCAAGGATCAGCCAACAAAACAAGCCATCAGGACAAAGGTTTTGTTAACAAAGTACTGCTTTCCCCTTGAAACAGTTAACAAGGAATCACTGCACTTTACTGCTAACAGCAGCTGCATTAAAGGAAAACCATGTTCAAGTTCTCAGCAGTCACCTACCAAAACTCCCCCTTCTGTCTCCTTCCTAGGTGACAGCAGGGCAGAGCAAAGACACTTGTACAGCTGCATCTTGTGCTATCCTCTCCCAGTTCATGGGAGGTCAGCCTCCTATTTTAGCTATCCTTTGCCTAGAAGCAAATTTTTAGAAAGCCTTTCTCATACGCTGTGTGTTTGAAGGAATGAGGGAAGGAACATGGTTGGGCTTGTCATAGGCTTACGACTAAAACTGTGGTATCCCAGTTGCTGGAAGTGTTAAATTAAAAGTCCTAATTTTTTTCCAGCTTAGCTGCTGTGCTGCTTTCAGTGGGCAAAGTAAGGCAATGCACAACCCTTCCATAAACAGAAAGTCCATCGAGTGTTGAATGAAGTCACCTAGTACGCACCAAGGATTAATACCTGCATGAGAACAGGAACTCAGCCCTTACTGTATTAGTCATAGATCTGGGTATTGTAGACCTGAAAAGCAGCATTTTCGCAATCAGATGGCTGGAAAATGTAAGGTACACAGCAGATTGTGAGGACTGCAATCCCTGCTCCTAAAAGGAATACAGCATACTCTGTCAGTAGACATGTAGAATCCAGCCGAATTCCTTCTCTCAGGAAAACCATTTGCAGTTTGAGCTATTTTAATATTAAGGTTGCCCAGCTACTGCCTCCTCCTTCCTTTTTTCATTTAAAGATGTCACAAGCACTGCTAACAGCAAAGCAAAAATCCCCGCAACAGGGCAGCTGCCAAACACCAGATTACTCAGCTTGTTGCCTTCAAATAGGTTTATGAAGCTACAGTACATGTATCTACATCAAATACATCTCTGCCAGAGGGGAAGTTGTGCAAGTGTCTTGTACCGTTCATCAGCACTACGGAAAAAGCATAGTTGAAATCTGGGCCATATACTAGAAACAAATAATTCTTGGTCCATTACAACAATGTGTCTCTGCTCCCTCCAAGCAGAGCATTAGATTCTTACAGCACCACAAACAGAACACTGTTCCCTGCAAAAGAGGGCAGAGCAGCACATTCAGTCACAGGAAAATCAGGGCCTTATGGTGCAGAACTGAAGTTCTTGCTTCAGCACATCACTTGGATCTGCATTTCCCCCCATTTAGACAGGCAGCAATACCACTACCAACCTACCACGTAGGAGAAAGCATCTTTTGTACAAGTAGGTAGTCAATGAAAGTGTTGCACACTTCTCAACAGGACCACAAACTACCTACTGAGGAGGAAACTCCAAGGCCCAGCACACTTGATACCCAGCAGGGCAGTATTCAGTTCCTCCTCACAAAAAGCTGCTTTGTCCCTGATATTTAAGAAAGCAAGAGTTAACTTTTCTTTCTCCTCCAGTTTTACAGTTTACATTTGCACCCTCAGCAACTCAGCTGGCATCCTTTTCCTCACATTCAACAATCATGCTCCACTTCCAATTTCATCCCTTTCATCCTCCCTTTTACAGTCTGCATTTAGTCACCGTGTTGACCTCTACTGTCACGGCAATCCCACCACAGTCAGGCCGATGGATGTAGAAAGATCCCACCCAACTATGCATGCCTGCTGCTGTTTCTCAGGGAGGAAATAAGCCAGCCCCTCAGTCAGGAGATAATGAGTTTCCTGACTGAGTCTTTTCCACCTGATCAGATATTATGACAATCAAATCATGAGACATAAGAAAATTCATTTTATAACCCTGAAGCTTAATGCAGTTAAGGACCTCCACATAGCTACTACCTTTTCCTACACGTGACCAGTGCTATAGCATAACCCAATCTATGCAGAGCTTTAAGTAGAGAAAAGGGCAGAGAAGGATGTAGCATAACAAGCAAAACTTCTCTCCAAGCTCTTTCCTCCCACCAGCTAAAAACCTGCTGCTATCAGTACCTTGTCACCAGCAGCCTGCACATTAGGTTTTCCTCCACCCTTTCACCACCAGGTCAAGAGATGAAGTTAATTGTGCTCCTTTGACCTATCATGGCAGTCATGTCACTCTTTAGAGAAAGATTGACATCAAACAGTCAAACTAAGTGCCAAGCCTAGAAGCACTGCAGTTCAGTAACTGTTGTTTTACATCTTATCTTACTGAACATCATGTAACAAGCCTGAAAGGTAGACAGCATGGCTGCTAAGGCCTTGGGCAGGATTGCTTGGGAAGAAAAACCATCTTCCAAAGCTGCATTTGACTGATCTTAGTTATACCTTGCAAGTCAGATCTGTCATCCTGTGGATTTAAGGGATATGAACTTTTTCCTACAACACTGAGCAGAATGATAGTTTGCCTTGTTAATCATTCCCCCCACATCCCAAACATCTTTTAAGGACAATTCAGAATGCTGCTCCTTCCTATAAAGCCAGAAAGCAGAGGGAAGCTGCTTGGCCAGTGTACTGTCTACTTTCTTAAAACTTAGTCCTTCACAGCTCCCTGAGAAAAGGCCCCTCAGTTATGTCTGTCCTACCACCTTCTTTCAGCATCCCAGAAGGGACAAACAACTAGCAAGAGCTAGCTGCACTGTCCAGCCCACAGCTAGTCTTCAAAGGATTCAGAGGCATAGCATTGTACCAAGTACTGCCAATTGCTATGACAAAATAACTCCCTATATGATGACCTCTTGACACATGGATAGACCGGCTCAGAGGAAGAAAAAGCAAGCTTATGTGGCTGCTTTGAGAGCCCAGACACACTGGTGTTCTTCCAAGGACAGCCTCCTCTCAAGAGAGCAATACTATTGTCAAAGCAAAACGATTTGCCACTACTACGTATTCAGCAATACTGCAGGATAGGGGGTAGTTATATCAGAGCCAGATTCTGGTTTGTAGCTCACCTTTGACACTGAGACAAGACTGGAAGAAAGCTTTTTAGTACAAATGTTTCATTAAAGTAAAAAAGTCTTAGTAGTGATGCTGAGACTTGAAACAAATAATCTCATCTCTGTTGTGGGACAATCTGTAGGACAGAAATTGGTTATGAGAGTTTCTTAGACAAGCTGGAAAACAAACAAGCCAAAACCCCAGATTCTAGCCTGGCTATGCAAGTGAGTCTTGTTGTCTATCAGCTAATAAAGTAGCCTACCCACTTCCAGAATTTAACTCTTCTGAAAACGCAAGATGACTATACAAGCTTATTTCACAGAAAAATAGACTAACTCAGGCTGGAAAGGACCTCAGGAGGTCTCTAGCCCAATCTCCTCCTCAAAGCAGGGTCAGACTAGGTTACTCAGAGCTTTATCCAGTTTACTCTTGTAAACCTTCAAAACCAGAGACTGTACCACCTCTGGGCAACCTGTTCCAATGCTTGACAAGCCTCATGGTGACAAAACTGCTCCTTATACTTAGGGTTATGCATCTTCCTCTCTGTTCAAGCCATTTCAGTTTCTTAATCAGCCAGTTTCAGGTTAAATTTAGTGTTAATTAGTCAAATTCTAAACAAGTGCACATAGTTCAGCCTCTGGTACTAGCTCTTACTGCCTTCTTACTGGACAGTGAATGACTAAGCAATATAAACATAGATTTAGTTCACAGGTCTTTTTGTCTTACCTTGCCACATGGAAAAAATCAGCATCCCTTCTACAACGTATACCCAGATCTCTATCATGGGCATGTAAATTGTTGAAAAAGAGGACTGAAATTACATCCTCATGCATAAAGACCCAGTCGATCTTTCACAGCTTAAACTACAGATTCAGGTCTTTCCTGTCCTGAGGTCTGTGGAGACTGAGGGTGTCACCACTGAAGACAAAAACCTCACATGAGGAGACAGTTGAGTCACTGAGGAAGTGATTTTTTTCATACTGTTTAGGAAACCATTCTGTTCACGTAGCAAAAGGATGTTTTCAGAAGTCAACACCCCTGCACATGCATCCAAAACAGGAGCTCATCACCCAATCATGACAGGTTCTTTAAATCAAGTTTAGGCTTCCTAACCTGAAAGCCTGTCCGATTCTTCAATGCCTCCAGCACCTGCCTACATGCAAAAGCCTTCTGTGGCTGCCCTCAATAAGTCTGGTAGTTTCAGCAGGACCAGGCAGACATGAAATAAAAACATTGCCACCTTCAAAATGCCTTTTGCAATTCATCTCCAAAGGCATCTGGCTTCTACCATTTTCTAAAAGATATTTTCCCTAGCCCCTACTCTCAAATGAGATCTTGGACCCACTAGCTACACATTAGATGTGCCTCTGCTGCATCAGGTAGTTCTTGTAACATGCTAAATGATGATGGCAACATCTCTTCTTTCATGTCCTGACCACTAGCCAAGCCAGTCATGGCCTAAGTTTAGAAATTCTTCATTCCCTAAAGTCACCTGCTACATGAGCAATGCCATGGCTCAGCCTTATCCATCAGCTGCCGGTCCCCCTGAGGACATTCCCCTTGGAAACAATCGTCCCAGTGCATGCAGCTTAGCCACATCACCCTTTAGGAAGTATTGCACCTTACAGGAACAGAGCTCATCTTTTTTAAGTGAAAAAGATGAAAGCCAGAAGCTGGATGTTCATACAAACCTCATGCTCAGTACAAGTCTTTGAAGGCAGGAAGGCTAGTGAGGGCAGGGTGGACTGGGAAAAACAACACTGTCTGGCTAGAGGATACAGATTGCTTCACTACCACAATGAAGTGTCTGAAGGCTTGTGTTCTCCTCAGCTCCTTCCCCCTGCTGTGCTCCACCTTCAGCTAGGTGGCTGGCACTCTTGTGATAGCATTAGCCACGCACTGCAGCTTATAATCAGCTGGAAGGAAAACCATCTGCAGGAAAACTGTGCATCAGCATCAATGTCTGCCACCCTCTTCCCCATGTGCAGCCCCATCTTGAGAAGCTCAGCTTCATCTATACCTCCCACCCAAAAAAAGTAGTCACTGATGTTCCCAGGCAAGGAAGGCATGTTAACTTAGAGCAAGCAGGGTTCAGGAGCTTCCAACCCTCAGATTTGCTTCAAAGGAACACAGAATTACCTTCAAGATAAAAACAACAGTTTTATTATCAAAGTTAACTAGGTACTTTGCTTTGAAATATAACTTCTTCCCCTGCATCAAAGGGCTGTTAATTTTACTCTTGTAACAAAAGAGTAGAAGAAACGAAAGCAGCATCTGCTTGGAAGAGATGAATGCAAGATAAAAGGTGTCTGTGACAGAAAGCTGGCAGCAGCCTTATGTTTTCTATTCAAGTTTGATCTGGGAACAACAACTCTTGAAACTTAACAAAAGCTGTGGAAAAACCCTTTCCAAATGCAACAACATAGCCGGAAGATGCAATTTCTCTTCTCCAATTGCTGCGACAGCCAGTTGAAGTGAAGAGTCCAGACATATCCAAACTTGCTATCCCAGTGCAATCAAGCACCTTGGCTTGCTCAAGTCCACAGTATCCCCCCCATCTTCCAACTCCCTCTTCCCCTCCAAGTCTCCAGATGGAAAGCAGTTTCCTAGGGCAAAAAAGCAGAGTCACACCGTGGCAGCACACCTCCAGAACAGTTGGGCATAAATGGCTTGCAATCCAGCCAGTAGCTAAAGGAAAAAAAGCCCTAGCATTTCTTGTCTGCCTAGTACAGACTGTTCTTTGCAGAGAGAGTCAAGTCAGGATCATCATGAGTTTGTTATATAACACAGATTTTTTAAGAGATGTTCAAGTCCAGTCCTGTAACAGTAACAGAGGCACTGAAGTTTGTCACAAGTGTATCACGGGTAGATCAACTGTGCTCTGTTTTAAGTGGATTTACTGGCACTTCACACATTAGGGCAAGAGAGGGTAGCTTTTACAGCACTGAAAACACTTGTACACCACAGCATGGCTGCTCTTCCAAGGGGCTTCCACTGGAAACAAACCAAAATTTACCTTCTGCAATGCCACTCCCACCATCTAACCTGGGAGAAGAAAACATAAGCGTCTTGCTCTTGTCTGCCCCCTGCCCTAGTACCTCTGAGACAAGTCCCTCTAAATATCTTTACTGTGCAGACTCATTAGCTTTACTAAGGGTCACCTTGATCTGCCATCTTGAGGTTTTGGGGGGGGAAGGACTGTTTTCTGCCCTTTCCCCATGCTTTTCAGTAGCATCAAGTATCATCTGCTAGAGCTTGGGGCAAGCATCCAGAGAGGACCAGATAGTTAGCACAAAAGTGCAAGGTACAAGCAGCTCACCTAAAAACTAGCTATGAAACATGGATCCAATACAAGATTTGCAGAACATAAATGCTGTGTTGATTAACATACACACACATTTATTGTTTTACTTCAGCCCAGGATTTCTGCAGTGGAAGCATGAACCCCATCCTTCCACTGATTACCCGTTAATATGGAAAGCTACTTCTATCTAACCTTTAAACTGTTTGAAACTCTCCAGCAAAGAAAATCCAACATAGTGCACTCTGCCTGACCCGACCCATTGCCAGTTTCTAGAAGGATGTGTTCACCTCATTTCTGAGGCAGCTGCCAGAAGCTATACAACTCAAACATGGGTTATATGAGCAAAAACCCAAAAAAAGAGCCAGATAAACATGTAACAGACTAGTGCCGAGACATTTGTCAACATTGAGCAAACCACTCCATCAGTATGCTTAGTAAGGTAAGCCCTCCACATCCAGGAATACACACAAGCAACAAACCATCTCACAGCAGCTCTCAATAAAGTGCTGAACTAAGAGGATATTCCTGGCAGACAGATCACACAAGAGACAACTCACGCTGCCAGCTTTACTGGAACATACACAGCAACTCCCCAAAGCAGAGCATTCTGGGATAATGCCTCACTAGACTTCTGACTTGTCATTAGCCAAAAAAGTTTAATGATATGGTTGGACTCCGTGTTTAAATATAATTGACCTGGGACATACCATAATTAGGAAAAGAGACATTGTACATCTCAGTGAAGCCTACAGCTGGGCACAGTCTCAGCATGATGAAAGGTTTTGCTTTCACCATTACCTGAAAGGGTCCTTGGAAATTGCTATAGTAGTTTGAGATAGGCAGTGACCAAAAGCTTCAGCTGGGTTCTTACATCATCCAGCAAAAGGCTTCACATAACACAGCACAACTTTAGAAAGCCTTTCTAGCCCGACTGCTTGAAGTTTTATCCCTACACAAACGCAACTAGACAAATCAGATTTAAAAGTGCAGAGCGCGCCAAAATGAAATGGATTAAAGCACATTATACAAACTGTGGCTGCAGGAAAACACATGCTGCCTTCAGAGGACATCTGCACTGTAAGGTGGCCAGATATCCAAGAGCAATTTTTTCCTGGAAATCACAGTTGTGGTAATACAGAACAAATGTTTTTGCCAAAAAGCATGACCAAACATGCACCTACAGCACTGTTCAGAGTTGCTTCACTACCGGTTAGTGTCCAGAGTGGCTGGTTCAAGTGGCAAGGAGTGAAATTTGTCCCTTACTCTTACTAGGACACACTCGGAAATGCATTCCTAAACAACAATTTCGCTACCTTAAGCTCTGTAAATCAAGAGATACTTTAAGTGGCTTCCTCATCACTTCCTGTGTGCCAACATCAAGCTGCACCTCAATCATTTAGTTTGAGCAACCAAGCAAATCTGTATGATTAGGTCCAACACTGCTAATTTACATAGTGGTAGTACCTCTCCGTGGGAAAAAAGTGAGTATGAAGTAACAGTTCACATAAGTTGCTTCAGCACATGCCACTAGAACTGCTTAGGAGATAGTCACACTCTGAGCCATGCAGAGAGGCTGTATCACTGAAGAGACGGGATATATTGGCTCCAGGGACAGATCTGTACAGGCTTTTTGATGATAAACAGCTTTAAGTGTCACCTTTTCAGACAGCACCTAAAAGTACAGAAACTTTTACTCTGGGCCACTTTAGCATAATCATCCAGACTCACAAGATTAAGTCTTGTATGGAGCAGTCTATACCCAGCCACAATATTTCTCCCAAATCGTCAGCTTCCAAGAAGTCTCCCAGGTCAGCATCATCAACAGTTACATCAACAGACATGATGCTGGAACATGGAAAGACTGCAATCAGAAGTATCCATGACAACTTCAACATCAGTTTGAGAAAGGATGCTGGAAGGAAAGTTTCTGTAAAAGAAATGGAATCTCCTCCTTTAGGTATCAAGCATCTACCCTGTTTTCAAGGCAGAGCACCATACCAGAGATCTCAGTTTAAGTTTATGTAGGGACGCTTCCGGCTTTCTAGGCAGTTTAGTCTGACAGCAGTACAATATTGTAACCTTTGGCAAGGGCAGTGAAAAAATGTTTAAACGTTCTTTCCCTGTAAGGATTCTGCCCACCAATAAGCTTAATTTCAGATATCAAAGTCATACCTAAAGCCTTGCTGCTCTTGTAATTTACATTCAAGCAATAAGTTTTCAGAGGCATTTTGCCCTCTCATAAGTGAAGTAACTGAAACGGTCTGCAGCTCTACAGAAGACTTTCCTCTGCTCCCCATAACTATGAAACAGATTGTCTTGCATAACAGAGTACACAGCCACGTGAGATAGTGCCATTTAATGCATAAGTCCAGTAAGTCTTGCAAAGCTGACTGATGCAAAGATTTTGATTACCTACCTGCTAAGACAGGTACTGCAAAGGTGGTAGCTACTAGCACATGATGTTCGTAAGAAAGGTTCCATAACACCCCAGGCAGCTTTGAAAAGATCTTTCCTTTATATTAGGAAGCAGCACCATCTCCTGCAGGGAAGGAAAGGGATGGCCACTGCTCAATGTCAGAAGTCCATTTGGGGGTAAGAGGGGATGCTGATGGTTTTTATCCCTTCTGTGTCCACCTTCCAAATGCCCTGACACCACCACAAAATCCTGAACAAGCAGAGTTTGAAGAACACATGATCATCTCTTCCTTCCCACCCTAGGGCTTCTCAGCAGACTAAACTGCAGGTTTCCTCTCTAAAACAGCAAAATTCCAGTACCTGTAATTAAGCCAACAACTTTCTACTGTGACTATTCCAGAGACTGCCATCCGAGTCCTCGCCATTAAGGTTACCCATTTAAAAACCTCTTCAGTGTAAGAGACAAGAAACAGCACAATAGTCAGTGATGGGACAAGTTCATTAGATATAAGCAAGCCTCGGTTGTCTTATCTAGGCATTAAACAGCTGCCAGTACTTTTACAGTTCAAAGGCAAGACAAAAGCTGTACAGTCAACCTATCCTCCCAACATACCACAGTCATCATAGGTCCTCATAAGTCAACATGCCTTCTAAATAAGTGTTTAATATAAACATTTGTACAGTCACTTAATTCCTGGTGAACCAAGCTATTTCATGTGGGCCACAGAAAGCTCCCATGACATCAATGGAAAGTTTCCAATTAGGAAACCAAGTTTGAAACACATTAATAGAACTTAAGAAATAGGGAGAGGAAGAAACCTTGCAGAAACAGTCAAAAGATCTGTTCTTAAATACACACTCAATATACTTCAGAACAAGCAGAACAGATAAGCTGCCTTGCTTTTTCAGAGTTTATTGAGTAAGAATTGTAGAGATACAAGCACAGTTATGTTAGCTGCTCCCTTCAGTATCTAAGTTTCTGTCTTTTCTAAGGCTGGGCAGTCTCAGCCAAAGTATGTTCAAATAGTGTTTGGCTGCTACTGACGTCCTTACTCCTCATTTTGAGGAGGCTGGATGGCTTTGCCAAGATTTGCTGTGTACAAGCATCAATTTGAAAGTAATGAGAAGGCCACTGCCACCCACCACTCAGTGCACCACAACCTCCCAAACATGGAATAGATATAAACTGTCTAGAACATCTAATGCCTGGAATATCAAACAAAGTCACCACATCCAACAGTATTTTCCTTCCTTAAAAACCTCACACCAGAAAAGAAAACCTTACCTTGCAGTTTTATTTCTACAGTCAATTCATTACACTACTACTAATGCTCAATGAAAGTTTAAACTCAAATCACCCTACACACCCATGCCCTACAGATAATCCCAACACTTTGGTGATACCATACTAGGACTTGAAAAAGTTGCCTACAGAGATATTCACCCTGGATAAACGCATCTAGGCATGTATCAGACTGTCCAGCTTTTTCAGACTGGCAAGCAAAAAAGGGTTACTTAGGCTCAGCACTGTGCAAAGCCACCTCTTTCCCTGCTGCCAGCCTGCCACCTGCTGGGCCACCTGCCTTGTCCACCGGCCCAAGGACAGGCCTTCCTCTGGACACCCACTCAGTACCACAACCCTGGGCCTGACATTTCCACAACAAGCTCGTTTTGTAGGCATCTTAAACATGCCAAAACAAGGTTTAAGAGTATATTGAACACTGCATTAGCACAAAAGGCACCTCAACGGTAAAATCACCAATAAGCCTTATAGCATACTGTTCTGCACCTTGACACGGAGAAGCCCATAAGGCCAAGTGTTCTTTTGAGAACTCTCTAGACCAGGGACTGGCTGGCATTTTTGGTAAGGTTTGAAGACAGCCTAATCCAGATAACACAAGAACACATGCCTCCAAACAAGTACTGGTTGTAATACCTTAGTCCTTCCTCTTCACCTTAATGACTATAAGCTTGAAAACCATCCTCCTATCTCAAACATACAGGGGGATTTGCCTTCAGCCTTAATATGGTCTACAGCCCAGTGCCCACTAAGGTCCTACCTGCATCGAGAAATCTCTTCCCACTCTAAGAGCCATTCAATTATTGTTTCTTACCAGAAATAGTGAAACTAGTAACAGCCATCCTTTTCTCCATTTTCACAAAGTATTGCTACACTTAACCCACAAAACACAGACCAGCTGAGGATAAGCCATATATCTTACCTTGCTCTTTTACATTTCTAGATGCATAGCAAAAGCCATGCCACCATTGTGGCCTAAAGCCCAAACCTCCTTCTGCATACTAAGCTTAGTCAGGGGACACCGCACATGTCCCATCAGCAATGCACAGTCAACGGAAGTTCTATTTATCCCCACTACTAATGTGCTGTCACACGGTTGTGCCTACAGCAATCTAAGCTGTTGTACTACCTAGAGGGACCTGGCTGGGAAGGGACCACCAGCATGCACTTACAACCATATCCCTACATCAAGGGACAAAGATTGAAGGCACCTCATAAGTCTCAGCCAGATTCCTTATTTGAGAAAACGTGTACAGCAGAAAGTCCTTATAGGAAAAATACCACCAAATATGTATGCAAGTACACCTAACAGCAAAGATTCTCCTCTTCTGAAACTAATAAGCTCAGTAAAGCAGCAGATTCACCGGAGTTCCTTGTAGGCAAACATCTGGGAATATCTGCCATCCTGGAGTGACACAGCATACCTGGCAAGCTTCCCCTAGTAAAACACTGCACTGCTCTGGCTGTGGAGCAAGCAGGAGGGTAGTTACACAATCACAGCCTGCTTGCAGATGGGTTATTGCTCCTTCCAGGCTCTCTCTAGTCAGGTGTCCCCTCCCACTTAAAGTGTTGACACACAAAGCTGTGCCTCTTGCAAATCCAGTTCAGTGTCCACACACCCGGCTTTATCTGATAAAGCCTCAGGATTTAATGTTATTCATGCCAAAAGTGCAGACTCGGGCCTGTGTGGGCACATACAACCTGCCCCTTCAACAATCTCGCTGGAAGGCAACATCCTACAGCCACTTGGCATGCCTCATACCCAGAGGATCAGAAGCACTTGAGGAACACCAGTACCTCAATAAAACAGGAAAGATTCATCTGGAGAACAGGCAGAGTGAACCTTCCAGGAAAGCTCTCAGTTCCTTCAAAAGCTGCTTCTTACAAACACCAAGGAAGTTAAAACTATTTAGCAGCTTGTTGCTCCTTGAGTAGATCATCTCAAAGTCAACTAAGGCAGATACAAAGAATGAACTACAGTATCCAAATTCCAGGATGAACCTCAGCCACTGAAATGGGCCCATATTAATAAACATAAGATACACACTTTGCCCTTTCTTCTTCTCCCCATCCCAACATACAGCAAAGTCAAACCCACAACTTGAAAAACCAGTACCATATTACCATGCTGGTCTGCCTTCACTCCCTGGATTTCCACCATTACCCAAGCTCACAAGCACTTCACAGCAGATTAGCTGCCCCTTTTTAACTTCCACACAGCAGCTGTACATTGGCAAGACAGTGTGCCACATACCTAACCTTACAGCAATATCCTGCTGAAATCAGTGCCATGTGTGCAGCCCTTCTGCCCTTTTCCTCTTAGGCTGCAAACTAAGCTATGCTAGCAAGGTTGAAGAGAGGCATGTGCCTCAATCAATACCAGAGTCAAGTCTGAGGCTGAAAGCACTCATAACTGCCTGTCTGATACTGTTGTGGGAGACACACACAGCACTCCAAAAAAGCTGTGAGGTAACAGGGAGGAAAGCAATGCCCTGGCTCACAAAAAACCAAAACATGTTCATTAGATTGATTCGCTCCCACCCCCAGCTCATTTTGTTCCAGCTGGAAGTGCATAACATGCCACATGGAAAACCCCAGAACATTAGCAGTGAAACTGTGCTGGACATCAGGTAAGGAAGCCAAGTGTTCAAAAGCCAGTAGTGCAGAACCTTGACAGCAAGCTGTAGGTTCACAACACAGGCATGAGCTGCTGCAGGCTCTGCTATCATATAACCCCAGAACAGAAAGTCCAAGCAACTTTCCTGCCCATAGGAGTCAAGCCAGGTACTTTCTGGATTCACACAGGCCCCAAACCTCTTTTCAGTAAAAGTGTCAACAAGTTTCTTCTGCAGCTGTTCAACAGTTCATAGGAACTAGAACATAAACACTCTCCCAGTTGAGCTTACCCCTTACCAGCTGGTCCGCAAAGTTTTAGGTATTTCTTTATATGGGCACCACTTGAAGCTTCAAGTCCCAGATGTACTAGGGTTCTGGGCTTAGTATGGAACAAAGCAATCCTTCCCTCATTGTCCAAGCTGAATAAACGTGGCCAGTTCAGCCTTTAAATAGCACGGGGAGACTGTCTATCAGAGAGATAGGCCCCATGCAGAACTGCTGGCAACACAGCACCAACCCCATCCATTCCACATACCCAGTGTCCCAATTCCTTCATAGACCAAAGACTGTTTGGAGGCATTTCAAGGGTCATTATTCTTTTCTCACCCAGAAGCAATGCTTCTCTCCCTGCAGCACAGCCCACTAGGCTACACCACTACAGACTCAGGGATCCTGAAGCACCATTGACAATGAATTAGGATATCTAGCTAAGAACTGCACTCTAGCAAACTCCAGGCCTTCCTTCAGGCCTTCCAACACTATAGTTGGAATCCAGGCATTTTTCACATCTCTAATATAGAGTTTAACTTCCAAAAGGCCATTCAAACCAGAAGTTAGCAAATGTTTAAGCTAAGAGTTTCTAAACATCTGAGACCAATGTAGCCTTCTCATGTAGAGAACAGCTTGGCCTTACCCCTTGCTTGCTTTTTTTGGCTGTTTACCATCTGTGGCTCATGTTCTTTAGAACTAAGTTGTTTCTGCAGTTTTTGTGCAACCGAGTGCCTTTGTACATTTATGGTGTCAAGGCCCCATCTGGGATCTCCTCAGGACAGATTCCTGACTTGATAACATACCAGCTCTCCAAAGAAAGCAGTTTGAAACTAACATCTACACAGCTGCTCCAACTTACAAGCTTCATCAAATTCCCCTCCCAGGCTAAAAGAAAAAGCCCATGTTTGGTAACTCCATTCAGACATTACCACCTTCTGCCCCAAAGCTCTCAAGTCAAAAGCTGTTGCTCTCACTTTGAAATCAGGCAGATGGTGGTGGTTTTTGGTTTGGTTTTTTAAGTAAAAACCTTTCTCCTCCCAGGGTAAGTTTTTCAGGTTAAAGGCCTTACTATTATACAGTAGCAGCCCTGCTTCAGTTTGAAGTCTGTCTTCCCATGTTCTAGACAAGGAAAAACTAGTAGAGCCATAAGCTAAGAAAGTGTTAGTGAACAAGATTCTCCAGGGTTAAGGAAAAAAGGTAAGGCAAGAGCAGGTGGCTTTCCCTATTAAGATCAAAAAAAAATACATTAATCCAAAATATCTTTGAAGCTGAAGTTCAATAATGCTTAAGCGTAAAACAACGCCAGAAGGGAGGAGGGCAAGACATCTACCACATGAATGGAACACTGAAAAGCAAATGGCATGCTAAGCCCCCCACCCCTAGCTGTGGCACTTCTACACTGTGGACAGAAGTTTCCCACCTTTTCCACCCCATTGCCAGAAATCCCCGCATCATAAGTCTTTTCTACTCCAACTGCTTTAATGAGTCACAGGGTAGAGCTCATAAAATAAAGCCTGGCATTAGTATCCATCCCTGCCAAAGGTGATCAGACAAGAAAAGCATTAGCTTTATTTTCTTCCTTTTTAAAAACCCTAAAGCAAAATGTTGAATGACTGAAGCAAGGCCACACATCAAGTCAGATGTATAGAAGGGATTAGCCCACAGCTGTCCCTGGCTTGCAGCCCTACACTCATCCCCCTAAACCACACTCCCTGGAGCACACACAGTACTGTCAGACTGCTACAAGCACCAGCTGGCCTGGAAAGCTCTGGACCTTAACCCAATCCCAAGCATGACAACATGTGACAAAGAACTGCCCCCAGCAGTCATGAGACAGCACCAAGCACCCATCTCACCAACCAGCACTTGCCTCTGATCATCCCAGTGCTCCAGGTCCAGAGCTTAAATGTATAGTTCACACAAGAAACTCTTCTTCCCTCTGTGCTCTTCCCAAAGAAGGGGCCTCTGCAAAGGCAGCCTGCAGTACCCTGGCAGTCCACTGGGCTGGGACAGTTGTACTCAGTTTCAGCTCAACAGCAGGACATTATTCATGGTTCAGCTGACTGTTCTGTCAGTACCCTTACTCATTGCCTCTACGTGCTGGGAGTGGACCTCAATATAGCATCCAGCTCACACCAAATCTATTTTACTAGGGAAAGTCTGCTGTATTTCCGTCCCTTAAACACTACAAAGTTAAGGCAGTTGTGCCACCCCACAGCTACAGAACAAAGTGGCTCCCACACCAAATTAACACCCAGAATGAAGATTTAAATCACATCCACTGTATAAAAACACTCCTTAGTCTCACGCTGTTTCCAGGTGGACAGCTCTGGAGCATCAGTAACTCCTGAGCCTCTTCAGGAGCAAAACCATACTAGTGCAGCCTGCTTCCAGGGCTCAGAGAGGTTTGTTTGAAGATCACACTGTATCCCTGTTCCAGGCAGATGGTGACAGACCACCTAGTGACTAGCTTAAAAGTCACTATTAGAAAGTTCCTGGCTTTTAAATCTCCCATAATAGGATTCATTTGCAACAGACATTTGGGTTGAAGAAACCTTCATATTTCAAGAAGGAAAAGCAGCATCCAGCTGGAATGACTGCAAGGGAGGGGAGTCAAGCCTTGCCTTGAAGATTTGTTAGCACTTTGGTACTTGGTCAGTTATTCCCATCACTGAACAGGAGGAAGATTTCAGTGCCACCAAGAACATCAATTCCTACAACTAAGTCAGGGAAGAATTGTCAAACAAAAGCCTACCAACACTGGCAACACAAGCATATAAGTGTTTACTACAGAACTGCAAGTTTATCAGGGAAGATAACTGGGACAAAAAGTCAGTGAAAGAGCTAGACTGCAGATGTCCATTCTCTTGCTCTCAAACTTTTCCCTTGTGACATTTCTGTGAAGCTCTTTGTGCAGACACAGCAGAAGCTAAGTGTTTCAGTCTGTCCTTCAGTGGAAGGATCAGGGTAGGTAACAGACTGTTCTTACCTCTCAGCTATGAGGCAAGCAGAAGCAGACATACAAGAACATCATACGAGTTCTCCCAATGGTATGCACCAAAGCAGACATCCTGGTTTCCAGTAGCATACTCACATCCTTCAGACAACTTGGTTTGCCCTTCTCTCCTCCCATGTGTAAGACAAGGCTGCATCTCAGTCACACTCATCACTACATTTACTACATTATATTTAAGTTCTACAACTCACTAATTCCTCCAGGAAGACATCCTGCCACTCACAAGAGTGAGTTTCCTTCAGTCTCCTACCATACTCAGTTGCTCAGCAGGACTGCTGGATCTTTCTAAGACAGATCCATTATATATTCTTTCTAGGCACACCCAAAGTATGATCACCTGGAAGAAGAGTTTCACAATCCATGCAACAGACCAATTTACTTTAGACCAGGAGCTTCCAAAGGATTACCTACATTGGCAGAGCAGTACAGAGTTAAAAGGGAATCTACGAACCACCCCTTCCCTACTTCTTTTAAAGAGGTGACCCTGCTTTAGTAGTCCCTGGGAAAACAGTTAACAGTGGCACTTTTTCCCCACCATGTGCTTGGGGACTGATACTTTTAGGGTAGCCAAACGCACTCTACTGAGTGCAACAAAACTTATCTCCTGTAGCACACATCCCACCTTCGCTAAGAACTACTGCACTCACACCCCGGTCAAGTCCATCCTCCCCCCCAGCAATTATTTATTGAAACAGTAGCAACTGTAGCAGTTACTCAGGTGGAGTAACTCAAAGGAAGATTTTTTGCTGTTGTTGCTCAGAGCAGGGTAGTAACTGGAAGTGAGTCAACACCTTGACATCAACCCACCCTGCGATGACCACCAGCAAAGCAGTCCAGTGACTGCAGTTTGGTAACCTTGGTTCTCAGACACTTACTCACTTTTATTCTGCAGCATTTCACAGCTTTGTCTGGAAGCAACTTGTATCTTGTACCAGCAACTTAACTTGCTAAGTCACACCACATGCCTGCAAATATAAAGGTGGCAGGGCAGCAGTTTCAGACACATACACCGGCCTTTGGCCAAGTCAAGGTTAGGGAAACTCATACCAAAACAGAGCTTGTTAGTCTAATCCGTGCAGGTCTAGTAAACTGTTTCTCCACTGCTATAATGGTACATCACTCTACTAGTTAATACATGTACTAGCCTCCTTCCACAGGACATGAAGCACAACTCAGCTGAGGTCATCTCATTGATACTCCCTGCCAACACAAGCCCTCAGTGACTCCAGACTCAGTCAGTACATGTATACTACAGCCCAAAATTCTAAGCACAGCTTGCACTGGCCTATCAGAGCTAGCCTATCAGGTGCCAATTCCAGTGTATTCAGTGGCACCAGCCACAAAATTGACTGAGCCACAAACCTCAGACAACAGCCACAGAGCACACTCCCTTCCACATCTTATATTCTTCAAACACTACATTGTGACTTGGAAGATTAGCTGTCACTGCAGTCTGCACTCATTCACGAAGCCCAGCATACGGTATCCTGACTGGCTCACTAGCTACAGATTTTTAATTCCAGTAACTTCATGAATTCTTAATTAGCCCTCACAAGACAGACTTGAGAAGACAGGCAGCCCTTGCAGACTTTCACCTCTTCCAAGGAAAAGCAATGTAGGGGGCCAGGGGAAAAAAAAAAAAGACACAGGAGAGCAACGAGCAGCACACCTTTTCCATATCCAGGATCTAGCAGCAGCAAACTGACTCCACACAAATATAGCACATATCAGCTAGCCGGTTCCTGGAACACAAACCCACATCTCAGAAGTATCTAGCATAAGTTTACAAACAAATTCCAACCACATTATAGTGCACTTCAGTAACCTCTAAAGCAGAGGACAGAGACTGCAAAAGCCTGCTGCTGGTGTACTGCAACAATACGATGCCCCCCAGAGGAATACAGTGCTGAAGTTCTTGTCTTCGGGGGGGGGGGGGGGGGAGAAGAAATTGAAAAAATTGCTGCTTTATGCATCCATCATCACAACTACCAAGAGCCATGACAGGACCAGTGGCCAGGCATACTGACAGAGCAGGGAGACAGCGCAGTAGCCACTGGTTGGCAAGGGAAGATGCTCCTCCACAAGCCAGTTAAGTGCTTCTCGGCATGGCCATTCGCTTTGTAAACAGTAGCACAGCTCCATCGCATTCCCAGGCATTCCCTTATCAACTCACCGGAGTTCTCCTCCTCGTAGACTGGGATAGCCACTTTGATCCCATCCATCCTATATGTCTTTTACTGTAAGGCTCTGGAAACGCCACATAGCTTGGTCCTGGTAATGCAGTCAACTCACACCCAGCAAGACCAAGCTGCCTATATTCCTGTGCTTTGCAAAGCAGAATCTGGTGTAGAAATCAGACATTAGAGGGGTGGAAAAAGCAACGATTGCTTCTAGGACAAAAAGCTCATAAATTCATCCTGCATCTCTATCAGGAAAAAAAGAGCTGATCGTTCTCCAAGGTAGCAACTCCCTTTTTCACAATCATTTTGTAAACTTCCTTATCTTGGGCAATGGCTCAGACAATTCATAGGTTTCTAATCATGCACGGCCACCACCAGTCATCAGCCACACTGAGCGCCTACTTCTCAGTCAGGCAACAAGGAGAACAAATGTAGCACAAGGCTACAACATGAGTAACCTCTTCTCCTAAGAACAGGCAAGTGCTTCAGGTATGGGATTGTATAAACTCCCATTGTATTAGCGTCGGTTTAGGTACTAAAAAACCAGACGTATTAATTAGGCCTTGTAAGGTGAGCTCCAGAGACCACCACTACAACCGCAGACACTGAGCAAACAACCCGACTTCCTTAATGAGTTGAAGATCTCTGAACTGACATGATCAGTGTTTGCTTTTCAAATCCACACGCAGCTACGCCCGCTGGCCCCTGGCAGCCCCCCCCCCCCCCCCCCCCCCCAATCTCACGGCATCCCAACCGCAGCCCCGGAGCCTCGCAAACGCGGGGGTCCCCTCGGGCCCCGATACCTCCTTGAGCACCGGGGGCCCGCTGAGCCCCAGCCACCGTGGCCGCGGCCCCACCGCCACCCGCGCTCCGCGGGGACGGGGCCTCCCACGCCCGTGTGCGGCCCCACAGCCAAGGCGAGACCGTGGCCGAGCCGCCCGGGGCTCGCAAGCGCCTTCGAGCCGCTCGGGTGAAGCCTCACCCCGGCCTGGCGCTTGGGGTTTTTTTTCCAAGTTGGCACCGATTCCGGGCAGCTTGCGCGGGCGAGCAGGGAGGAGAGACGCGCTCCGTGCCTGCCGGGAACGGAGGCGCCTCCGCGGAGGGAGGCGGAGACCGCGGCAGCCCAGAGCCCGCGGCAGGGAGCCGGCCCGGTTCGCCGCCAGCCCGGGGAAGAGCCGCGACGGAGCCGCCCGGGCCCGCGGGCACCCACCGCCCGGCCTCGCCCCGCACCGCGCCCGCCCGCTCCTACCGTTCCCAGGCTGCCGGCCGGGCCGGGCCCCGCCGGAGGCTGCTCCCGGGGCGGCGGCGCGCAGCGGAGCGCGGAGAGGGCAGCGCCCGCCTCTCCTCCGCCGCGGCGGGGAGGCTGGAGCCGCGGCACCCCAGCTCCTCCCGGCGCCAGGCGCGGCAAGCGGGGCCCGGCCCGTCACATGGCCCAAATAGCGCCCGGCCGCGGCCCCGCTCCGCCCCCGGCCTGGCCCGGGGCGCGGCCCCGCTCCGCCCGGGCCCGCGCCCCGCCCCGTCCCGCCCCGGGCAGCCCGCCGCGGCGGCAGGGGGCGGGGACGGGGGCGGGGAGGGGCGGGGGCGCGGAGGAAGCGGCGGGGCCGGGTGGTGCCGCCGAGGAGCGGCCCCGGGCCGGTGGCTCGGCCCCGGGAGGAAGGACGGCAGCTCCGCGCTCCCGCACACGGTCCCGGTCCCGGTCCCGGTCCCGGTCCCGAGCAGAGCCGCCCCGGGCGGGAGGAGCGCTCCGCACTGCCGGGGGCGGGGGGGGCAGCCTCGGCTGGGTCCGTGCGGCCCCGCTCGCTCCACGAACGGCTAAAAATAGCAGCGAGTTGCGGGCTTAGCGCCGTTTGAGTGCTTTCCGGGCAAGCTGGTCGCTTTTTAACGAATTGCATCCTCAGTGTCCTTACACATTGACACAATGTCGCAATATTTGCCTTGCAAACCCTCCAGGGAACACGTGTTTGCTTTTTCAAAACTGATTTGTTTACCAAAATAAATCGGGGAAATACAATTCTCTTCATTCCAGTCTTTTCTCAAAAAGCAACTTTCTGGATAAATTTGACCCAGTAATGTCTCTTTGAGATGATTCATTTCTCAGTATTCCCAGACAAAAAGAGTCTGTTTGTAGCAATACTGCTTGGAGCTATAAACCAGTGGATTGTCATAAATTAAGCCATATTGCATGGGATACCTCCAAGGACCACCTAAGAGCTGCAGGAAGTGGTACGAATGATTCAGGAGGTGGCAGCCTGCCATCTGAGTCAGTATGGAACAAATGCCCTTGCATGCTGCTGCAGTTATTGTTTCTTGGGGTTGGACACTAACATCGGGCCTTGACCAGTTCTCATCACTAATGGTCTTGGGGCACATGTGAAAAAAAAAGAGCAGGGTTAATTTGTGCATCCTCATTTTTATGTCCCTACTTCCAGAGGACTTTTCTTTCATGTCAACTGAGCTTCATTTCCAGCACGGGGCCTTAATTCAGACAAGGTTGAACTATAAACGTGTAAGCGCATTCTTCTTACCTACCTCTAATTAAGAGGATACTCAGCCATGTTCCTCCTGGCTGTGCTCCTCTTAGGGAGTGGGGAGGCGGGTAGTGAGCAAGGTGGCTCCTGGGTGTATAGGTGTGCTGGATCTCTGGGGAGGCTGCCAGAAGGAGGTGTACTCTGCTGAGAGCTGAACAGGCTTTTTGTCATGTTTCATGGGCCATGCATTAAAGTACAACTTAGTTATACCCGTGCTTACAAGGGAAAAAATCCTGCAGCTGCACATGGGATGAAATGAAATGAATTGCGTCGTCCTCAGGGGACCATAATAACCACTGCTAGGTTATTTCTTCCATGAGGTGGTCACAGCAGGATGTTCAGTGACATATAGTGAGGCAGGGTCCAGTGCTGAACCCACTGAACTGTCAGAAGAAGTCAGAAGAAATGAATGTAATGCGAAGGCCAAGGTGGGGTAGCTAGCCTGCTGAATGCTCCCCTCCTCCTCACCCCTTTCGGGCCATGCAGTCAAAGAAATCCTGAAAGAGGACTTCAGCCAAGCGGGGAAAGAAATTTTGCTGAACTCCATGGGACAGGGCATACATATGTGCATATGTGCATATGTTCATATCTGCATTCATATCTTTGCAGGACTGAGGCACTAATTTGTTAAGCATATTTTGAAGTCCTTGGGGAATAGTTGCTCTATGCCAGCCATTGTGGTTCATTAAAAAAACACATTCACATTAGATTATATTTATTACTCTAGCTGACCAGAAACACCAGGGAGATTGTAGATACAGCACAAATATGTTCCTTCACACCCTGCAAGATAGAAACAGGAGAAGTTTTATGTTAAATAGATACATATTGGGGTAGCTTTTTCAAAACTACTTTGCTTTGACCTGGTCCTGTTCCCATTTAAGTCAATTTTCCCCACTAGTTTCAGCAGAAGTTCTTCAGCAATAGTTCCCCAAGTGTGTTGTGAAAATCTCCCCCTTTAAGCTTTTCCTGCAGATTACTGTTCAGTTCTTGGACAGTGTTGTGGTTTAACCCCAGCTGGCAGTTAAGCACCACACAGCTGCTTGCTCACTCCCCCCACCCAGTGGGATGGAGGAGTGAATTGGAAAAAAAAAGTAGAAGTCATGGGTTGAGATAAAGACAGCTTTATAGGATAGAAAAGGAAGGGAAAATAATAAGAGAACATACATAACAAGTAATGCAAAGTATAGTTGCTCACCACCCACTGACCAATGCCCAGCCAATCCCCAAGCTGTGGTGTCCATCTGCCAGTTCCCTCCAGTTTATATACTGGGCATGACGTCATACGGTATGGAGTAGCCCTTTGGCTCGTTTGGGTCAGCTGTCCCAGCTGTGTCCCCTCCCAGCTTCTTGTGACTCCCAGCCTCCACTGGCAGGGCAGCATGAGAAGCTGAAAAGTCCCTGACTTAGTATAAACACTGCTTAGCAACAACTAAAAACATCAGTGTATTATCAACATTATTCTCATCCTAAATCCAAAACACAGCACTGTACCAGCTACTAGGAAGAAAATGAACTTTATTCCAGCCGAAGCCAGGACAGACGGTTAGCCAAACCTTGGGGGCCCCTACTCACCCGGAGACCCTGTAAATATTGCTCTGAGGGAGCTGAGGACGGATTCTGACACTGCAGACTGGCTCCAGTGTTTTCCGTCAGCACACTCGCAGCCTGTTGTGTGAATCCAACTTTGTGGAGAGTTCTCCCAGCTCATCTCCACTGTTCAGAAGATCCACTCCTGTCTCTTCTGCCAATGCCAAAGATGTTAGAGGAATGTGCCAGGCATACGTTAGCCGGAGAGCAAGACAAACTGAAGTGTTGTCTAGGGAGACTCCAAAATTCCTTAGAATTGGAGCTCTGTGGACCAGATGCTCCTTTACAGTAAATCAATCTACTACACTTACTAAAGTGCACCTACTTTAAATGCTTTGTTTCATTACTGCCAAGGTGGGAGACTGCTGCAGCATGAGAATCTGACTGGTGGGAGTGGGCCAAAGGCTAGCATGGATCCATAATGTAGAGAGGTTGGCAGTGATTAATTAGTTGGCTGACAGTAACTCTTGATGCCTGGAGATGTGGATGGGGAATTTTCCTCTTACCCTGAGACCTTTTCCTGCCCATCTGCTGTGACCCAGGGGAGTAACAGAGCAACAGCCAGGGCCAGGCTCCTGAGGGAAGCCCAAGATCTCACCTGTGGAGACTCAAAAGCAGGTTCTCCTTGGCCTGCCTGGCCACAGCTCCCCAGGGTCAGCACAGCATGAGCACCTTCTGCAGCAGCACAGACAGGTCACCACTGAGTCCAAGAAAGTTGTGAATGATGTCTGAGAACTGTACAGGAAACTCAGCAGGCTTTAGTCTGCCGGTGAATTCAGCTGCTCTGCTAACTCCACCACAGCTGTGTTACCTGCCTCCCAGCACTGGTCAGCGCTACGACCCATTCTCTCTCCCTGAGCACCTTGCAACACATCACCATTGCCAGATGTGAGCTTCTTTGTCTGAGGGCTACTCACAGGCTTGCATTTTCTTGTGCACTGGTTCCAGGTGTGCAAGGGTTTCCTGCTCTAACAGAAATCCCTGTTCTTTACAGTGAGAGGGAGAAATGGGGTGGAGGAGGTATAAGAGCAGCAGGGAAGTTGGAGGAAACCAGACGTGACAAGTGCTGAAGCAGAACTTTTCAGCTTTGTGGTGGCTTCTCGCCAGATGAGATCACAGCTCCTACGGAATCTTGTCTCCTTTTATTTCCTTACTATTTGACTTTCTCGCTTCCTTAAGAAGCAGGAATTGCTAATCTTCAATCACTTGCTTTGAATACTGTCTACATCTCAAACAACAGTGCAAACAGAGGTGGAGGGGGGTGACTGACAAATGCCAGTGTTTATGGCCTGCAGTGGAACCCCTCTAAGCCTGTTTGGAAACCTAACTGTGGATGGAGCCTGGATTAGAAGAGACTTTTCCAGCTCTCATCCTTGTGAATTTATGCTAAGATTATTAAAAGGGAGGTGGGAGGGGGAATGACTTGGCATGCCTCCTTTCTTGTGGTCAGCGTTCAGTATTGTAAATTAGCTAAGGGGTCTGAAAGTGGATGAGCACCCATCTTCTGAAAAATGGGTCCCTTTTGAATGTCTGAAGTTAAGCATCTAAATCCCTCTTAAGAGGGCCCTCGGACTGGTACAGACTTTGTAGATGCTTTATGCCTGACTGATAGTAACCTTGCAGCAGGAGGCTGGTGGACTGTAGCAAAAAATGAGGTCCTATTGCTTTGCCTTTTGGGGGGATTGTATAAAGACAGGCGGGCAGAAAACATGCAGCTTTCTATGCCCTGGGGAGAGGGGGGGAGAGAGAGTAAACACTCTGCCCGGAAACATGTACGTGCTGCGTGCAGGCTCTGCCTGTGGGAATTAAGGGAGACAATGCAATAGATAATGAACAATGAGCGTCTGTAATGTACAGCAACAAAGCCAAAGTAACCCAGTGTGCCGCAGAACAGAGAAAGAGACTGTTAAAACAGCAGCCTCATGAGGTAGAAATCCTGCCAAGCCTGCTTAGAGGACAATCAACAAGCCCTCCTCAGCTGGAAGATGGCTCAATGTGGTGGAAAAGGGAGTAGAAGAAAGTGGGATGGCGGAGGAAAAAAGAGGCATCCCCCAGGGGCCCTTTGCAGGATAAAAAAAAAAAAAAAGTCATCCTCCTTTTAGTTAGTCTCTTCTTGCGAATTCAGATTTCACCACAGTCAACACAACACTATGTGCACTGCAACACAAGTAAATGAGGCTGTTGGATGAAATGAAACCCTTTATCTGAAACAAAGTGGAATCCAGGTATTTTGCTTTACATTCACCTGGAAAGCAGGGGCTTGATGTGATGTCTCCTGTCACTGCTCCTCTGCCTTTCTGCTTCAGCATAGGGTGCTGGGTGTGAAGTGGCCTGCCTTAAAGAATAGGATATATGTAACTCGGGAGCACTTGGATGCAGAAGATACTCTACAAACTTCCAGTTCTGTTTGGAGCAACCCTTACAACACCAGCTGGTTGCCCAGTGACCTCTGAGGTACATGTACTACAGACATTACCTCTTAATGAGAGCACGTGCTGGGAGCACTCCCTTAAAATCCCAGTAACTTTACTGGCTGACACACCTACCTGCAGTCAAAAGGACACATCATAACACTCCTTTTACTTACTTGTATGTCCCAAGCCTGTGTGTAGGGGGCTAAGCACATGGTCGCAGTCTGTGCCTGAGAAGCCACTGGGAATGGGGAAGCAGAAAAACGAGTAGCAACCAGGTAATAACAAGAATAGCAGCTGTGGAGTAGCTCCCGGGAGAGCAGGCTGACCTGAGAGCTCGCTGTGCCACAGGAGATCAGTGCTCATCTCTGCACTGTGTGTGGCTCAGGACCAGCAGTGAAAGGGTTGGTGTCAGAGGCCCAGCTGTGTTGGTCTGTGCCTCCAGGAAAAGCTCCCTTTGCGGGACAGAGCTGGGAAAAGTGGTTCCCGCCAGCTCCTCCAGCATGAGGAAGCAGCACCCTCTGCTGCTGGCATGCTTGCCTCCAAAGCACTTTTTAGTTACAGACACCTAAGCGCTTCCAGAGAGAAGCTCAGGAAAAACATCTACAGCAATGTCCCTCTGTAAGTCAAAACACTGCAGCATGTGGGTGGTGTGTTTGTCAGACAGTTTGGATATGTCAAAATACTGCTGTTGGGAAAGGAGATGCCAGGCAGCATCTGCTTGCAGCAGATAACAGCAATAAGAACAGGCTCTGGCTTTGTGCTGAAAAGATTTTGACTGCTGCTGTTCCTGGCAAGTACTTTGGCTGATATTGTTTGATGAACATGACTCGATACACACAACAGGGACGCTGTAGGATAAAGCTCTCCATTCCTCCAGCAGCTTTTTTCCGGCCTCTTCCAAACATTTCATATCCCCATGAGACAGCTAATTTACTATTGCTGCATAGCGAGAGGAAAGGGGAACTCAGGCAAGCGACGTGACTCACTCACAGCAAGGCAGTGGCAGAGTCCTGCCCCTTCAGCTCTCTCCTGCTAACCACAGACCTGCAGTTCCCATGGGACTGGGAACACAAGGCAGGAGTCCCATCTCCTCCCACCCCTAAGCAATCCTACCGTGGGGCACACAGCGGGATGCTGTATCGCTACCAAACCAGCTCCCTAGAAAGCCGTGGAATGACGCAGGATCCATGCAGTCAGAGGAATCCTAGTCGCCCATGTTTTTTCCCTCCCTTTCACTGAGGACTTTTTGCTTTTCCCAAATTAAGCTCTTTAATTAACATCAGTCAGGTCTATCCCACAAGCACATTCCCAATGGGATATGCACACCTCAGACAGACACATAGCACTTGGCCTTTTCCTCTTATTTCCTCCCTTTCCCTGAATACAGTCTGCCCTCTTCCCTAGCAGCTGACCCCAGGCTTCCCTTCTTCATGTGGGGAAATAAGCTAAACTTGGTACCAGCTGCAGCTCCAGCCCCCCACAACTCAGCCAGAGATGTAGATATATATATCTGAGTTCCCATTCTGCCCCCTCTCCCGTCTCACAATCTCCCTCTCTTCCCTCTTGTGAGCAGCAAAGGGGAGCCTCCCCAAGTCTGCAAACACACAGAGCACTGTGCCACCCAGAAAATACGCCCACGTAAGAAAAGCAAAGCATGAAAAAAATGCCCAAATCCTGTTAAAAATAGGCTGGGATCTACCGAAAAGAACCTGCTTAACAGTTTGTGTCTGTGCGCAGGTCTCATTTCAGCAACAGCAACACTGCTCGGAGCCAAACATCATTCACACAAGACCCAGATTGTTTTGTGGATAAGGAGATGCCTACGAAAAGGGAGCCCTGTTGAAGGAAAAAATGAGGCGATGTCTGGTCAGAGCGCCACCAGGACATAGTTTCTGCGGGAAATTCCTCTCTGTAGAGCAATCTGTCAAAGGAGAGCCAACATGTCCCGCCGCAAGGAGCAGTTTGAGGGCACAGGCCTGGCAGGGTCTGCAGTGGTGCTTGCAGGAGAACCTGGTGCTGCATTGCTACAGGACGTCATGCCAGCTCTCTGCAGGGGGAGCAGCTGGAATGAACCGGAGCGATTCACATTACCCACAGACATTTCACAAGGCGGCTTGTTTCAGGATGCCTCTGGCTCCTGAAATGTAATGGTTTACACTCTCTCCCCTCCATTGCCTTTCTTGCCCCTTTTTAGGCAATAGCCACATTTTCAGTCATTTTTTTGGGGGAAATAAACCAAATCCCTACTAAGGCAGGCAATGACTCCAAAGGCACAAATCCTAAGGATTGCCCCAAGCTGTGGCCAAAGGAGAAGTCAAGCACAGCACCAAAAAATTGGTTTTGAAAAGTGTTATGACACTGAAAATTTTGCTGCTTTTACCACCACTGCCTCTGCTCCCTGTGTTTGGGAAGGATTCACTAATCCTGTAACTGCTTCAAGTATCTCTCTTCAGTGATGTGCAATGGTCTGTAAGCTAGAACAAAACTCTCTCTAAACTACAATTAAACCACTTCTGACCTGGAGGGGAAAATACTGTCCCAGCCCTATGACATGACTCTTTTATCTCCTCACTTGTACAGCCATTTTCAAACGTATGGGTCACTTAGATAATTCTGCACCACCAACAGCATCAGAGAGTATCATACTCACATCAGAGCAATGTACCTGCACACCCAAGGGAGCTCTAGAGGGGATTTGGACACTGAAGAGGAAAAGACCCACAGCACTTGGTACTACAGAACTGCTCTGCTACGTTAGCAGCCCAGGGAATCCACTGAAAACCCACAAGTCTGTGAATGACAGTGCCCTTTCAGCTGCACTCAGGGGAACTGGCATTTGTGAATCTAGCAAGGAAACGTCTGATTTAAATCCTCCTATTCTCTTGCCAGGAAAATGAAGCCTTCCCTTATGGCACTAGGATGCTCCTCCTCCCCTTTCCGGGATACACTGTACCTTTTCTTTCTATGTAATGGAGGTGCCAAGCGAGACTTTCCTTTCACCGAGGAAGAGGTGGCTGGCTCTGGACAGGAACACTTGGGTACTAGCTAAACCAGAGGCCAGGCCTCCACACTGGGACCCTGCATAATGCCTTCCTAGCCAGAGGCACAGCATAGCTTGTTCTTGAAGTTCAACTGCATAATCTCAGCTCACAGATCTTGAATAGATTATAGTTAAAAATGCAGCTCTATAAAGTCTATGTTATTAAGCAACTCTGTACTATGGTGATAGTATCTATGGAATGCAACTCAGGGAGTAAATGTGGATCAGTGGAGACTTTCCTAAGGCCTAGCGATTTCAGGACCCTGCGCAGTATTGGGTGATTCCATCTTCTCACTTTAAAAGGGCTTTGGCTGTTCCTCTGTTCTGAAAAGTCCTGGCCTTGTTTGGATGATACACAAAAAAAGAGAGACTGAACATTTAAGACTGCTGGTTTCACGCTACAGAAAATTCAACCTTCTCCGCTTTGTACAACTAAAACTTTAAACCTTCACTCACCAAGAGGACAGGAGAAAAACCAGAACGATGACCAATCTTTACAAGAAATTAAAAGACACTTTTATTAAAAACTATTTATTTTGTATAAATATAATTATCTATTCATTAAACAACACAAAAGCAATCACAAAACTTTACTCATAGGAAAATACAATTTTACAACTTGATTTATAAAAGTTGAAATGAAAAATTACTTACTTCCAGTGTTAGTTTTCTGTAAAACACATAAATAATCATACCATTGAATTCTAGAAATGCACTTGCCATTTAAAAAAATAACAAAATTGGTATCAATAATCACTTAGGGGAGAAACAGACTATAACAAGTTACTCCATGGAGTTGCTTTTGCAAAGAAAGGTTAATACAAGCTCTCGAGAAGGTGCACACCTCCTATTAATAGCTTTCACAAAATAAAAATAGCACTGCTTCCTTGGCCTACAGCCCAGTGGATTTCTATCATTCTTCCTCATCAGATTTGTTGCTCGTTTAACCCTTCTTCCCATCTGCAGTCTCCCTCCCGCCAGTCACAAATTTTACACAGTTAAAACCATTTTTTTTTTCATTTGGCAAATGCTGAGTTTAACAAGAATTGTCTGTGCAAAAAGAAAACACAGTTCTAAAAAGAAAAAAACCCAAACAACCCATACAGTTATGTTCATCAAGGAAAACGTGTGCAAGCTTTTACTGGATTTTAATAAAATCTAGGATTAATTTTGGGGTGACCCATTAGAAAACCCTATTTTCAGCTGGAAAGAACTGTGGCTCTCTGGGAAAAAAACACATGCTTATTTAAAAGTGCAAATAAACCTCTCTAAAATCAGCGTTTATTTCAAAAGGTGCCAGCGAAATATTAACAAGAAAGCATGCAGAAATAACACCAGAGCCACAGTCATCTGTAAAGTAGTAATAAATTCTGTCATTTATAATAATATATTTATTCTCACATAGGTCAATTTTTCATTAAAACTTGTTCCCTCACACCAAATAGAAAAGAACTGGAATGAAGTTAATATGGCTATTTTTATTTAAAAACAAAAAATTATGTTGGAATTTATGGACATACCAGACCTAAAACATCCTCCTCTGCACAGCTGTTTCAGTCACCGTGGTATATTTTGGAGCCAGCGTTTGCTAGCACTCATCTATGAAGAGAGTTATTCCAGAAGAGTTATTCCGGTTAACTCCTAGGCGTAATGCTCTTACTCCAGACTCCACTGTCAGCACATCCACTTGACAAGCAAGTCCTGCAGCACTCACCTTCCTCCCGCTTTTCTATGCTACTCTCCTCCCCGGTGATTTATTTTCACCCTTTGTTGCTTGTGCTGGTAGTTAAGCCTGCCCGTAACCATGAAACAGGCAGGAGCAAACTTACTGACGAACACCCACAAGGGATGGGTAACCAGCCATCCTGGCTGTCAAATCAGACCAGTTAAGGCACTTGTGTCTCTTCTGTGTTTGAGCTTTTGAGAAAGCGACACCACCGCAACTCCCTTTCCCATGCAAAAGCAAAGTGATGAGCATCAGGGCAACTCAGCTCACCTCAGTCAAACACAGTATGTAAAATGCAGCTTTTCTGGACCATCTGCAAGGTGGGGGAGGGTGTCTGCCAGAAATCACAGCCAGTCCCTGAGAATTTGGCCTTTTCCTGCTGCACATAGCTTCTGCCAGGTTATGTTCTCCCTGGCTCTGTTAGCCTAGGGACAGCTGACGAGTAACAGGCTCTCTGGAGCTTGCTCAGTGCACTTTCATCTGTGCAATTAGCAGAGGACAACTCCGATTTCTGCATTAAGCATTACGCTGAAAGGCACCAAGTCCCCGGGAGCCTGGGAGCACAGGCTGTATGGACCTGCCCACCCTGCTTCACGTGCTATCAGACCGTAGCACCTCTTTGTACCTGGATTTGCCACTTCATCGCTCAGATTCCACAGATCCCTGCACAGGGAGGCATGTGAAGCCAATGCCTATCGCCCAGCTCTCTAAAGCACAGTCTCCTTCCTTCCCTGTACTGCAGGCTTTCAGGTCCCTCAGGGCTCACCAGACTCTCAGGTCCAGCTCCTGAGGATCCCATTTTTCCCTTGTGAGGCTCCAGGGCTGTGAAGGCGGGCCAAGCCTGGCCCTTACTGCTGCTTCTCGGGGTCAGGGCACCATCTCCTGTCAGCAGCAGGGCCCATCCCGAGCCCCCAGGCCCTGGGTCACCTCAGTCCCCACCATCTCCACCCAGTCACCCACACACAGCTACTTCTCCGTGGAAACAGGGCCAGCATTCACAGGAAGAGAGAAATCCCTTTCAAAGTGGCCTCCGCTCCTACGCAGAACCCTCCCTGCGGGCAGCCAGTACCACATCCACCTCCCAGCTTCCCATGGTGGGTCTGTTCCTTCCTGCTGCCACCCCAGGGCAGTGGGTTTGTCTCTAGCCTCCACATGGACCATCAGCCCCAGATTCTCCAATCTTGTGCTGTCTTGCTTTCCTTACCAAAAGCTGCACTCTGGTGTGCTGTGGTAAATTACGCATTAGAGAAGATCACGGAGCATTTGGGGATATCATGAAAACAGAGAGACACCCACTGTGCATGGCAGCATTCTGGAAGGTGAAAATTAGGGAGAGTGGGGTCTCTAGGTAGGACTAGATGTCTCCAACCCTTCCTGTGAGCAACAGAACTACACACTTCTATAACCACTTAACATTGTCCTGTCAACACGGAAATGCAATTTGCTAGTTCCGTGTGCCCAAGAGATACGTACAGAGAAAATTCCCTCCCCTTATAAATCAGACTTCAAACCCCACCACCACCATCCGCAAACACTGTAACTACCTCAGTGTGTGCTGTAATGACGGATACACTGAAAGTTTATAAAGCTGCCTCCTGTAGAAATTTTACAAGCCACTGAATGACATTGCAAGCTTCAATTCTAAGGACAGAGAAAAGTTCATTTCAGAGAATGAGACAGAGAGAGATAGTTAAAGAAAACATTTCTTTGCTAGCTAAACCCAAACAACTTCTCCAAACACAAAGCTTCTCCCTTAATAATTATTGCACTACAAGCAAATAACAGCTCTGTGAACTGCCATATTCCTCACCCTGTCCCCATTATTCTACCAGCCTAAAAGAGCAATGTGTCTTTCTTCTCCATCCCCCATGGTATCAGATATCCACTTAATGAAAGCAGCAAATTACTGCTTATAAACTCAGCCTCTAATGCTGGGCAATTTGCAAAGAATCGGGGGACTGCAGTGAGCTCACAAATCACCATTAGCATTTAGGGGCCACATGCCACAAAAGCAAATGGGTGTCTATGCTTCGGGGAGAGCACAGCCATAGTGGCTGGCTGACACCGAGAGGGGCTGCAGACACAAGGCTACAGACCCATGTGCACAGAAACATCATTTTACCAAGATGACTCTGCCCCAGCCAGACTGAGTAGAGGATGAGCATGTTATTACTGTCTTCCAACCTGAGAATTAAAAAAAAAAAATAATAAATTTGGCAGGTACTTAATTTAAGTCTCCCGTAGTGCCTGCGAGGTAGTTAAAGGCTGTTAACCACAAAGGCCTGACAGGGAAAACTGAGGCACTTCAAGGTGAGGTAATTTGTCCAAAGTCACAGGCAGAATCCCTAGCAGAGCCAGAAATGCTGCACTGGGCTCTTGGCTCCTACGTAGCTCTGAACACTGAGCCGAGCTCCTTTCCAGGCTCAAATGTCAGAGGCACTGCAGGCCACAGATTTCCCAGAAGGTTAGAGAAGTCTGTCAGAGACGAAGCTGCTGCTGGCAACAGAAAAACATGGACGTTGTGTAGGAAAATCCAGGCTGTAAGGGCCACGCAGACAAGGGAGGAGGGACACTGTCAAGGCATCACCCAAGCAGAGCTTCATAATCCACATACCACACCAGCTGGCCAGAGGTGGGGTTGACACCCGAGACAGGCCATTTCCTTGGCTCATGGCCCACTCTGCTGAGGAGAGCAGTGATGTCGTGCTTACCCCTCCCCAAAACCAAGACAAACACCTGCCTGGCCTTGTTGATGAGGGGTAGGCTAAGGCTCATCCTTTGGTGAGGTCTGACAGGGCTTTCAGTCAGCACCACAGCCTGAGCCCCTTCCAAGCCATTTTCAGAGTGGGGGAAGAGTGAGGCAGTGTGCCCATCAGTGCCCACCCCCAGCAGCACCAGGTCAAAGCTGGCATTGGCCACCAGGGCCATGATCTCCTTGGCATACAGCTCCGTGCCTCTGTCCTCCTCCACACAGAGCCGCTGGTTCAGGTGCACAGGCATGGGGTGGACGTTGAAGTAGGGCACCCGGACACTCTGGAGGAGGTGGCTGTGCAAGCTGAAGAAGTTGGACTCAGTGTCAGTGAGAGGGACACAGCGTTCATCCACCAGCCAGATGTGGGTGTGCTTCCATGGGAAGGCATAATGGTGTCTTGCCAGCCGCTGGAATAGGACCACAGGGCTTGAGCCACCTGAGAGGGCCAGGTGGAACTGCCCAGAGCGTGCCACAGTCCTGCTTGCTGTCTGCTCGATGTCAGAAGCCAGCTGGGAGATCAGGTCCTCAGACCATGCTGAGACGAGGGGACGTTGCCGAAATTTGGACTGGATTGTCCTGTAATCGCTTGGCATCAGCTTGTTGGGGTTCAGCAGTTCCACCGGCTCTGCCAGTATGAATGCCACTTCCCCACTCACCATTTCAAAGTCTAAGACGTGTTGGTTCTCCGCACCCCCCGGGTAGAGGCGCGGGGGCTGGTGGGAAATGCTATCCAGCAGCGGTGTCCAGAATCCCCAGGAGGCCAGCAGGTTCTCAGTGGTAATGAAGAAGTCCTTCCTACCATGGTAGATGTTGGAGATAAGGACAGAATACGCATCTCTCTCTTTCACAGGGCTGTACACGTAGTAATCAGACAACGGTTGTCCAAAAATGTGCAGGTCTGACTGACCCACTGCTTCTCTCCAACTGCCTTCTGGCATGACAGGCCTGAAAAGGTTCCTGCTCACAAGCACCGCAGGGGTGTTGAGTGTGCCGTGCCCAATGTAGAAGATGATCTGCTTGGCTTTACACTGGCTGTGCCCTGCATCCCTCAGAGTCTCTCTCTGAGTGCAGTAGGCCCGGTTCTTGAAGAGAACACGGACATAACCTACCCGTTCATCCAGAGCTTTCCCAGAAGTGAGGAGGAAAGGGACCCCTTCCCAACGCAGGCTGTCACTGTGAACCAGCACACCTGAAATGACAGTGATCTCAGCTACCAAATTAAACCTCAACAGGAAGCAGATTTGAGGGGATCTCTATCACCTATCCATCATACTCCTTCCTTAGCTCCCAGAAAATCTTGGCATCCACTGTGGCTCTTGCTCCACATTCGGCCCTTTCATGACATCACTGGACTAACTGCTCTCCAGCTACCCTGCTGTGCTTCCTCCCAGGTATCCTACTTGATTAGCCTCCTTTCACCTTGCAGGAAACTAGCTTCTGAGCACAAATACCATTCAGACAAACTCTTTAATGTTCAGAAGACCCAGCATGGCCAGAGATGGCCTTGTGTGGTCTACTAATCACAGAGAACATCCAATGCTTTACCCTTCAGGTGCAGAGAGCAACTCAATTTTAGGAAAAGGCAAATGAGTTTGCAGGCCACTTGAAAATAACTCAGAGATCTTATCGAGAATAATGGGACTTAGCTCTGATGCAATGCTTCCCATTCACTGGATCGTTAGTTAACTAACATGACAGCAGTATTATCTTGTTACAGCTCCCAGTTACCATGCTGGTGGATGTCTGGAGACATCCCTGTGTCAGCAGTGAGGTCATGGGGCTGGTATCAGCATGCAAGGACTCGCATCTCCTGCTCTCCTCAGCTCTAGACTACTCCTTTCTCCAGGGCCCAGACCAAACTCTCACCTGCAAAGGTTGGTGTTGTGCTGATGTAGTCTTGTGCCTTCTGCAGTTCCTCCTGTACTTGGCTGGCATATGCCTGATACTGACCCAACACAGCACTGTTTTTCTCCAGGCCCCGCAAGGACTGGAAGGCCTGCAGCTTGCTCTGCAAAACCTCTTCAGCCCTGGTCACGTTGGCTGGGAGCTCCATGGTCAGGAACATCAGGGCCTCCGTGAGGTGGTTCTGCAGCACGTCCCGGATGACTCCATACTGCTCATAGAAGCTGGTGCGGCCTGAGGACAAAGAGGAGGTAAGATACTGGTAAACAGATGTGGTTTTCCTGCAGTCTTGCCCTCTGCATGTATAACATGTGTGTCAAGGAGAATAAAGAGCACAAGCCCAAATTGGTTTGCACCAAGCTCCTCTTCTCCTGGCCCAACAATAAACTTGAAGCTATCAAGCCCACAGAAGTTGTGGATGCCTCATCTCACTGGAAGGGTTCAAGGCCAGGCTGAATGGGGCTTTGCACAACCTGACCCAGTGAAAGAGGTCCTGCCTGTTGGACTAGATGATCTTCAAAGGTCCCTTTCAACCCAAACAATTCTATGACTCTATGATACTAAGCCTTTATTCTCCCTCCAGAGGGACTTTCAAAATGCCTTTGCTGCTAAAATAAAGATAAAAGGTTCCCACAGGACTGCTTGTCCTCCACAGAGCCAGACATAATCCTCCCTTTGGGTGCTTACAGGGCCTAAACCCAGCAGGAGTAATGCTCTCGCCTGATACTTCCCGAGTGCACACAGCAGAAGGCAGCTTTGCCTTCTTAGACTGCTTGTGCTTTCAGAAGCTGCAGTCAGTGACTGGCAGCAATATCCAGTTCAAGCCTCCCACATCCAGCACGGTGCAGGGCCCCTGTATAACCCTCGTGACACTCCTGTCCCACAGGTCACAGCACCTGGACCTGAGACTCCACACAACGCGCAGTTCTACGCAAAAGCTTTGACAGAGTAGCTGGAAAGTGGGGTGAGAGCAGGGACTCCAGCAGCCCTATAGCTACACACCAGATTCACAGAACAGCTGAAGCTGGGCCCTGGCAATGAACGCTGCTTTTCACTGCCTCTTTTCCCCTGGTTTTCACGTCCTCAGAAGGCTCTGGCTGAGCCATGCCCTTGAGAGACAAAATTTCACGCACAAAGTCCTGCTTCTCTTTCCCTGCCTGACTTCTCATGCAGGTGGGAACAGGGGAGAAGGACATTGCACTTATAAAGAAAGTGACTCCAACAGATGCCTTTCGTTAGTCCAGCAGCAGCAGGCTGCACACTGCAGACTACATCACAGCCACAGGCTTCCCCTATTGATTGATACATTTATCTCCCTTGCTCTAATCCAAAGGCACATTCATTAAAGTAATCAATGCTGCAGACTTGCTGGGAGCCAGGCTGCCAGCTGAAGCCGCACTGGGGAAGAAAGATGTCAAATGAAAAATTACAAAGTTGTTCAGAGCAGGGAGGGTACAGGGCGTAGCTGGAGCTGCACACAGACAACACTGTTCTCCCTAAACCTCTCTGCAGTGCCTCCCTCTCCCACAAACAGGCCCAGGTGAGGTCTGGGCTGCCAAACCAGAGATTACTCCAAGTTTGATAAAAATGCATTAATTGCGTTTGCGGTGGCTGAGGAAGGAAGGGAAGGAGGGAGGGAGGAGGCAGATAGAGGAGGTAAAGCGAGTGGAGAAGCAATCCTGATGTTGCAGATCTGAGGGCGCCTGACATCGCAAGAAGTGCTGCGGGTGGCAGTCCAGCCCAGAGTGCTTTATGCTGAGCACTGCAGAGCGGATGCTGCAGCATTGCAGGGAGAGATTGCAGCCGTGTCCTTCAGCAGGAGCCCCATGCTAGCAACTCTGGGCTTGGATTTTCTCTCTGCAATGCTCTTTCTTACTACAGAGAGGAAAGGAAAGAAACAGGCAGACAAACGCAGACTGACCCATGTACCTGGACTGACACCAACTAGCTGATACGAGTAACATCCCAGCAAAAGGTGTAAGAGCATCTTCCAAAGAATAGCTCAAAGGTACATTCTGTGTGAGCTTGGTAGCTAACAGGACAGGAATATGAAAGGGGTGCTGTTACAACCACCAGATTATTGCAGCACTGAACTGAAGTGGCCTTAGAATGCATCAATTTCAAACCTAGTGCCTTTAACCAAGATTTGGGATAGAAAACTAGGTGCAATGTCCCCACAGCTCTGCAGCAGAGAGGGGGATTCTGCCCCTGCTCCCAGCAATGGGAATCTTTTCTTGGAAGCAGCAACACTATCCAGAAGTGAATCAGTCCCTAGCATAGGAAGTGTAAAACAGTCCCTTTCTATTTCCAGGGAGCAACATATCATTCATCTACTCTTTTTTGTTTCTGCACCAGCACTACCTCAAGGGCCACTTTCACATAATTAATGGACCTGCCAGTTCTCCTTCTCACTCATTCACCCTAGCTCTGCACACTCGCCTCACCAACCTTTAGCATCCACAGTCTCTTTCAAGACAATCTCCACTCTTTCCACATGATGTCGGTTCCAAATTGGATCCAGAAACTGTCGGTTCTGATCTCGAAAAGGCAGGATATGGGCTACAGCCTGTGAAGGGAAAAATCAAAGACCCAACAAAAACTCACCAGATTGCCACAGTATCTCTGCCTCACTGTCCCATCCAGCACTGGGGTAGGGCCAGCTCTGGAGTGCCGGCAGACATGCCACACCACAGAGAGCAGAGTGGGTCAGAGAAGAGAAAAATCAGCAAGAAAGCCTGCAGTGATGCACAGTGGGGTCTCCAGTGACCATACAGAGCAGACATTAAAGGTCTTTCTGAGGCATTTTGATGTTTCATGTGAAAAAGGCTGAACTACAAACTGCAAGGCACTCAGTTTATATCCGTCAAAGGACAAAGGGCTGAGTCAGACCATCCTAGGACTAACGTACGGTTCCAAAGTGCTGAAATACATTAGATCAGATGCTTACACCACCAAAGCCATCTGCTCTTTTTGGGAGAAAAAAAAGAAAAAAAAAAAAAAGAGAAGAAATCCCCCCTCTTAATAGAGATGCTCTCCTTGCAGCTGGACATGCAACCTTCTGCGTAAAATCTGGCCACAGTGCCACGGCTACTTTCAAAATGTGGCATCACATTCCTCTAAAACAAGGATGGCATGTCCTTGAACACATTCCCTCTGGGACAATGCAGCTCCACATCCTGAGCTGCCCCTGCAGCAGCCAGTCCTCCGTGGCCTGAGTGGAGCACCGGGCAGGAAGAAACCTTCTCCTAAGCATCCCGCAAAACTAACATCACATCAGCTCCGTATCATATCAAATTAAAAACTGCTTCTAGAAGCCACGGCTAAGCAGAGAGGCCTGTGTGTAATGAGATGGGAGAACTGTGAGAGGGAAAGGGCATTGCTTATTCAGCGAAATCAAAGCCCTGACCTTGGTGAGAAGACCAGATGAATTCTGCATCTCTCCTTCATGCACACACACAGTTCACCCCTACACCCTGGCTTCCCTCTGGAGAGGGGACCCTCATCACTAACGGGAGAAAGCCCTGCTTTGGTCTGCACATCTCCTCTGCTCTGGAAGAGGATGGACAGCAGCACAGCACAGGACAAGAATAACAGTACAGGATTCCATAAGCAAATGGCAGCAAGTGAGCACACTCAGTGGCCTGTGAATTTGAGAGGGGAACAACGCTCTCATTAGATGCGGAGCTGACATCCAACACTCTTCCAGCCTTTAAGTCCCTCAACGTGGCAGGGGGCTGCGCATTGCAAGCTGCTCACCTGTTTGCCAAGGTAGTGATCCACCCGGTACATCTCCTCTTCCCTGAAGAAGCTTGTCAGCTCTGCAGCCAGCTGCTGGGCTGACACCAGGTCATGGCCAAAAGGCTTCTCCAGCACCACACGCAACCAGGCTCCCGGAGGTGGTCTGCAGCTGCTGTTGATGTGCCGGGCGATCTCTGTGTAGGCAAATGGTGGTACTGAGAAGTAGAAGATCCTTCCAGCTTCCTTCAGCCCCTCCTGGCGAAGCAGTGTCTCAATCTCTCTGTTCAGCACAGTGTAGTTTTCGGCAGTCTTCAGCTGGTGGTATTGGCTCAGCTTCAGGAACTGGTCCTTGAGCACAGCACATCTGTCAGGGGATTCATCTGGGGGACAGGCCAGCTTCTTCAGCACATCAAACATCAGCCTCTGTCCCGGCTCCAGAGCTGTCAGTGCAGCCCCGTGGAAAGTGAAGCTGTGGCCACTGCTCACTTGGTCCATGTAGAGTTGGAAAAGACCCTGCCACAAATACTTCTTGGCCAAATCACCTGTGGCTCCCAGCAAGACCACTGAAATGTGACCCTGGGACGCTTCAGCCAGTGATGGCAAGGCTCCCACGAACAACACTGTACACAGCACTCTTCTCAGCATCTTGGGAGAGGCAGACCCAGGAACACTAGAGGACAGGATTAAAAATTAAAATCTGTCAATCCATGTTATAACACTCAAAACACAATGCAAGGTACCTGCCTTCCCATGGCTGAAGAGTCAGGGACTTCTGCCTGGATCCTCCACCCAACAGTCTCCCCTCCATGACTTGAATCACAGTAGTAACTGGGGCTCTTGAAAAGACTGCAGCCTCCTCATGCAAACCAAGAAGTGGAAGACAGCGTGTGCCTATGGTCTTTCAGTAGCATAAGCATTGTTCCCACAGCTGAGTTAATGAGGGGGTGTCAATACCTTTAGACAGCGAAACTGAAATCCATTTTAATACAAATTTCAGAGCTGGCTACAAATGAACACATGTGCCTGCAAATTAAGTACTGCTTTCAACAATCTCCTGTTTGGGACTTGGCTCAAATGGTATTATGCTGTCGTGGCATTGCTTCATGTCAATATTGTCCTAGCAGCTCAGAAACAAGCACAACCACTGGCAGTTCCAGCACACAGGCTCTTCTTTAATACACTCTCATGAACAGAGCTGAATTAGGTTCTAATGAGCTACTGGGAGACAAATGGTCTGATAAAACAACACAGGGGAAGAGAAGTTTAGTCCTTAAAACTGAGTCTAGACATGAGCCAGTCTAGATGTTGTCTCATGATGGTTGTGTATGGGGCCAGGAGACAATGTGAGGTTTGTGTTCTGCCTACTGCAACTTTCCATCACTGAACAGCGCGTGTCAGCACCCGTTTTGGCCTTCTCCGCTCAGTACCCATTCAAACCACTGCAGCCAGTAACAGCTGCTCTCCCTGACCGAAAAGCCCCTTTGCTCATTCTTATTTATTCCTGTTTCTCTAATCCAAAACAAAGTTGGTTTTAAGAGAAATGACACATTTAGTTCTTATACCTAGAAACATGGCAATGACTTTACATCTCAAGAGAGATAATCCAGAACAAGCGAATAAACCATTGTGCTGTTCTCATTACACCAAGTATTATTTCAGAAGCTCTTACACTGGCTATCTCATTCTCTTAATGTCATCTTCTGAAGTTGTGTTTAGTTGGAGCATAGCTTTCACAGCACACAAGATAATTAACTTCTTTAAAAATTTTTGGTTCTGGTCAATAAATTTACACCTGTGCAGGAAAACCAGCCTCTTGACAGTAAGAGGAAAAAGTACATGGCTTTTTTATACTGGTACAGGTGCAGTTCCACTAGGCTTTGCACTGGCATGATTACACCATTGTAAAAAGGCAGTTTCCTGAGTATACAACTGAGCAATGGATCTTGGGTATGAGAATGAACATGACCACCTTAACCTTCTGCAGGCAGAGACAAGACAGAAAAGTGTCTCATCAGATTCACACATTCACAGTCAGCTAGAAAACACATCACTGGCTCCGTTGCTCCAGTTACAGCTGCACATATGCCCTAGGACTGAAAGCTGTTAGCTTTTACCTGCCCAGACTTACTCAGGACTGTTTTTCCTAGGCTGGAGCAAAAAGGCCTGGTCCTTGCTCTCCTTGAATGGCAGAGGGATGAAACACAGACCTTGTCCTAGTTCTTTACTGGTTCTCCCCCTGGAAAGCTCTCTGAAAAGTCACTATTTCATCACTAAATCAACACTAAGTCAGCTAAAGGATGAGGATAACTAAATAAAAACAAGGAAATTCAGAATATCTCTCCCTATCTGCACCTTGAACTGTTCTTCCTAAATCTCACGTTTCTCTCCTCAGCAGACTCACCTGAGTAATACAGAAACTCTACAGAGACTGCAGTGGCAAAAGTAACTGGAAACTTTTCTTCACAGCCCCTCCAGAGTGCAGATCTCTCTTCTCCTGTGACTGCGTGTACAGCAGACTCTGATCAATGGTCAGGTAACCAAGTAGGATACGGCAGGTTGTAGCCTTTCTGATAAATGGGAGGAAAGACCCGATTACAGCAAAGAAAAAATGAACGTGCCTGTGCCAGCAACGTCACAGCACATCCCAGCTCTTACCCCGTGCATGTTAGCTGTGCTAAAGCTTTTGACTGCCATTTGTGAGCAGGCAAAATGCAGGTGTATGTGGCAACCCCTGCTCCCACAGTGTCTTCCTGAGTAACTGCTCTGCTTTGCATGTGAGCTCAGACCCATGCTGAAGGTCTCCAGCTGAGACCCTAGCGAGCCTCCCCGGAGCACTCCCCCACTCCAGCTCTCAGGAGAAAGAGCTTCCCAAGACTGCAACCCTGATGCAGTGAGGAAGGGGGCAGTTTTAGTGACCCTCCCCTCAGACAGCAGGACGGCACCTGGGCGATGCTGCTACACCCAGGCACCCAGGCTTCCCTCTCACAGGTCGGTTTGTGTAGCAGCTCCTTAGATTTCCTCCCCCGTTTCCTGCATGGAGATCACACAGCAGCTGAGCATCAGTTCACCCACCACAACCGCAGCCCGCTCTGTTCTGCCACTGTGCAAGGAGACAGCCTCCGTGCTCTCCACAGGGCACATCACTCCCTCAAGAGACGGCCCAGTACCTGTTGCTCTTCTCCAGAGAGCTTCACCAAGGTACACTGTAGTCTGTAAATCTAACTCGTATCACCTCTCCCAGCCTTCTGTTGTGACTGCCTCCCGTCCCTCCCTTCTTGCTGTACTATTTAAGCTCCACATACTCGCTTCAGGAATCCAGCAAATAGTGCTGGCAATCGCAGAGGAGCAGAAGTGTGGCTCCTAAGATTTTACCTGCAATATAAATAATGATCATTTTAAGCAGAGGCTTGGTTTTCCTTCCCCCACTATGTGGTTATAATGCAGATAACAAAGTTTCTCAGTGCAATAAAGTAATATTTACACTTGCTTGAGCAACCTTTATTCCAGGAACCTACAGAAGTTTGACATACTGCCCGTTGCACCTGGGCAGGCTGCAGTTACTGCGATGCCCTACAGAGACCGCAGCTGAAGAGCAGGTACCTACTATGGAATGGGAAGGGTTTGGGTGGGTCATTTTTTTCCATGTACCCAAGGAAATGAGTGAATCAGCCAAGTAGTTTCCTGGCAGATTCAACTACACAGTCACATGTATTTCCAAACCAACTGAAAACCAGTTTCACAACACTCCCAATTGCAAAATATTGTGCTACACTGCCCAGAATAAGCACAGTAAACCCAGGGATGTTTGTTTACTGCTTTCATATCAGATAATCACTACTGTTGACACTAAAAAAAAAACCTCTCAAAATCCCATAGCCTGCCAGAACAAAGTTACTCAGACTTCAGGAAAAGACTCCTGGGCCTGATCTATATAAAACGCTGTAAGAGCTTAACCTGCAGTTAGTGTAAAGACTGTGCATTCCCTTGCACAGTCACTGGAATGCCAGTTTGACACGAGCTCATTTCGGGTCTTGTAAATTCTCCTGCTGTATGGAAAAACCGAAAAAGATCTTTTTTGTTACTGTTGCATCCTCACTGAAAAGCCAAAGGCAGCATGGCCTGGGGTCCTACAAGGCTCTGCACGTGTAACACACAAAGGGAAGAGTTACCGAGATTCTTTGAGAATCAGGAAAAACATATTGGTCTTCTGTATGTGCAAACATTAGAGCAGGAATGACCTCACTATCAGCTCCTGGAAAGGTCAGAGGCTTAATGTGGAGACTCACATTAAAAGCTGAGAGAGGCATGAATTAGCGCCTGGCCTTGCTGTGAAGCACCAGTGCCGCGCTGACAGAGCCTCACTGCCAACCCCAGCCCAGCTCAGCGGCTCAGCCCCCGACTCCTGGAGGAGCGGCAGGACAGGGCTCCAGCGTGTGGGCACCCCCGCGGCCCGACAGACACCGAGGGCACCTGCGAGGTGCGTGTCCCTGCGGCCACAGCGCCGGGAGAGGCCCCCCCTCTCACCGCCCGCTCCCCCCAGACCTGGCCGCTGGCGATCTCCTCCCGGTTTCCCGAGCCCCGGGGATGCAGGAGGGGCTGGGGGCCCGTCCCTCCCCAGCACCGAGGTAAGCGGCACCGCCACGCGTGCCGGCGGCCGCAGGCCGTGCCCAGCAGCACGGCGGGGCGCGGGGAGAGCGGCGCCCCCCCGGCGGGCCGGCGGCACAGGGCCCTGCGCCCCGCTCCCGGCAAACGCCGCTGCCCTCCGCGGCTCCGGGCACCGCGGGAGCCCCCCGCCGGCCCGGCCCGGCCGCCCGCCCGCTCCATGCACCGGGGCTGCCCGGCGCCGCCATGCACCGCACGGGAGAAGGCCGCCTGCTCCCGGCTGCCACACGCAGCCGCGACCGGGGGAAGCCGCGCCAAGAGCCGCCTCCATCTTCCGCCCCCCGACCCGTCCCCGCCGCCCCCCCCACTCACCTCCCTCCCACCCCGGGCCCGCGAGCGGGGCGGTGGTGGCGGCGGCGGCTGCGGGCGGGCCCGACACAGCGCCCCGCCCGCCGGGGCGCTCCTCCCACCGCCGAGAGAGTCTGCGGTTGGCGTCGGCTCTAGGCGGGCAGCGGCGATCGGGAGGGGGGAAAATCGCAGGGCAGGGGGACTCTAGGAACACAGGCTGTCCCCTCGTCTGGGGACACAGGCTGGGGACAGCCACCCGTGCCCACACCTAGCTGAGCACCGTCGCTGTGATCGCGCCCTGGGCACTGAGACTTGCACCCTTTCGGCACCTGGGGGTTGCATGAGGTGTGTCCGCATGGATGGGCACATGGTGCACTGGTAGCACGTTTGGGCTGGAGAGGTTTGTGATGCACCATTAGACCAAAACCTTTACTGAGGCTGGGAGTTGCAGTAACCGAAAGAAACATTCCCTGTTTTCCGTCGTTGCATTGTGTGGTCTAATTTTATATATGTGTGTGTGTGTAAGTATATTTGCCTACAGACCTTGCATTGGTTTGTGTCCTGAAATTATGGTGACTCTAGCATACTACCCTGTAACTACACATGTGCAGCCACAACTCCACTCCTCTGTTTTCTAAACAAAGGAAGTACCTAGTGAACCTCCTGGAGTGCATTTCAGTTCAACCTGACAGTGCTTTTAGACACATCAGGTTTGGGGAAGGCAGGCAGAGTGATGAGAGGCAGACAGAAGAGAAGCAAAACTCTACAAGTGCCCCCCACCACCCAAGAATGCACACAGCAGAGCGCTCTTATAAAATGTCCTGGTACCATGTAAAACTTTCACTGGCGCTCAGCTGTTGCCTTCAAATTCACTGGGGTGAACAATGTCATAGGTATCATTTCCCTAGTTGGCTCCACTAAGTACATTACTGTATGGAAATCTTTCCAGTCGCTGGCTCTAAGATCCAAGCAGGCTGTAGTCAGACTCAGGGTCTCTGCTACCACTGGGCTCACTGCTACATCAGGGTTCTAATTATGGATTCCACCAGCTCCCCGTGATGCAACACGTAAAATTAATATGAATATTAAAAACTCCTTTGTTCAGAGCCCTGGCCAGCCAGACTTCACAGATACCGTCCCAGACCTCAGAAAATGCTGTGTTTTTGCAAACCATGATTTGTATGGCAATAGCAAGGAGTTGTAAAGCAAACCTACACAGTTAAATAGCTGTAACTGTATCCAATAATAAATGGCATTACATTATACGGCAAGACTAAACCCCATTCCTATCCTCTTTTTCGCTCAAAGGTCTCAAATTATTTTACACAAAGAGATATGCTTTACCACAGCTACTTTACAGATGGGGAAACTGAGTCACTTCGACAAATCTGAGAACAGAATTGGGGTACCTTGCTGCTCAGGCTGGTAATCTAGCAATGACTTTACATATATGAGACAAGCCTCGCACTATATTTGTGATATAACTTTGAATTATATTTACAGTATAATTTCTCGACGCCATAACCTTCTTCACCATTCTGTTCTGAAGGCTCTTGCATCAGCATGTGTGTCTGATCTCAGAATGACCCTTTATGGTATTGCCAAGGTGTCAGAGTGACACAGAGTGGTAGCACCTCGGTTTGCCTGCAAGATACGGGTCCACACGAGGGGTGAGGGAGACTGCAGCCTACCCTGCTTCACATTCCACATCGCTTTATGATTCCGACCATGTTACTAATGCAGCTTTGGACCGGGTGAAGTCTGAACGCCTCTAACAGCGGCCCTATTTCTGAAACCCAGCAGAGGGTAGATCACAAGCATAACTTAAGTGATGAAATGTAACAAATTAAACTTGGTGAGGGGGTAAATAACTCATCTGAAAGAGCCAGCTGGACAAATAATCCAGCTCCAGAGATCTCCCCTTACTGTTCTGTGTGATATTACTACACAGTACCTTTAGCAAGAAGCTTGGGGGAATCAGTGCTATATCCCATAGCTATGTATTTAACCCCTTAATGACCCGATGACAAAGCTTGCTTAGCTCTCAGAAGCTACTCTGGATCTGTTTAGGTATAGCAGACTGTCAGAAGGGGTAAATTGCAATCTCCTTTTACAGTCTGTTTTCTGTTCTGGAAGAAAAAGGGGCTTTGCCATCTACTTTAGCAGAAATCATTAAAGTGCAAATCTCCCTACTGCATATTTCTGGCACATTGAATGAGATAAACAGCTGAGGCCCTGGTCACTTGTGCCCCTGTTATTATTACAGATAGAGCTGGAAGTTGGGAGTGGCGGCAGTTCTTTAACATCTTCTGTTGAGAGACCCTGTTTTCAGCTAATATGATGCCAAACTTTAAATATTGAGGCTGAAATTGGGGGGGGGGGGTCACTCTGTGCAGTCATTTTTTGGAAGTCTCTGAAAAAAATGGTGCAGCTATTTCTGAGATGAAGGTCAGAAGATAAAATAGGTTTTTTTATGATGTTAAAAATATCTCAGCTGTTTCATTAAGGAGCTCTAACATCTCATAATTTGGGGCAAGTAAGATTTTATCAGGATGATGGTTTGGATCAGAATGTGCATTTGTCAGAAAAAGTGTGGGTTTGTCAGTGCCTTTTCAGACTTGCTCAGTTGCATGCTCCTTTAAGGGAAATAGGTCCAGTGTGACAGATGAGACATGTGATGCCAAAAAATGAATAAAAGGTAGTTAGCAAGGGAGGGGGCATTAAGGTGCCAGATGTTCTACAAGCAAATAAAAACTCTATAGGAAAAAGAGCTGTTCTGGTTGGTGTTTAAAGGTGTTTCAGAGGAGGAAGTATTAAGCTGAAGAGAGCAGCTTATCATTTGAGAGACTCTAGCCTATAAACCCTAGTAAAGGTTGTGTTTTGGCAGAGCAACTGGAAGCCATTCCGTAGTAAGTGGTTCTTCAGTTAGGAGTGGGAAAAACAATATAAAAAGTGAGCTTGATGTAGTGGGAGTTTGTTGCCCTTTTGTGTTGCGTTCACAGACTAGCCTCAAGGTAGGGAGAGGTGAAACTGAGCCAGGATGGGGTTTGTACTGCTTTGAAGACGTAAGGTGTGCTTCAGTATAGCGAGGTTTTGATGAAGTAATCTTAGAAGAAACTCGCCTGGTATCTGCCAAATTTATTAACCTCTGCAAAGGCATCTCCTGCCAATGATCTATAGAGGTGGCTGTAAATGACTGAGTAATTTCTGTGGATGCTTTATCATTCCTCAGTTCTTGTGTGTTGTTTCATGAGCTGAGAGCCCTGCTTGGTCATGCTGCTGCAGAGCCTGGTGCAGCTGGGTCACTCACTGTGCTGGGGAGACAAGCTTCCAGGAGAGCGCTGAAGTTCTAGACTATCAAGCTCACATGATTTTGAGTAAGGCTGTTAACTTTGGCTGTGAAGCAATAAAGAACAGCTGTACAGCAGCTGGGCTTCTTAGAAAATAAAATTACTGTCTTGTGGCTTCTGGAAAACCAGACTGTAAAAATCATAACAGTGGTTCTTAAACGGGTGTGGGAGAGAGTAAGATGGAGGGGCTTTGTTATGGCTATTGGGGCAAGCCAATGACTTACTACTTAATGAGTTCTGGAGCTGCAGTTGTGCTTGAAGTTGGTTTGTGGTTAAGCATGCTCACTTAAAGCCTGCAATAGGCCTGATAGAGGGAAATCTCCAATCCAGTTTAAGAAGTTTAGATTTAAATACTTACGTCTGTTTGGTGTTAAACAATGCCATCTCTGTGCATCCAGACAAACTTTGTTTAGAGGCTGGAAAGCTGATCTATGCAGGAGTGTCATAGGAATGGTGGGTGATGTTCCCAAGACCCAACTGCTCTGGTGTTCCGTTTGGACAGCTTGGCTCTTAAAGAGATTAGCATCAAAGTAAAGCTGAGACACTCCAAGGTGAGAGACTATTAGAGTAATACTGCCTCTTAAGAGCTTCTGTTTCTATTGTTTGTCGACTTTCGTTTTTAAACTATAGCTTTTAAGCTGTAGAAATGTCCAGTGAGTACCTCACACCTGTGCTGCTTGAGCGGGGCAGGAAAGTGTCTTAACACAGTTGACTTGCTGTGAAGCTTGAGTGAATGGCATTACTAGATAATTCAATTACCTCCCTGCTGCTATCCCCAACCAGTCATGGGACTAAAACATGACTTAATGCCCCACTGTAAAGTTCTGTCACCAAGACTAGATGAGTCCTTCAGCAGCATTGCTGCAGTAGTGATGCAGTCTGCCATCCCTCAGCAACCAGGATGCAGCTGCAACACAAATACTCCATTAAAGCAGTGACAAGGGGAAAGGAGTTGGGGGGTGGGGAGGAGGAGAGCTAATCTTCACCAAGTAATCTACCTGAATCAAAACAGAAATGATCAATCAAGTAAGCTGTACCTACTTTCTGCCTTTTGTTCTAACAAAGTGATGCTCTCATCAGCTTGATCAGCAGATTAAAGTGCTGGCATCTTCCCCAGGAACTCCTGCACTGGGACAAGCTGCCTTCAGCCCCCTGTTTGGTCTTGGGCTAAAAAAGGATGGAAGTGGAAGTTCTAGGCTAAGCATGTTCTTTCTTCATTGTAAAGTAGGGAAATACTATCTTCCTCTTGTGCATGAGGACAAAAGCAGCTAGGCAGCTTTGCTTAGCTTTCAGTAGCTGAATACATTACTTGTGGCTCCTGAGGACCTCTTAGTGCATTAACTAAAAAAGTTGTACCTATACTGAGGAAAAAAAAAAATCATAAAGCAACTACTGCTCTATTGTTGTAGACATAGTATGTGGAGATGGACTAAAATCTGTCTCCTCAAGATAAGCAAAGGCAGTTCACCGATGAAGAGATTGCCTCTTCTCTGCCCTCGCTGTTGAGAGTAACCATCTTCCCTTGTTTGTTCTCTAACATGAACTGTTCTCAATGTGATCCAGCCTGATTAAGAGCTTCAGCAGTTGAGTCTGTATCATAATCAGTTAATTTACTTCAGAAAGAAGCACAGGGCAGGTAACTTGTGTTGCTGGCTGGCTGGCTCTGACAGCTTCTGGAGCACGCAGGAATTGAAACCGCGAGCCTTTGAAGGCTTAACTATACTGTGGCAGTACTTTGTCCACTGAACAATGCTGGCTTTCTCCAAACTCTTTGGGGCTGGGTAAGTAAGAAATTACATTTCTTGGCTTGCGATATAAAAGGTGGACAGAAGACAGGCGTGTAGGGAGTACTGTAATCATTGAGCTACCTCAAGTTCCCCAAAACGTACTTGATTGGAGTTTAATAGTTACTGTATCTTAGGCAAATATTGATTGATGAAGGTTGACACGCTGAACTTCTGAAATTAATAATGGATATTGTTGTGCTGGTAATCAGTTTCATGTGTAACTAGTATTGGACATACTGTCCTAGATTTAAAAATAAACCAAAACAACAAAAAATAAAAACCCACCCCAAATTAATATTATATAAATAGCACACGTGTGAGAAGAAACCTTCAAACATGGAGGCTTCCCAATCGAGGAATATTTTAGCTCTTGCTCTGACTTTCACATCTTCAGTCCTAGGTTTTATCATTCTGAGTGAATGCTGCAACACTGAATGCCAGTGTCCACCTTCATATTGAATTCTTATTGAGTGATACAGGTTTAACCATTGCAATAAGGTTATTTCTTCTATCCATGAAGTTTTTGAAATTGCAATAAAAGCAAACCCACTATCTACCAACCACTTTTATGTTCTAATATAAATAGTGACCTAGGCAGAATCTGATGGCATAATACTGCAGCAGAGCTGTCTTGCACTTCTTATCAGAAAGCTGATCAGCCCAGGACTGCTGCACTCCACAACTGCTGAACTGCCTGAATACAGCTGAGGAAAGCCAAAGGTTTTCTCTGAGCGTCTTGACAGCTGAATGGGAAAGCAAAGTTGAAAGATATCCCTCTGCCCTTATCTCAATGCCACATTAAGATTAGACTGATAGATAAAGTTTAAAAACAAAATCCTTCATCATGACGTATTTGTTCTCCTGTAACAAAGTGAAATGCACCAAAATGCATAACCGTGTTACTATTAATGGACTGTGTTGCAGCAGCGAATTGGTGCAGAGTTTGGGATGGTGTGTGTGGTTCAGTGCGTTCCTGGGCATGTTGCATACGGGCTGTGCACGGCAGCTTTATTTATAAAGTGGTGCTTTTCCTCATCTTATCTACTACAGATTAGCTACGTGTTTCTGGTTTGTAGAGTGAGTGGCCTCAAAGTATTGCGAAACACTTCAAATCAATGTTTTCAAAGCCTTGGCAAAGAGGTATATAATTTCAGTAAAACATTTTGACAGTTCAGTAACACATTTTGCTGCTGGTTTTAGCCTACTTTCGCCGAAGGCCTGCAGAGGTAGTGGGCTTTCTTACACTGAGACTATCCTGCCTGTTCATGCTAATTCTACCATGCAGTAGCTGCAGCAGTACTGTAAATACAAAACTGAAACGCAGCTTTGTCTCTCTGTGCTCTTATGTGGTGTAAAATCAGAAGAATCGAGTATGTTATCTTACGCAACAGGTGTAAAGAAGTAAAAACTGACCCAGTCCCCTGAATCCTAGGCTAGACTTCTGCTGAGTGGGTGGTAATGACTGGCATGCTGGATACAGACCATAATCTGCATGTACTACATCTCGCCTGGCGAAGAACTGGTATCCTCTGCCTTGGGTTATGCAACTGGCAGGCAGGGGTAAGTGGTCCAGTCAAAAAACTAATCTCCAAATGGGAAAGCAATGAATGTGAAAAGGAAGAAAAAGGCTTTCCAGTCAGTGCCAGGGCTCCCTTGGATGCAGATAATCAGCATATCTGAAAACTTGATCTAAAAGCTTTCAAGGGTGGTACCACAAGGCAATAATAAATTTAGATTGACCCTGATGTACACTTGGCGTTTTGCTATGGTGCATTGAAGTATGTGGATGAAAAATTAACATGTTTCAAAACTGTCACTCTGCAACTGTTGGTTCCAGAGCCAGCTTGCTGTAGAGCTTCTGCCCACAGATTTTAAATGCTGCCTGCCTCAGTAGTCCCCGTGGCAATATCCTTCAATAACCTTGAGTTTAAATGGATTTCCCCTTTCTCAGTCTCACTGAGCACTGGAGACTAGAATAACAGAACCAGAAATCATTAGTAATTGATAACTCTAGGGTGTAAAGCAAAGTCTCTTCTTGGGCACTGGTCCTTTTGTTCCGTACGCTGACTCTCACTTGAATGAAACAGGAGGAAAAGGGACTGGTGCATCTTGTCTCTGTGCTCACTGAATCTCTCTGCCTTGAAAACAGGAGCTGAATCCCCCATGAAATACAGGGGTCTACTCAGCTCCATTAGCTGTAGCCTTCCAATGGCTTAATCAATGGAACAGCTGAAGGATAAATGGTGCATTCTGTCAAACCAATGAGAGGCAGGAATTAAGTGCAAAAAGCTTTTCTAGGCCTGAGCTGGTTTAAAACAACATAGCTTTGCTGAAGGTAGTGATAGGTCTTTGGATCAGGCTTTACACTGTTCTGTGTATCAGGAAGAAAACTGGCCCTGTTAAATGTTTTCAGGAGGTGTGGGCTCTTTGGGTTTTTTCAAATTTAATATTTCTACTTGCAGCTTCTGTCTGAATTCTTGATATGGTTAAGACTGGTGTTAGCACTACCACAGAGAATGAGGGGTTTTCCCCGTTCTTTTAGTCACCCCCCATCCTTACAGATGCAAGTTGAAGAGCACTCTCCCTGCAGCTTTCCAGCTTCTGTTTGCCTGAGAAGCCACTGCTGACTTCTAAGTAAGTTCCAGCCTGCACCCCAAATTTAGACTAGCCCACCTGGGCGCAGAGTATGTTTGAGAGGCTTCTGCAGATGTCTGATTTGCTTTTCATTTTTGCTTTTGCAAGAGCAACAGCACCAGGTGAGAAAACCCAGCAGGCAATCAAATGGCTCAGTCTCCACCTCGTCAGGCTCTACAGAGAGCGAGCGCTTGCTTTTTAGACACAATCCTATAGGATCAGGGTTCTTGCAGTGTCAGGGATTTAAGACTTTTTAACTCCCCCTCCCCCCCCCTTTTTTTTTTCCTTGCTTGTCTGAACAGCTCTGGGCTCTCCCGGCATCACTTCAGTGCAAGGACCCGTCTGACACTACTTATGCCAGGTCCTGCCTCCCTCCCAGGAGAAGCAGTCTGCAACTTTTGCTGCTCTAGACAACGCTTCATCTCTGAGAAAGCAGAGCTCTACAGAGTGGATTTGGGGTAAGAAGAGAGAACTTCTGAGGGAGGGGGGGTTTCCTAACCTGGTTTAATGGAAGCTCTTTCCTTTGCATGCTCTTTTAGGAAGGGAGGCATTTTAAAGAGGCTGTGTGGTCTTTCCTCCTGCAGGGTTGTCTTTTATAATTGATAAAAGATTTAAGTCCAACTTCTGTTGTGTGCTTGCTAATTAAACTTCATTCAGTTCGTTTCCTTGCTGCCTTTCTAATTCTCCTTGGGACCAATATGAGGGAGGCTGAATCAGTGAAGTCTTTTTTTAAGCTGCTTTTTTAAAACAAACAAAAAACCCAACAAAATACCCCCTCCCCCCAACCAGAACTAAACCCACTAAAATTACTTGTCCGGAGCTCTGGTTTTGCATTATCTCTGCTGATGATTTCCAGGCAGGTGGTGGGTTTTTAATGCCTTGAGGCTGGTGCAGTTGTGCTGCAGTCCGAGCCCTGTGCTCAGCTGCAGAGCCTTTGCAGGAGCGCATCAGGACGCGCTGACTTGCTGCTGATGCAGTACTTCAGGGAAGGAAACTTCCTGCATCTCCCCTCCTTGCCCCCTTTCTTGACACCTCTCAGCTCGTCTCCCCCCACTCTCACTCCCTGTCACCCCCCAAAGAAACTGGGGGTTGTGTGGCAGGATACAGGAGGACGAAGGGGAAATTGGACACTGCAGCTTTAAGAGTGCAGTAGTGCCAGAGCTTTTCTCCTTCAAGTGATCTGCAAAGCAGCAGCCTTAGCCAGGGATTCCCCTTTTCGTGCTCCTCCTGAGCTCTCCGGAGCTGCCAGCTGGAATCAGGGGTTTTGCAGCCCCAATTGACTTGCCTTTACCTCCGATTTTTAAGTAATCAGTTAAAAACCAGTTGTTTCCCGAAATGTCCAGACTCAGACCTCAGCTTCAGCACCCTTCTCCCAAAAGACCATGTCCTTGTGTGCTTGTATCTGCTGAACTGAGCTTAAAAAGTGTGTCTTAGGAATCTAAGAGAAGTGGTCTCATGACCTCCAAGCACTAATATCCTTCTGCAGCCTTCAGAAGTTGAATTTGCATTGGAATGTGTTAGCCCAGCCTTTTTCTGCAGAAGTTTGACTTGCATTTTCTGGAGAAATGTGCATTCTGAACACAATTTGTTAATGTCATGAGGACTGAATTTTTAGCTACAAAATTAAAAAAAAAATTCACTTGGACATAAATGTCTGCTAGCAGCTTGTATTTTCCTAGGATAAAAGTATCTATATTAATTGAAATGTAGCTTCTTGCCAGTTCCAGAGTCTTGCTAATTGTGTGAATGAATGGGGCAAGGGGGAAAATGCAGTTTGAGCAATTATCAGTTCTGTTGCAATAGCAGTGAAGTCAGCTGTGATGAAATCCCTGTAGATATGGGTTTCATATTGTGTGTCTGGGGGCGAGGGGGGGAAGCTACTCAGCAGTCAGTTGTTAACAGCACATACCAAGTTAGATCCTTGCTGCTGCCCTGGAGTTGCTGCTGGATGACATTAGCAGCATCTGAAATGACTAAATATTTGACTTCCCTTTTCAGTGATGTCTCTTGACAACAGGAAGGGTGTTCTTGTCCCCACTGGGGCTGAGGCAATTACTTGTGTCTGCAACTTTATTTGAGAGTAGTAGTGTATGTTTACATTGATTAGATCTGTAATTGTGGTGGCTTTTTTATCGCGTGCTTGCACAAGGACTAAGACGAGTGAGTCAGATCGGTAGGAAAGGTAAGTGTTATCCTCATCACAGAGAAGGGCAGCTGGGACCAAAGCTTGATCTCTCAAGGTCACGCAATGCAAGCTGATGGTAGAGGCCAGCCCCTAGGCACCCTCAACTGCAAAGTCGTTCTTTTAAATTCAATAAAACTTTCCGATCTTCCGTCAGAGATATCTCTGGCCCCAAGTCTTGAAGACAGAAAGGGAGTTAGAGATGTAAGGATGAAACCTTGAATCACAAGTTAAAGTAATTGAAACTCAAATGGTTGCGATGCAGACTGCAGCCCACTGCTACTGTTACTTCTGTGTTTCTTACATCATCATACTAATGAGCAAAGAGACGTAAGTTCATTTGTAAAGTACTTATGCGTAAGTTTGTGGCATTTATGAAGAATCACTCTAATCGGTAGAACGGGAACAAAATAAAGTACCTGAGTTAACACCAGGCTTGATGTAAATTGCCCAGGAATAACGAATGTGACAGGGTGTTCCAACATATGGGCGTTGTGGAAGGGTAATCAGCATAAAAGCATATCGGTCTCTGCCTTAAGAAAAAAACAACTGCTCTGAAATTGAACGGAAGAACAGACTTCACCAAAGGTGGTACAAGTGGTGAAAGCATGGGAACTGCAGGGGAATCAGGCTATGTTCTCTGGAGTTCAGCTTTCTAGAAGTGGGCATGAGAGCCTCTTAAAAGGGTTCTCTTCATGTCGCCTTGAAAACTTGGCAAGATGACTGTCTACCAGATATAGAAAATAAGAATGATTGTAGAGGACAAAAATGAGCCAAATCCAAGATTTGTGCATTTCCAATAGTAGTCCTTGTATTGAAGTGTCATCATACTGGTAATCTATTCAGGTGAAGTAGAACTGATTACATGCCACTATAAGGAAATTAAGGGCAAAGAACCTTTAAGTGCTGAGCAATGGGAGGAAAAGTTGCAAAAGACAAAATAACACCAGAGTGGAAGGGTTGGGGGAGGGAGGATAGGATGTACTTTGTGCTATCGATCTTCTCATATCCCCTGCTGCCATAGCAGTTCCTGCTTTGCACACCTGGGAAGGCCTCCTCAGTACCCATTAAATCTTAACTGGAGTTCATAGCATCTCCAATACCACCTTAAACTTCTGTGCTATGCCTACAGCAATCCAACAGGATAGATACCCAGATAGTGTGAATATAACATAAGCCAGTGTGCTGAAAAGCCTGACTGCATAGATTTGGTGCCTCTGAAATCTGAACTTTGCTTGTCTGGTGAAAGACCGTCTTTCAGCTGATTTCTTCCTTTAATGCCAGTCTGTGATCTGGAAAGCAGTGATCTTTTCCCAGCTGCCATATTGATTCTAGAGTGACGTTTTAGCATTTTGGGCTGCCTGGAATATTTGCTCCTGCTAGAGTCTCTTTGTAAGAGTAAGATGTCTTGAGAAAGTACTAGCTTTATAAAATGTAAGGAGGTTTATGCCTAGTGCCTGCTCTTGGGGCTCATGAGCTTGCACAGATATGCCATACCAAATTCTTTGTGGTTATAGCCAGCACTTCTACCAGAGCCTCCGATGACTCTGCTTCGCCACATGTTTAATGAGTGGGACTTAAATGGCGGTTTGCTTGTTGCTACAGACTTTTCATTATCTATTTCCAGGGACTGGTATAGAAATGGTTAAGAAAGATTGGGTTAAATGGCAGCATGTATTTTTGGGAAGGTCATGGATTCTGTGCCTGGTACCCCATTGCAAAAGGCAGATATCCTTTAAATATCTGGATATGTCTACAGTATGTTTTAACTCTTGCCTTTCGTGCTGCTAAGGCAAATGTAGTGTACTGCAACAGCAGGCTGCACGGATGTAGCTTATTTCCAAGCTAATACTTGCTGCTTCTTTCCCCCCGCCTTAATGAATGGCATACTCCATGGGTATTAACTAGCACTGCAGCAAACTCACATGTTGTAAGTTTGTTTCTTCCAAGAGATCTGGTTTTATGAGTGAAGAAATACAGAAGTGATGTGAGGAAGCATCTCTGACACAAAGGGGAATTTAAAAATGGCAACTGGACCCCAACTGGAGGGTCACTGGTAATGCCCGTTCCTGTGAGGAACAGGAAGATCTGCTTTCCCTTACTGAACAACATAAAGCATTTAACAGTCTTGCCTATTTTCTCACAGACCTGAAAAATTGGGATTGGGGCAAGGGAGAGAGGCGGCTGCTTGCAAAACCTCTGCAGATTCTTCCAGTTGGCTCTGGAAGAAGAATCGCTGCAGAATCCAGAGTGAGCAGGAGTGCAAGGGGTGGGGGAAATTGTTGGCTCAGTTGTGTGGTGTGATGCACCAATGTATTAAAAAGCCTTACCAACTGCTGTAAAGTGCTTTCTGCCCATTCCTGTCTGACACGTGAACACAAAAATTTCCATGTGACAGGAATCTTAATGTTTTTTCTCCTACCTCTATGCCTGGGCATAGTTGTTCTTAAGATGTAATTTTTCCAGCTCAGCCTTTAGAATTTCTAATTATGTTGGGAGAGCGAAGCTGCAGCGGGGTTGCCATTCGGCTACCCTTCTTGTGCCTTCCCCCTGCTTTTCAGACAACTGATCTTTTGAGACGGGAGAGTCCCTACTGCTGAGTGAGGAAGAACTAAAATTTGGCAAATCTAAATGGGTTTTAATGTGCATCAATATTCTGCAGCAAACAACTGTGTACATTTATAAACAGAGGGCGAGGCTTACCTCATTTTAAAAGCTTTCTTGTGATGAATAGAAAGTACGTTGCTCTTGTCTTAAAGAACAAAATTAAGCGAGGGTGTCCTTATTGAAGATGCCCTTCGCTTGGTTTAGCAGCAGAAGCTGTGTTGAATCCTGTGAAAACAAAGTAAGGTCCCTGCCCCAGAAAGCTCACAGACAAGAGCCTGTTATATTCAAGAAAAGCTTGGGCATGGCCTTGAACTAGCTGTTGACCTTGAGTTGTTGGTGAAATGTTTAGGTTTAAAATATCAGTGGATTGTAAATTAGCATCAGTCATAAGTCCTTTGCCAGTCCTGTCATTCAAAAAAGGTGGAGAGTTGGCTGGTTATGTACTATTTGATTAAACAAAGGGAGATGATGTGGAGAACCATTTTCAACTTTGA